>NW_017280561.1:1006850-1450607 GCF_001594065.2 Cyphomyrmex costatus | reverse complement strand
TATATATATTGTATTTGTTACAACTTTGTATGTCCATAGAATGTCTGAAATGTATCTAATTTTGGATCTAAAATAAATCATTGTATTTTTCATGTATATATTATATAATTGTTGTAATATATAATAAAAATAATAATAAAGAATTATAAAAAAGTAAGATTTAAATACAGACGTAAACTAAACATCCATAAGATACATATTTTGAATAAAATATATGTTTTAATTCTAATAACGAACATTCCATGAATGTTCTTTTTATGTTCATAGACGTACAGACGTGAATTAGATTTAAAATGTACATCCTTGAAATATCCAGTGTTATCTAGATCTTATTGTTCATATTGAATGAAGTATTATAATTTTATTTACAGACACATCAAAGATTTAATCATATTTACATCAGGAGTGCAAATCCTGTCCCTTATTTCGAACTACTTCTGGTTCTTGTGGCTTTTGGTAAGCACTTCGACAAATCATTTACATAATACTTTCCTTATTCAATGTCACAAAAAACCGGATATATGTGGAACCCTTATTATTGAGTATTTTGGAAATTTATAGGTGCCATTGAGAGGGACCACTGTGCTTTGGAATCAAATTATGGCTCCATGGGTCTATGCTCAAGAAGACCAGCAATCTGAGATGAATGAGAAGAAACTGCGCAAGTTAGAAAGGAAAATCGCAAAGCGATACCAATGAAAATTCCTCATTGCTGTACAATACGAAAATTCTATTAAATTACAATTGATTTAACTAAGGGTATGGTAATAAGTTCAGAAAACTAAGAAGAAACAAAAGTGTAAAAAATTTAAGATTTTTTCTTCACACATACATGAACATTGAACTGTGTAGTGGTTTGACATTTATATAGGATAAATATTAAATGAGAATGTATGTGTGTGTGTGTATATGTGTATGTGCGTGCGTGTGCGCATGTGTGCGTACCTGCGCGTGTATGTGTGCGGTGGGAGCAGTAAGATTTTGGAGGTTTTTACAATTATGTACGAAACAGGGAAATAGTTTCATGGTACTAAGAGGAAAATCACAAATTGGGAGATAGATTTCGCCTTTGCCTCTTCACATTTTAAACACTTGATTCTGTAAGTATCGAAACACTTCTTATTTAATAATATTTGTAAATTCATTCCTATATAAAAAGTTGAAGGCAATACTAAATTATTATTGGAAAGTCAAACATAATTATACATATTCATTTGAAAAGTCATCAATGTAGAAAAATAAAGAAAATCCTAAAGTTGTTTAAAGTTGAATAATGCAATAAATGAACGGAATAATGATAAGATCAGTTCAGTGAAGCAATTGTAGCACACTAAAATTGTAAGTTATAACTGCTAATAGTAAGAACGAAGAATTCCATGCTTTCCATTAATTTTTCCATCAGTCTTATAATATATTGATGTATTAATAAATATCATACTTCCGTCGCGTTCATATAATAAAACTCCTGGATAAGAAGTATCTCGATTCGTTAATTTTTATCTAACTTTATTATTTATGCTAATGTAAATGATCCTTTTTGTAATTATAGCGATAATACAATGCTCAATTTTTTAAATCTTTGTATGTATGAGAATTTGAATAATAAATTGATAAACCACACACGCGCGCGCGTACACACACACACACACATACACACACACAAAAGTGCCTTTTTGGAGATAAAAATAACAAATGCCGTTTTTTTTATTAATTATAAACAAGATATATACAGATGTTTACAGGGAGATGGGGTAGAGGTAGGGCTGAACATGTATTTGAAATATTTTTATTTAAAATACAGTTTCCACAATAAAAGTAGATTTTATATTTTATATTTCAGCGGTGTACATGAAAATATTACGTACTTAAAATTGAAAGCTTATAATTGAAAGCTTTATGTATTTCGTAATTTAAATAATTTAAATAACTTTGGGTAGAGGTTATTCAGAATCAACATATATCAAGGTCGTTGGAGATGGCTCCCCTTTCCTAGATATTTATATATATATCGGAAAGATATACTATTATGCATAAATTTTAAATTAAGTATTTCAGAAACTATATAAAAGACCGCCATGTAATTGTCAAGGCAAAGTTACTCAGAATCATGACATTGACAACATATGTCAAGGTCATCTGCGCGATGTCACTTAATCTGAATAATTACCTAATTTATTTGATGAAACATAGATGCTTATATATATAAATTATTTATATTGAATCTATATATCACATGTGAAGTCACCATGTTTAAACTACATGCCGAATAAAATTTTTGAACTTGTGAATGGAACAGGATTACTGTAGCAATATGATAAACTAAATTAACAATTTAATAATTTTAATGCTTCATCATCGTTTAGAGCCATGTTAATGTATCTACTAAAAATCGTAATTTATTGCGAAAGAGATCTGGACTGGTAGAGTCGAACCAGAAAATTTCTTTTTTAAAAAATTTCGGTAACTACTTGAATTATTTTAATGAAACTTAAAAAAAAACATACATAACTTTATCAAAATAATCGGAGTATAAGTAACTAAGATCCAAGCTAGACTGTTATAGGTTTCGTATTCGTATTAGTTATAATCGGAGTAGTTTCCGAAATTTGTAGAAAAAAATTTTTCTATTAACTTTGACGCAATCTGTATCTTTGAAACTGAGTTATTTTGGATATGTTGATATGAAGATTTCGTCTTGATGTATGAAGAATTTCTTTTAAATCTTTTAGCAAACATCCTGTATACATATAATATACAAGAGTTGCATATATAAAAAACACGTACAATTTGTCTCTTTCCGATTAAGCGTATTTTCTATCTTAATAACCGAATTATCGACGTGTGTGTGTATGCACAATCAAATATAGCACGCACATACGCGCGCGCGCACACACACACACATACATACGCGCGCGCGCAAGCACACAGACGAAGACAAAACATATCTTGATTTAAATATCTTTAAATGCATCATTGGAATAGTCTTTCTCCAATATCAGTGTCTATAGACTCTTTTTTTTTCGATAATTGTATTCCGATTGATAACTTGGTGGATGATTGTGTTCGTGCACCCCCGTCGGCATGAATCTTTCAGCGATCACAGAGCATTTACCGCGGCAACCACGATGCTGCTCCGCACAACGATAGTGTGAACTATTATACACTTTAGAACGAGAGGTCATGTTGTATACGTATCCTTCATGGACCAATTGTGGTCTACCTCTGGCAGATAGTCTGTAGATTACTGGTTCCACAACTGCAAATTTATATCAACTTTTTTTTTAATCAAGTTTTATTTCACATCAATCAAAGATTAATATAAAATATCACAATCAGTAAATTAAAATCTTTTTTATGAATACAATAAAATACCTGACTGTAATAACGATGTTCCTTCCAAATTTTGTTCGTTAGACACTTCAATTATTTTTTCACTATTGTGAATAACCTTATTAGTCTTGTTATATCTGATATCCTTTTCACAATTAGAATCATCTTTTGTATTATGTGATTTTTCATCATTATCTGACAAGATACAGATGTCATCCTTGCTATCAACATTTGACTCATTTTTCAACTTTTTGATCGATTTACAGTTATCCTCGGCTACCTGTTTCTTTCTCGTTTTAGCGTTCTTATTGGCTATCCTATGAGAGTTTACTGATCCATCTTGAACTTTGCTCCTGTCTTCTTGCTCGCTTAGGACATCAGATACAGCGGTTACATCCTTCAAATCATTTGGATCCCACACATTGACATAATCATTTAACTCGCCACCTTCTAATCCTTTTATTTGCAGCATCTGTGCAACTTTCAGAAAAGTAGATAGGTCGTCCTGTTTTATATTCACTTCTCCTTGATACATGAACTTCAGCAGAGATATTACTTCTGTATGCTTTACATCTTTTAGTATTATTACTGGATGTTGACAAGGATTTTCCTATAGAACAACTTGAGTTGTTAAAGTATAATTTTATTTTTACAGAACATTGTTAATAATAAAATCATACCTTGAATATATTATTGAAATAAGGACTGCATACAGACAAAACTAATTTATGAGCAGCTAATAACTGTCCTTCCACAGCAATTGTTACGTCAACCAAATTGTTCTCATTCAAATGAGAAAAAAAGCCTGAAGTCAAGTTGTTACCAAAGTCGTTCCATCTCAAAGAAAATTCCTTTGATGATTTCGTAGTCATGTTTCTCTATAAAAGAATTAATTAACTTTTAATGATCTAAATCCTTTAAATAGTCATAAAAAGAATTTCTTATAATATAATGTCATTAATCACAATATTAAAAAAAAATATTAAACAAGTATGTTTACAAAAATTCCATGTTCTTAATTATATTGGAAGGAATTGTTAAACAAAATATTAAATTCTTTAAAGTTTTTTTCAACAATTAACTTAATATTAATAAGTACCGATTAACGTAACATTAAATTAATGATTATATATATTACAGTTAACTTAATAAACTTAAGAACACACACATATATATATATATGTATATATATTTAATATCTTTGTAATATAAAAATGAAAAATTATTCAGAAACAGTTTGAAAATAAATGAAAACTTAAAATTACCTTAAGATTTTAGCAGATATAAAAAAAATAATATATAATATTTTCTTTATTTATGTTGTTACTTTTTCGTTTAATATAATTGCAAATGTGCTTTAGTTATCGTTCTGTCACAAACCGTTCAAATCATAGACATAGTGTCAATAGATGGAGCACTACTGGCCCCTTTTTATAAGAACGTGATGCCTGCGAATAACGGGAGTTTCGCACCTGCGCAAATTGTTTATAGCGAGCTAAAGGTTGAAGTTCTAACTTAGAACACGTTTGACAACATGTTCCTACTGAAAAAAATCACGTCACAAAATTGTATAACAAAATCACGTAATTAAAATAAGTAAATCACATAACGGATTGTTTTACATTTTAGTACGTGATTTTTTAAAACCATGTAATCCGTGAAAAATCACACGATATTAGAAATAATTTTATTTTTATCATACGATTTTATAGAAGTTATCAAATTTTAAATAATTAAATAATAGAAATAGAAAAAAAAACATCATTGTGTGACATCTCTAATTATGTGATTTTAAAAAATTACATATTGATTTGGAACAATTTATTACGTAATTTACATATTTTAATTACATTACAAGATTTTGTTAGGCTAGACTTAGGCCGATATATATTCATAGTCAGTTCTTAAAGAACATCTTAAGTTCAGTCTTGAGATGTTATATAAACCAATCAGAAGGGCCGCATTAGCATCTTAAGACATCGTTAGCTCCGTTCGGTAATGACAAATCTGAGGCGTCGGAGAGCTCTTATATTATAGCATATGTCACGTGCACTATAGAAAAAGAGCACTCCGACGCCTCCAGATTTGCATTGCCGAACGCAGCTATTTAAGGCAGTCTTAAAGTAAGAACCAACTATGAATACCGGCCTTAGGCCGGAATCAGACTACGCATTGAAAATTGAGATTGAAGATCGAAAATTTAAATTTGACCAATGAGGATAAAGAAGTTTTAGCTCCTATTATTTTGATTAGCCAAAATTCAATCTTCAATCTCAATTTTCAATGCGTAGTCTGATTTCGGCTTAGACTACGCATTGAAGATTGAGATTGAAAATTGAAAGATTGAAATATGACCAATCAAAATAATAGAAGCTAAACTTCTTTTATTCTCATTAATCAAATTTCAATCTCAGGCTGAAGTCACAGGAAGCCGTAATCACACTAGCGATTGCGCAATTGTGTGATTGATGATTACTTTTTAACCAATTAGAGCAAAGAAATCGATGACTGCTTTCAAATCGAATCAAATCGAATTTGTGATTGAAGTCAAGTAGTTAGGTATACTCTAACCAGACCCGAAATCGGGTAGAGTCAATTAACCCTATAGATTTCGAAATATACAATCGACTTTTTGAACCATATAACTTTTGTTTGCGAAACATTTTTCCGTATCTACCATAGTTTTCGAGAAATTTTAATGTATTATTTAAAATAGGATACTCTGTATATATATTTAATATATTTATTTATTGATAGAATATATTGATCATATTTATATTTGTAAATTAATAATTATTGATTTGTAAACTACTATATGATTGATAACGTATTGCGCGAATGTGTTAAATTTTCATTAACTTATTATTGTTCAATATTTATTATCAGATTTCAGAATTATATTCGGCTCTGTATCAATTTTCGTCAATAGGACTATGGATTTTATAATATTATAACGATGCAACATCATATAAAACTGCGCATAAAGTTTTATTGTATACTTTTAAGATTTACCGATTTTTTTTAATTGTATTAAATAATGACCTAATTCGTGTCGAAACGTCTATATGTAAATAGTCTATTATTTAATTAAACTAAATTGTTTTTGGCTCTCCTAGCTCTTCTTATTGTATAATTACTAATTTTAACATTTTGTTTATTTTCTTATACAGTTTGCAATACTTACGAACGAAGAGAAAAAGGAGCCCTTCTCGACTTTTTTTATATACACCTTTTTTATTCTCTTAAAAAGAAAAAAGTTATATATTATATCTATAAACGTTAAATATATATCGTTATTATACTTCTATTCCCTATAGATCATTATAATAGCATTGGAATAGCGATTTGCGTGACTATGCGGCGAAGTTTAACGATAAAGCTAAACCTTTAGTCCTCCGCAGTCATCAGCACAAAAACAACCGGAAAAGGAAATCAGATAAAACCGCAATATCATAAGATTTGTCATTCGAATACTAGTCTGTTGGTTGATCTGAATCAGAAACGCGTCCTTACCGCGATTTTTTCTGAACCTAAGAAAATATTATTATCTTATATTATTATTCACGTCGGTAAAAAGAAGGTACATTTATGGGGTTTCAATTTGGACGATCCGAGGGTTTTCCCTCGCAATACTCTGCGCAACATACTTCGGTGACAGTAGATGTAACCGAAACTGTACTAATTACTATTTCCGTCATCATCTCAATCGCCTACATTAGCATCATACCAAGTTATCAAAAGAGGCAAGTAAGTAAAAACACAGTAAAAACTCCAATTCAAAATAATACCTTGCTCTACTAATGTATAGCATATTTATGCTAAATAATACATATTTATTATTAATCTTTTTTTAAATGTTATATAAATATTTTATACATATTTTATATAAAACTTTATTCGGAATATTATTAAAAAAACTAAATATTTTATACATTGTAATATATTTATGATAAATATCTCTCTCTAGTAAATATTTTTTTACTTGAATTCTAATGTTTTATTATTAGTATTTTCGTAACATTTACTGTAAATGTTTCATAATATTTATAATGAATTTTTATAATATGTGCAATCTAAAACCAAATATATATATTACAAAGATATTTAAAATAAGTCCGAGAATATGTCTTATAAACATATTTATAAATATTTTATTTGTAAATATTATATAAATATTGTGTATATATGTGTGCTGTCTATTAAATAACTAAATGACTTTTTGATCCCTCAACTTGTTTTATTCATATTATATATTGAATTTCTCATAAATAACTTTTTGTACCAAGTATTTTGTCTTATGCTAATGAAATAATTTCCACATTTTGCACAGAGCATCTACATAACTACAAAAGTTGTCTTCAGTATCATCATTGGATGTTTGTTAATGAGTAAATATTTTAAAATAAATTTTTTCTGTACTTGTTCTATGTTATCATATATGTATATTTTAAAATTCATTTGTACATCGAATATTAATTTGCAGTAGAAAACTTCGGTCAAGAATGGGAATACGGTAGTACAAGGAGTAAAACGCCTTATCGAGTCAACGTAGGTCAGAAGATCGATGCTCACATAGCAGTGAAGATAGGTCTAAGATCAGTGAATATCACACTAAAAGGTAATTTAAGTGAATGGGATATTGTATCTGAATGAATATATATATATGTATTTGTGTGTGTATATATACATATGTATATATATTGTAATGTATATATCTATAATACAAAAACTCATTGGATGTAAATATTGAATAAATCAGTATATATATGTCCTGTGAAAGATAGACGAATAAGAAGTTAATTAAAAAACTGATTTTAAGAAATTTTTAATATTTTATCATAATATCCATATAAAAAAGTTTAATCTATTTCAAAAGTATTATATTTAATAAACCTTTGAGGTTTGAATTAGTTATGAAACTTTTAAAGATAACAGTGAAAAATAACACTTCATTTAAAGTAATACTTTTAGAAAATTAAATTTCGAAAAAGTATATAGTTTACATATTTTATAATAATAAGCTATAATATTATTTCATCCTTGTTGTTTATCAAATGTCAAACAAGGAAAAATGATGCTCGTAAACGTTTTGCAAATGTTAAGTGGAACGCAGCGTTTGTGTCATATTGATATTATACATACCATACGCAATAACATTATACATATTTCTTATATTCCTTACAATAATTTCTTTTTCGTTTAAAACAATTTTCTGTCAAAGATAGATACGATCTATGATTCTGTAAAATAAGAATGAAGGTTTTATTTTAATTCGCTCATTTTTTACAATTCGATTTTGCAATATAAGTAAAAACTTGAAGACTTGAAAAGATTTTTTATCGTATACTAAAGAATTTCTTTTCTAGCCAAATCAGAAGAAGACACACCACTTAAAGAAGAAATAATCGATTATAACGAGAGATTTTCCTGGATGTGGGACCAAGGCAGAATCGGTTTTGGACCCTATGGTGAATCACTATGAATTAATATTACGCTTTATTAAAGCGTTTAAATTATGTCAATGATCTTTATTGAAAGAAAAAGATGATTGCAAGTACTATAATTTATAATAATTTTTTGAGTCAACTATAAATTTATAATTGTTTCAAGTAATAAAAGTACCAAATACTTTTCCCTTTATGATCCTGTAGCTGGACTGTTGCAAAGAACTTTCCGTGAAGGCCAACGACGAGGTTTGCCCATTCCTATCTTATGGATCGCTGAATATTTCATTATTGATGGGGAAGGCATTCGATTTGGGAGATTTTATCGAACCGCTGGATGGTATTGTCACATCTTGTTGTGGTTAGTATAGAAGACAAAAAAATGCAGAAGATAGTAATAATTTGTATTCGTTATTCGTATGGTTAGATCACTGATATAATTCAAAATTATAAGATGGTTGTTATTAATTTTTAACCCTCGAGAGATCGTGGTATATCTGAGAAATACATACAAAACGTATTTTTAAATATCTTTATAAGTAGCGACGTACACTATAATCTATTAGATAAACCTATTAGATAAACAATAGCTGTTGTATGAGTGTCATCAAGATTCTAATCGTCTATATATACAGCAAAGAATAACCCTGTAATACCTCCTAAAGATTGTATCTCTGAGATACGCGGCAACCTGCGTTACGACCTTCTGATGGTTAAAAATTACTTCTACATTTCCTTTATATCACAACAATATTACAAATGTGTAAAAAAAACTTAAAATACCAATTTTAAGTTTTTTTTACACATTTGTAATCTTGTTGTGATTTTGTTGCTTCTTTGTTATATTTTATATTTAATATACGCAAAAACGACTTTTTGATCATCCAATAGAATACAATTAGTCATGAAAGACCTAATCACAGTCCTCCGAAAAATCTTCTGAGGAATAATCTTGAATCTGTAAAAAAAATAACACTTATAACTTTCTTATAATAAATATGTTTGTTATATGTATGTAAAAATTCTGAACTTTTTAATTTTGATTCGCAGGACCGCCTTTGCTTGCTGGATACTTGCTAACATATTCTTGCAGTCAGTGAGTCGATATACTGCCTATTTGACTGGATTGATCGGTGGTTTACAATTGTTAACTTGTCTCGTCTGGATATGCATACACAATCCAATTCCACTTGTGATTCCTTTTAATGACGGTGACATTAGAATGACGTTGGGCTTGCATTTCTGGATGACGTTAGGATGCGGTAATTAATTGTTATTTAAATTAATCAGATTCATAATGTAAAATTATCTCTTTAATTACTGCGAAAAGCAGTTTCGAACTTGGGGAATCTGTGGATGTTAGAACCATGAATCACTTGAAGTGATTTACTGTTTAAGTAACTCGTGGATGAAGAAGATCGTCGGAAAAGTCTGGTTTGTTACCCGCGTTTTGTTAATTAAAATAGATGATCTCTTGAGCTGGATTAAAGATGAAATAAAGAAAATTTACTTACTTACGGGGTGAACGGTTGATCAGCTCGGTTTCAAGAATATTTCTAGACCTCTACCGGTTTCAGTATCAGTAACAATATATTGATAATATTCAATAATATTTAACATCAGCGTTATCTTCAATGTATCTTTTTAGGATTACTTTGCGTTCTTTTGGCGATTATCATGATATATATGGACTTGCGTTATCCTAATACGCTATCTACGTTTTTACAAATAGACCCCCTCGGCCAGTACGACGAATGTATAATGCGTAAGTAAAAAAAATTATATCTTATAATATAACTTCTATAGGAGCGTTAAAAAAACATTTCACTTCTAGGACATTTTTAATGTTTGTTTTAATTGATAGGAAGCTGTCAAATGGACGACATGCTACGTAGAAAGATACATATGAATGACATGATAGAAATGACTTCGCCCTTTTCACAAAACAGAAACACGAGCATGGTGAGGGATATTATAGAAATAAAATTTAAAATTCTTTTTTTCCTTTAAATCTTTACTTTTAAAAGGTATATCTTTTAAGTTTCTATGAATTCAATAATTTTTATATATAGAAGACTACGAGCTGGAAAATTTTCTTCTTTGTAGCTCTGTTATGTGCTAAAAAAAATGCGAAATTTTTTTACTTTCTAACATATATGAAAGCTCAGTTTTCCATACAAAATTATTTTTCACAAATGTTCTAAAGTATTTTGTTTGAGTTATCACGGATTAAAAACAAAACAAATATTTTGCCTTTGACTGCTCATAAATTTGTTAAAAATAATCACGCCACGTATATCGCAGTAAAAAGCAGATTCCTAAAACTCTGAGTAGTCACCACAATCATACTGAATAGTGATGTCAGATTTCTCGTTAGAAATAACACGTTAATTTTTGTTACGTGTCACTTGTAAATAAAGACAATTTGGATAAAACGAAATAAAATCGCTTTAAAACAATTCTAAAAATAGACGAAAACTGTCCAAAGTAGCAAGATATCATTTATTTGACGTAACTAATTAATCATTCTTAACACATCTGACGTTCTATTATCGTAAAAACAACGTGGATTTGTCACATTCGTATAAAATCATATAAATTGATGTAAAAAAAATACGTCATTATTTTCATGTCATCACTAATAACATTATTAGTACGTTGTCAACTAATCATTTATCTGACGTCAATAAGTATAACGTTGTAAATACGTTGTAAATATGTCATAAATAAATAAGTGCAACCACAAGGAGCAATGATCGCTCACTGAGCAAGAAAGGAATTAATATGTTTATTTATTATAATATTGGTAATGTAGAATATCTTATTCGTTATAGATAATCTTTAATATTATATTCCTTCCTTATTAGTGTTTATTATTTTTTTAAGGCCGTGAAGGTGTGAGCGCTTAGTGAGCGATCGTCGCTTCTGGATACACCCAATGACGTTATCACTATTATATCTTAAATAAATTACATGACGTCAATAATTAACAATGATGAACTATTGATGTCAAAATAATTACAGCTTACTACCTGGGATCTTTATTCCCCCTAACAGTAAATAAACAATCGTAAAAAGTGATAAAAAGCTGTGTAAAAATAGGCTAGGCATACGCATTGAATAAAAGCACTTCACGTGCCTTTTTTATAATTATTTGCTGACTGTTAAGAGGAATAAGAATAGTTTTTGTTTATTATTATTTACATTTGTTTTAAAACGATCTTATCATTTTATTTTATCCAAATTGTCTTTATATACAAATGATACTAAATGGTAATAAAAATTAATATATCATTTCTCTGGATATCAATCATGTAACCTTTTCTCTAGAGCGGAAACGTGAAAACTTTTATGAATGTATGTATATACATGTACACACATACAAAAAAATGTTCACGTTTTCGCCCTAGGAAAAGTTACATGATCGATACCCTGATGTTACGATGGCATAATGCAACTAAAGTAGCGCTACATACTTTTGTTTAAATTTAATAAAGGATCTTGTACATACAAAAGAATTGACAAATTAATAAAAAAATATCGATTGCAGATGGTATTGAAGAGACGATCAACCATAAAAAACGCACAAAAATCACTTTTCCGTGCGCCAGTTCCCATGAAGATGGAAATATATCACGATGTGACTACTTACAAAAACCAGGATGATACTGCAAGGTATATCGTTTGCTTAAACAAATCCTATAAGCAATAATTATAAATTATTTTTGAAGGGAATACATTTTAACCGTAATTTATAGTAATTTATGTTATCATATTTTTATTTAATTGCTTATCTATTTTTATACACATAATCTTGAGCAAAAGTGCGAAATACTGTTAATATATTGTAGTAAATCAAATCAGTTAATATGTTTCTTGTCGAGCTATCCCCGCGTACAGAACAGCCATGTACATATATAAAGTAAGCATCATATCATATACTCTTTGTAAAATATGCAGCCTGAATGAAGAATTTCTGAATGAAAAGTAGGTCCAGACTTTTGAACCGAAACTTTAGCTGCGAGTATTTCGGTTAGCTTTCATTGTTTTTTACCAAGATACATAACAAATGTTTACCGATATACTCGCAGCACAAGGTTCAGTTCGATAGGCTGGACGTATTTTAACGTATAGCATTGATGATATACGTAATATAAAACATGTTAAATTAACAAGGGCACGTTGAATTTCTATAATCGATTACAAACATATATCGAAATATATGATCCTGTTTAATAATTCTTTTTTTATTTAGTTTATTGTTACCGTTCATATTTCCTCATTTTCTTCACAAACAAAATAAGTTTAATATCAGGAAACACAGTAGTGTCTCGGCGCTAAGACAAACATAGCGATACTACCCTAATATGTATAAACGATTAAAGATTCTCTTGGCCAATTGTTTTGAACGAAGCATTACTTTTTTAGGTCATCTAAGAATACGTTTAAAATAGAAATGTGCAACGAAAAGGAAGAAGAGGATAAGGAAGAGATCAAGCCGCCGATTCCAAAAAAGATGAAAAAAATCCGTTTGTAAAAATTAACTGAATCTGTAATACATTTCGATCATCAATACATACGAATTGTTCCTTCGAAAAATGCTGTATCCATATATTTGTTATATCAATACATTAGCGATAAAGACAGGTAGTTTGTTGAATTTCACGATACTTAGAAAATATATCAGTAATAAATGGAGCTGTTGTCTAATTTTCTGAATCCATTGCTTTCTCCTTGCTGTCGTTATTCTCCAATGCGGATCTACTTTTGTCGTCCGATTGTTTAGAATCAGATTTGTCGCTCAATCGTTTTTCCTTACTAGATTTCTTTTCGCTTCTACTGCTCTCCTTCTCGGGCCTCTCTCGATCGCTATCGCTTCTCTTACCGTTGTCTGATTTATCCTTGCTGCGCCTTTCTCGATCTTTATCTTTAGTCTTGTCCAAGGAATATTTAGATTTGGACGATCTGGACTTGGATTTTGAACGTGACCGCCTAGATCTGGATGTAGAACCCTTGCTTCGTGAACGTGAACGACTGCGTCGACGTGGTGATCTTTTCTTCCGCTCTTTCGACCTAGATGGTGATCGACGTGACCTTTAACAAAGATAAATAGTTAATACATGTATTCATATACATATGTATTAAAAATATACTAATCTCTTTAAAGATTCTCTTGACCAATTGTTTTGAACGAAGCACTGCTTTTTTAGGTCATCTAAGAATACTTTAAAGATGGAGTTTTTATTCGTATCTTGAATTCTTTTTTGTCATACTGAAATATTTTTTTAAATATGATTTATATTTTTCTAGAATTGATAAGTTAAATATATAAGCAGAATTCAATATATGTATACAACTCTGAAAATTGACCAAGACAGAAGACTGTTTAGCTATAGTCTATACCTTGATCTCCTTGATCTGCTACGCGAACGGTGACGACTACGTGAGTTGCTGCGTCGTCTCGATGGAGAGTTGCGCCTGCGATCCTTCGATCGAGACCGTTTGGAGCGGGAGCGCGATCGACGTCGATGACGAGATCGCGAGCGTCGATGTCGTGATCGCGAACGCTTACGTGATCTCGAGCGTCGACTACGTCCGCGGGATCGCGAACGAGACTTACGGCTGCGTGAGCCACTTCTGCTTCGCTTATCCTTGGAGAGCATCCCGATCATCGGATCAATTGCCGCGGAGATGAGATTGTGTGCTTCCTTTACCCGCGACATTGCTTCTTCAATTTCCTTCTGTGCAGCCTCGTTGCTCTTTGCCTCTGGTTTAGCGATTGCCTGCATCGAGTGGTACAATTTGATCGATCGGTCTGCCAGCTGCTTTCCATTCAACAGCAACGCAGCAATCACAGTGGCCTGTTCAGATAGCTCCACCAGCGCATAATGCTCAACGTCTGAGTCCCTACTGCACATACGCAGATACTTGATCTCTATATTGTTGTTGCTGAAGAAATCCAGCAGTTGCTCGGGGCTCACCGATGTATCCAAATTTGCCACTACAAGTGTCCGACGAATCTCTTCGATACGTCTGCTGTCTAGATGACCCGGTAGATGCGGATAGGATGGCAGGCTATTCGCCTCTAGCTTGGGATCCATCGTAGTAATCACATGATTTGGAGGAATACCCTCAATAGCATTCACAACGTTCGGTGGCAACTTTGGTTCTGATGGATAGAGGCCTGAAAGAATTTAAAAATGAGATTTATATTAAAAAAGGATAAAATGTTTTGTGGAAATTAAGAAAAAGAAAGTTTTCTCTTTTAAATCTGCATACAAGGTGTAAATTTAAAGACCCACACAAAAAAGAACATAACTTACAGAGAAGTAAAAAATTTGTGCTTGTTTCTCTTTGTGTGTTGCTTTATGTTATATCTTAGGAATGACTATACGTGAAGTAACATAAGACTCTGACATAAAATAGCATAAGGCTGATGTCCTATAAACAAAAAAATTTAACAGAACAACCAGACTAATTAAACCGCAGAAAAGAAAACAAAATAATAATTGCAGAGATGTGATTAATCATGGTGTTCTATTCTGCTGCAAATTTTAGTTCATTGGACATCATCCTAAGATTCTATGGCACTATGACTATGTTCATGCAATAGCACGTAAATTGTCTGTAAGTCTTACTTAAACTATGACTAACTTCTTTAGGGAGAAGAAGACGAGATATATATATATATATATATCACCTTAAATTTAGTAGTTTTTACAATATAAAAGCTTATATGTAGCCGATTGTATATTTTATCTGTATATTTCAGCGTAATAGCATAAACAAAATAATATTAATAAAATTAAAATAAAATAATATATAGGTATTAAATTAAAATCTTTATTCTACATCTATCTATTTAAATAGGATAATGAAATAAATAGATATTAATATAATAAAATTATAATATAGAATCGCAGTTTAGTATTTACAATTAGAACAAAAAAATAATAAAAGCTTATATTTATTATGGATTAAATCTAAGCATTTATTATATCTATTATAGACCTAGAGTACATTCCAAAATATCCTCTCGAAGAAAATTTTACTTGAGATATATAGTACACAAATACTATAGCATATAGGGTAAAATCTTCCTGGGAGAGAACGTTTTGGAACGCAGCACGAGTCTGTACCATATTCTTACCTGGTACAACTGTGCCATTGTTGGTTAACTCCAAGGCACGCTGCTCATCCGGAATATCTCCATTTTGATATGGGATTACTATCAATGCACGATCAATAAAAACAGTATTGGTCATGTGCTGTGCCACAGCAACGCAGCCCTGATCATGAAACTTGATGTAGCATATCCGTGACTGCACTGGTACGGCGACATCCCTAATCGTTGGATATAATCTGATATCCTCGATTTTGCCTAGATATCCGAAAAGCGTCTGCATTTGGTCCTTAGTTGCCTGGGGCGCGATGTTTGTCACCTGAACCACCTTCGTTGAACCAACCGCCATTCTGTCTACCGCAGTATACCCGAGTATACTGCGATTAGTGCGGTTCCGTAATCCGTACGTGCACTGACGTGCACGAGGCTATAGATGCCTTTGACTATAAACACATGGAACTGTGACATGGACTGCTAACGCCAACTTCACGTTGGTAGTCAAGATCTGTGGCGACACTGGCGACGCCGTGTGGCAAAGCGACAGTTAGGAACAACAAAGATAGCACCAATAGAAGCTGATAGAAGCTCTTTGGCAATTGAATCGTTAAAAAAATTAATTGTAACTTCTACAAAATGGAGCTATATTGCTTTATAAGAACGCAGCGTGGTCTCGAGCGTATTGCATGTCTCAGAAAATCCACTATTTGCCTTTGAGTTAAAATTAACATTTTATTTTTTACAGTGTAATACGTTAATCATTCCTTATATTTTGGTACAATATTTATTAATGACCACCCGTCTAATTCTTACATCCTTATATCCTTTAAATTTCCCTTTAAATTTGCCACACTGAATACGGGCCTTTGTGTTTTTGAAATAGTATTTTTGTATTTTTAAAGCACTGATTTTTTTGTATACCTAAAACGCATGCGCATATGACCATAGAACATGAAAATATAAATCGCAGCATATACTCGTAGCGTAGTATTTCGTGGCTGACAGATTTTCTAACCTGAATAATCCTCAACTTTAACCTGCTTTAACGCTCAGTTCGCGAGGCAGAGCGACACTTTTTCTGCTAGATTCATTCATTTCGTACAAAAACGCGTCGATTGAGTGTATTTTTTATCAAAATTTGAGAGGAGCGGGTTCTTTATATTTACCATTATTCTTTTATATAGACTATATGACTTTTACGTACGTGCATCATTCTAAATCTAAAAAATGATTAAAAAATGGTTAGAACGGTGGTTCATGAAAAAAAAAATAACCAAGCATGAAGCTCACAATCTAAGAAATAGACTCTCGATAATTTACGCTTTCGTAGGATGGAATTTGTTTGGCATTCTATTTTACACGATTGCGAACGATAAACTACCGGAAGACCCTGAAAAACGAAGTAAATCTATTTTTTGATTTTTCGTTTTGACATTTTCTTGAAGAGAATGATGGAACATCTGTTTTTCGCAGGAAGGGCTTATGGACTTTTATCTGATACACCTCATAATATGCATGTATATCAAGTAACGGGACTGACACTCACCGATCATTTTGATATCGAGCCCGAGACTGCTGAGGTAGAAAAAGAGGAGAAAAATGAAAATTACTAGTAAAATTTGGTTAACACAATTAATAATTATTATTTTTAAAAATCTCTTTTGTGTAGTATTGCACAATAATGTGTATTATGAAAAAAGTAAATGTTAAGTTTTACATTATGTACATATTTGTAAAATACAGAGTTATTAATCATTTATTGTAATTTTTTTATTGTAAAGCTTCTAAGGAACTTTTCCTCAGTCAGTCAAGAGAGAAACAATATATAACAATTGATTGTATAGTCTCTCTCCCCTCCCCCCCTCTACCTCTTTTTCTCCCTTCCTTTGTCCCTTTTATTCTCAGGGAAGAGATCTTCGTAAAGCAATAGCACCAACGTTAGAAGTACCAGATTCTGGATTCAATTCTTTCAGTCTTTGTTCCATTTCGCATAATAATGCTGATCTATAGATGCAAAAATTATGAAATGAAAGACAAGATTGTACATGTATTGAAGATAATATAGATCGTCATTGTTTCCACAAATTTTACTTCTCACCTGTATTCCTCATAACGCATTACAACTTCCTCCAGTTCTTGCTTGTACAGCCTGGTGAGCATAGCATTGAAGCAGTCCAACTCGGGCAAACGAAACAATTCCCAACGCAGCTTACGATCTAAAGCTATTGAGGCCCTGCTGTACACGTACAGCCAGTGCGGTATTTCCTCGTTCAGATATGGATTAGCTGGCACCAAAACACTGTGAGAGTGAAAATGAGTATGCCGTGGTGGTGATACGACCCGCACGGCTTGCATCTCATGCGGGTAACACGGATGTTCATACTGAGCTTGGCGCGTGATGTGGCTGAGAAAGAAAGGCGAAATATTTTCGTCGTGACATATATCGATGGCCTGTAGAATCCTCTTCCAAGTTCACTCACTTGACGTAATAAACGCCGTACTCAGGAGACTCAATTCTCTCCCATCCTGTGGGTAGACCCTCTTTTTCGAGTGGATGCGACCAGTGCGTGGTCTTGGTGTTATGATCAATGTAGTACTTTCGACCACGGAGTGTGAAGTCAACTGACCATCCAGGCGGCAAAGGCAACTCGTCCTGCTGCTGCTCACTCCGAGAACTCGATCTTTCCGAATAGCATCTACTATAGCTACAACCAAAAATCAAAACTTGAAACAGTATATTTTAACGAGCTTAAGATAACCAATAATTTTTATATTCTTTAGTTTAATTATAGAATGAAAAAATCATATCAGTTTTAACAATATAATTTAGCATTATTTAACAGAAATGCTTTACATTTATACTGTATTCTGCCCGAGCGAGTTTGCATCAGAGTTGAATAAATAACGTTGTCCTATTGATAGAAAGTGTAACATCAATCAATAGTACAACATTATCCAACCCAAATTGGTGCAAACCTACTCGGGTCGAAAACGCTATTAAAAAACAGGGGAAAGTTAGGAAATTTATCATATAACTATAAAAGTTATTAAATATCGGACAATATTGAGAGCACTAACAATGTAATAATTCAACAACTAATATTCTAATAATACAATAAGTGTGTAATAATAAAACTGTATTTAATAAATGTGCATTTAAAGATCTTACATAATAAAGTAATTGAATATTTCAACTTCTTAATTTATTATATAACAAAAATAAAGATAAGGCCACACAAACGACCTTGTGGCGCCACAATTAAAAGCATAGATCCGTTCATATGAAGCGATTTTGTGATGTTGTACCTAGTATTGTGACGATAAATGGAGTGATTATAATCTTCGTAACTATCGACGTCAAAAGGCATATAAGGCATCTGTGGTGTTTGGATCCTGTCCAGATGGTATTCAGATCCAGCATATTGATTGATATAAGTATGTGACATTGCAGGTGATAGTTCAGGATGATACATGGGTGTCGCTGTCCTTGAAAACATGCCGTCATTCATTGTAGTATTAACAGATAGGCCAGCAAATCTATTGTGAAAATAAAAGTACAAAATTGGAGAAATGTGATGTTTCCTAATAAAATTTCGTTCTCTTTTAATTATTTCATAGTTTCATTTTTTATAAAATATTTTGTTTAACAGCATAATTATAAAGTATCATTATGTAAAAATATATTTAACGTAATTAATTTTACATTAAATTATATTTAATGTAAAATTTACTACCTAACCTTTGAGTTAAGTCAGGAACAGAATTATTTGGTGTATATTTTCCCTCATAACTACCCAGACCAACAGCGCTATTGGTAGTTTTCATATTTCCAAATTTTTGCACCATACTAGGTTGTGGAGAAATGGTCTATGATACGAGAGAAACATCGATAAAAATCAACATTTTCAAATGTCTTCTTACATGTTTCAATGATTCTTGATCAACTGTTTAGAAATTATGAGATATATCGTATACTTTTTTCTTAACTCGCCGATAAAAAATTAATAAATGTATATAGTGTATGTTCTAATGGATAAATATTTTGAGATTTCAAGAAATACCTAATGTCGAAAAAAAATTACAAATTTACATTGTAAGATTGGTAAATCATTTTTTTAATTAGATTTATTTTTAAAATCAAAATTTACGCTTTGCACAAGGATATACGCAAATATTATTATCTTATACCTGTATAACAAGACTGGGATATTTATAACGTTACCATTAAAGTTATTTTCTTTACTTTAGACCGATAAGAATAAATATAATTAAAGAGAAATGCTATAGGATTAATTAAATAATAGAAATCTCATAAGATTTTTTAAATCTCGGCTGAGGTAATCTGTAAAAAATTCTTCGCAATAAATTAGGTACATTTAAAATTCTTATTAATATCAGATTTATAATGTTATAAAAATATTTATTAACATCATAAATTATTAAATTGTTTATCAATTTAATAAGGAAAATGATATTTAATGATCTGTTCATAATTGCATTTTAAGGCTCCTGAGTAGTCGCGGTGGCCATGTTGGAATCGTGACATCATAAGCAAGAATGACACTTTTATTTTTGTTGCGTCTCATTTTTCAGTAAAGACAATTTGGATAAATCTTAATATGTAATAATCGTATTTGTGTGTGTGACTATCAGTTTTGCCAGGTCGACGACTAATTCGATATCGCCATCATCAACGCGGAGTTCCACTATGATAAGCATCTTTCAGAATATCGAATTTAGATTTTCACAGTTTAAGAGAAAAAACGCAATTTTACAAAACAAATATTTATTAAATTAAATCTTCCTTCCTGATGTTGTATATATGCTGCAGAAAATAAATATTCTACAATTCTATACTACTTATTGTTAGATTTATCTAAAATTATCTTGGATTATCCAAAATTTTGTTTAGATTTCTACTGAATACCTAACCCTTGTACAAAAATTATCTCAGTGACCAACCCTTCGAAAAAATACTTTTAGAAATAATAAAAAATAGTATTATCTATATAATTTAATACTGTGGTAAATCTCAACAATACTTATTTACTGAAATAAGTAAACTTTCAATTTTATTTTTATTTTTTTAATGGACTTATATTAGAAAACATTACATAATGTAACGTAATATGTGATACATTTATGTACAATATATTTTTTACCGTAGAATTTGGCATCACTGGATGATTGTTATGCCGTCTCAGTTTTTTGTTTGGCTCTGTTGTCCACACGTTGATAACTAAATACAAGTAGAGTTATATAATTGATATTTCCATTGCAAAGTATAGTGTTAGATAGATGATATATAAAGAATGGAAGAGTGAAAGATTTTATCTCAAAAAAAAAAAAAAAGGAAGTAGGTCTAATTAAATATATTTCATCAAATTCAAATACATATTTTGTATTAATTTTATTACAAATATCAAATATAATGTATGCTAAAAAGATGTATATGAAAATGAAAAACTGTTTATATTTCCAATTACAATTAAGTACCTACAAGATAATAATAAGTGATAATTAATGACAAAAGTGTGCAACACATAAAGAGAAACATCTTTCTTAATTTAATCCAAACTTAAAACTCCTTTTATACTCAATAATTTTGTATTATCCCTTGTAGTAATATATTTACTGTTTTGTCGATCTTTATATAAAATCATATGTTTATGATTGATACGTTACGATATCAAATGTTTACACATTGTTTTACAACTTAAACAAGAAACGACAAGAATATTGAGGAATACTTTTGCGAAAATCAAATATTTATGTAAGCTATTCCTTTGTCACTATATGCTGTATATTATACTAAAAAACTTTCCTGCATTTTTGTCCTGCATCTAATAATGCATCTATTGTTATTTTCAATAGAAACATAATAGTGCAGTTGTAAAAAAAAACAAATCAAGTAGCAAACATGAATGCAACCAAGGAATACATAGAGAGAAAAAAAAAAGAAGAAATAGGAAAACAGATTCTTGAAGTACATACTTGGTATCTCGGGTGGCGTTTCTTTCTTCACATATCTGCCAATTACTCCCTCCTTGATCGTTCTCAAATCCTTATTCTTTCTTGACAACATATTACGAGTCGATCTCGTCGACAGTGTCGTACGAAAAAGAAATATTAAATTGGAGCGAGAACTGATATAGAATTGTGTAGATCGGTTAAGTGCAAGTGTCGTACATACACACAGCAAAATAACTTTTAGTTGAACTCTATTTCACCTTCAAAAAATTTAACAAAAATTAGGCTCATTAGATGTACTTTTGTACGACACAACCGAATCTTGCGAATTCTTTGAAAAAAATCTACATTTCTGCCTTGCGATTTGAGATATTAATATCGTTACAGTTCAGTTACTTAGGTTAGGAAATCTGTCACTACCACACCAACAGTCAATCCTGATGAAACAAATTCGATAGAGAATGATTGAGAAAAATAGAATTTCTATTAGTTCGTATTGTTTTCTGTAAATTTATATCATTTTCTATTGTCGACCTCGCGAGCATCACGATTAATCGGATATCTTACAGTGTATTCGACACTGACATTACTAACTCGACTCGATTCCGAGTAGTCCCCCCCGAGTCAAAAGACGCATCCAGCGAATTCAATGTTGAGTGAGCGCTTGCTGCTGTTGGTGCATTCTTCTAAATCTAAAATTCTGATTGGATGAGCAGAACACCAAAAACAGCGAGCGCTCACTCAACTGTTGAATCCGCTGAATGTGCCTATGCATGGTCTACAATGGGCAGTAGCAGTAGTGGATTAAGGAGTAGGCGTAGAAATCAACAAATCATAGTCGAATGTGAGGAGGACAATTAACTATCATTGGTCGATTTCTACGTCTAGTCCTTAATCCACTACTACTACTGCCCATTGTAAACCACGCATTAAGCCCATTCTACAATGTAGTAGCAGTAGTGGATTAAGGAGTAGGCGTAGAAATCGACCAATAATAGTTAATTATCCTCCTCACATTCGATTATGAATTGCTGATTTTTACGTCTACTACTTAATCAACTATATACTGCTACTGCTTATTGTAGAATGGGCTTTATCTAAAAAGATAGTATAAAAAAAGCTGAAGTTTTAAGGAAGAATTAAAAAAAATTCACTCAAGATTTGTTTAATCGTAGCTGAAAGCACAATTAATCTGGGACATTCCATACAAATTTTATACGAAGTATTAAATGATCTCAAGTGACAAATTTTTAAATAAAATAAAATTTTGAACTCGATCTTTCATGAGCTAAATTTTCAGAACCACTTTGTTCTTTTTTTTCTTATCGATATCTTTTTATAGCGTTGTGAAATATAATTCTTTAAAAGTTTATTTAAAGTTAAAATCTAAACATTTCAACATCATAGACCTCTGTTAAGGATCATCTACAATAGGCACGTAATATACGTAACGTAACGTCCGTAATCGTAACCGTAAAAGTTGGAATATTTGAACTTTTGGTTACGGTTACGGAAAGAGATCAAGTTAGGTTGAAAGAGATTACGGAAAGAGGGTTAGATTAAATTGTATTGATTATAAGTGCAATAAGTAATAATAATATTGAACGAAATGGAATTTTCTGATAAAAATTTAATTCATTTGAAAATTGTCCTCATTTATATGCGATAAATCGTCAAGACTACAAAGACAGACAAAAGGCTCAAAATGCTTTCTTTCAAATGCTTTCTTTCTTTCTGCTTTTTTTTCTTTTTTCTTTATAACAATTGTAATGCAATTGTAGCTAAATTAAGGATTATCAAGGCTGCCTTTCTGGATTGTTGATCGATCTCCATGATTTATGTAAAATATAAACTCCAACAAGTTTATTAAATAGAAGAGGTTAAAATACTTCGCAATTGTATTTTACAAGTACAGTTCCTTACGTTAGTTACGTTACCGCTACGGACTGCCATTGTAGACGGGAGGAGGAGATTTCTTACGGTTACGATTACGGACGTTACGTTACGTATATTACGTGCCTATTGTAGATGATCCTTTACACGGCACGCTTTACGCCGAAGTTATGAAACTGGCCAATCATAGCTATTCCTCTGAAGAATGGAAGGACTGTGATTGGCCACTTTCATAATATCGACGTTATAACTTCGGCGTAAATCGAACCGTGTAATACTCTCGCCCTTCTAAATACGCATTTAAAAAAAAAAAAAAAAACTAATAAAAAACAAAAAAAAAGATCGAAAGTAATCAAGGCGAGACTGATAATGATTGGGTTCAAGTGGGAGCATTCAAGTATAAAGGAAGCTGCTAACTGCTAGATGTGCAATTGAACATAATTGGTTGTGTTACTTATAGATCCAATCAATCATATTTGATCGCTCGGCAAGCATAGCCACTTTGCTGTCTTGAACTCGTCCAATATCACGATATAAATGCGTGATTTTTAATAACAAAGAATAATCGAATGATGATATAATCATTAAAAGTAATGATATTACCTTCAATGATATACAAAGGATTACTGTTTCGTATTTCACATTACTTACACACATACGCACACACACGTACAAAGATTATTGTTCGTTTATATCGTAACGTGTAAAATGTAAAAAAAATCATCATAGGAGGTACAAGATATGTACCACAGTAATTTAATTTTAGTAATAAATTCTCTCGTAATTTAACCAGAATTTGATTTTCTCGTAAAAATTTTTTTTAACAAATTTAAAACTATTACAGGCTTTCTGCCAAGATCGATTACAAATTCATCAGAACATGCAGCAACGTAAAAAGTATGAAACATTCTTTTTATATTTCCTATCTATGATTTATAGCTAGTATATTGTGAAGAACAGCCGAAAGAATAGAAATAATTTAGACAATTATTTAATAAATGTGTATCTATTTACGCGTAAAGAATCTTTTCTTGGACTCTTACCTACGTCTTCAAAGTCACATTACATTATTTTACAATAATTATATATATATGTATATATTTATATATGTATATGTCACTCTCTGTCTCCTTATAAGGTTTTACGTAGCGAAGGTGAACGGAGCATAACACAAAAGCACGCACAAGTCATATATATAAATCGTGAGAAACGTTCGATAAGAAAGATCACCAGAAAATAATCGCTGAAAAACAGTGAACAATAGCAATTCTCGCGCGTTCTCTTCTCGGTTATCTTCACGAAAATATGTATGAGCGAGCGGTCACTCATCTCTGTTAGTTATTATATTTTATTTGTTAGCTATTACACTGTTCGACAAAAAAAAATACCAAAACGGAATTAATCATTTTTTTTTTATGTTTTGAACGTTGAGTACAAATCCGGCTTCCAAATAATTCCATCATACTGTAATTTTAACAAATTTACATATAAAGTTGCAAATAATAGCGTAAAGCTATTTTCACATATTTTGTCGTAGCATAACTACGATATGTAACGTAGTTACATAATATATTACAGAAGTTTGATTGCAATCAAAATTAAGTATATTGTTAGGACTCTCAAAGTTCGAAAGAATTTTTAGGTCGGTATTTCATAGTCAATTCTTGTATTTTAATATAAAGACCGTTTTAAGTATAATATAATCTTAGGATATCATGACTCCTCCCCCTCCCCCGCAATTATTACCGTATTAACATCTTAAGATATTACTTAATTTATTCGATGGCGCAATATCCTAAAGTTAAGACAAGGCTTACCTCTCGTGAGGTTTTTATAACAAAATGAATTCTTTTTCCATAATTAGGTTGTTAGCCTAATATTCAACTTCCAGCTTGGGGGGGTCCATATCCAATGATATCTGGAACTTACAATTTAACGCCGGCTCCGAACGGCGGTGATGATCATAGATTTCTTAACCACCAGGTGGAGCCATTTTCGACTCTTTAAACGCAAAAAGTCGCGTATGTGGGCGCAGATGGAATTGAACTCGGATTTATAAATCGTGAGTCAATCGCACCGAGCAGCGCGAACCACTCAACGCCTCAAGATATTATTATACTCAAAGTGATTTTAAAATAAAACCTGACATTCATAATTAATTCTTATAGCCGCGTTCTACAATAAGTCGCAAAAGTTAGAAGTCAGAAGCTATATAGTTATAAGCAAGCGTCTGTAGTACATCATAAAGCCCATTCTACAATGGGTAGTAGCAGTAGTGGATTAAGGCGTAGAAATCGATATGATAGTTAATTATCCTCCTCACATTCGACTATGATTTGTTGATTTCTTATACGCCTACTTCTTAATCCACTACTGCTATTGCCCATTATAGAATTGGCTTATGGCAATCATAAGTTAGTAGTCTGATTGAGTGAAGATGGCCAAATTCCATCTCTTCCGATTTACTTAGAACTTATGATTACGTTATGACTGATCAATCAAAAAGCAATGTGTCGTAACGAGAGAACTGATTTCTTGAAAACTGTTGTGTCATCGAGTCACAAACACGTCCAATCACTTTCTTATCGCAATTTTTAATTTTTCCGCGATTACAGATGTATCTTTATGATGCATTTATTACACTGCATTATCTCACTTTCTGTTCAATCATTGAAATTCGTTATATGCGCGGAAATTAATTCTACGCGTGAAAATACAATATGACGAAAATGCTAATCTTTAAATACGTGACGACCATAAACACTGAATACTGAACTGACACTAAAAAATTCTTTTGAGGGCTGAAAATTCTAACAACATATTTAATTTTGATTGTAATATAACTTTTTTAAGTATTTTTTATATTGTTATTATAATGTGATGAAAGGCGTAAAAGCAGAACTGAACTGCAAACTTTTTAAAATTGTGGCGTAATGGAGTAATTTCATAAATGTGCGCGCGCATTTATATTCAACATGTTAAATCTATATATGAAAATAGATTTAAAACATATTAAAATCTGTGAAAAATAACTAGTCTTCGGTGATTGAAATAAAAATGTTTTTTTTTATTGAACAGTGTTATTATTTATTTATCATTGTCATTTAACTTATGTTCTTCTTTATTGTTACCACATTATCATTATTCGTATCATTAATTATTATTATTATGCAATGGTAAGAAATTTTAAAAATGATCCCTACAGTTGCCAGCATAGAAGCACAGCTCCGAAAGTGGATCCTTATATCTGCCCGCTCACGTATCACTATCAAATAATTAATATTTATAAGCAGCGGATGTTATTTTAGTACAATCAAATCTGTTTCTTGTTTTCTTTTTATTGCATACTTCTCTCATCCCCTCACTTCTATTATTCCTTTCGTCTCATTCTCTCTTTTTCTATTACAAAACAACGTATATATATATTTCTCTCTCTCTCTCTCTCTCTCTCTCTCTCTCACGCGCACACACACACGCGCACGCACACACACGCACACGCACACATCCCTCCCCCGTCGTCCGCGTGAATTGAATCTTATCACTTGTTAACTGTTGTGCTTGTGTACGCCGTTTCTTGTCGTCGCTACATGCTCACGAAAAAAAGATTTGTTCACTATCAACTCGTCGCGGGCACTCAGTCACAGCAGTCTCTATATTAGCAGCACATGGTCTATATACGTTTTACATATGTATTCTCATTTATCGCAGTTTGGTGTACGCCTCTGTGATTATGTGTGCCGTGTGTGTATGTGTGTGTGTGCGTGTGTATATGTGTGTCCTATGTGCGTGCGTGTGAGTCTGTGATTTGTTTTATTTCTCGTATTAACTATATTCTTTTTTTATGTATATAATATATCGTATTGTATACGTGTACATATATATATATACACGCGCGCGCGCGCATGTGTGTGTGTGTGTGTGTGTATGTGTATATGTATGTACATATAAATATTTGTTTCCATTTTTATCTAATTTTTATTACGTACCTGTCACAATTATCATTATCATTAATACGAATATGATACATATATTCAAACACTCGCTGACTCTATCAGGAGCAGCAAGGGTCAGTCAGGAGGCAACACACCGGTCGCCTGAGAGAGTGCAAAGTATCGCATCCTTCAGACATAAACGTAAGGATCACAACAACATGTACATCTTCGTTCATTCCAAAATTTATACCGTGATTGTTCCCTCGAGAGCAATTACGAAATCTCAAGAAGGGACATTGTTGTATTGTTTGTGTGCTAATATCGAGTACATCCATGCAGTGGAAACCTTTTGCCATTTCCAAATAAAAGACAAATCAAAGTATGAATATACCGATATACACATATAAAATCATTTGGAATTTATTTTTGTTATTATTATTGTTAAAGAAGAATAAAATCGCGTGATAAATTCTTTTTTTTTTTTTCATTTTTTTTCTCAGCTTCCATCATTCTACTACATATTTCGTTCATAATTAATAAAATTAATTACATTACGTCAAGAATGCTTTCGTGAAACACTTTGTTTTATTGATAAGAATTTTCCGCGTGGTGTAGTATATGAACAATCGAAGTAAACTAATTGTAAGAGCTAACAACTGGGCAGCGTGATACCGTACTTCCACCTAGAAAAAAAAAGAGTATTTAATATTTACGCAAAAATAACATTTAAAAATATTTTTTCATTGGCATTTTTAGCGCGCACGCACGCGCATTCGTACAAAATATTTTACATCTTTTAAATTAACAAATTATTCATGCGATAAGTGCATTTTGCTGGAATCGACGGTTAATATTGACAGCAACGGAAACAGCTTTGATGATCTTGACATTGACATATGTTGTCGATATCAAGACAGTGAGTGACTTCCGACAGATTTTGATTGGCGGTCGATCTTTACGTTAAAAAATTATTAATAAAAAATAACGTTTTACTTCTACTATACTATGCAAAAGGGTGCACGACTTTCATAATTGTACTGTTGCTCATGGATTTCGACTTTTCACGCGAAGCGACTTTCACCTCCTCTCTGATTAGAAAATATTCTATATGTTAGTTTGCAAACATTTTGCTCCGTTCAAATTACTGAGAATTGTGTATATGTATGTACATATAAATATTTGTTTCCATTTTTATCTAATTTTTATTACGTACCTGTCACAATTATCATTATCATTAATACGAATATGATACATATATTCAAACACTCGCTGACTCTATCAGGAGCAGCAAGGGTCAGTCAGGAGGCAACACACCGGTCGCCTGAGAGAGTGCAAAGTATCGCATCCTTCAGACATAAACGTAAGGATCACAACAACATGTACATCTTCGTTCATTCCAAAATTTATACCGTGATTGTTCCCTCGAGAGCAATTACGAAATCTCAAGAAGGGACATTGTTGTATTGTTTGTGTGCTAATATCGAGTACATCCATGCAGTCGAAACCTTTTGCCATTTCCAAATAAAAGACAAATCAAAGTATGAATATACCGATATACACATATAAAATCATTTGGAATTTATTTTTGTTATTATTATTGTTAAAGAAGAATAAAATCGCGTGATAAATTCTTTTTTTTTTTTTCATTTTTTTTCTCAGCTTCCATCATTCTACTACATATTTCGTTCATAATTAATAAAATTAATTACATTACGTCAAGAATGCTTTCGTGAAACACTTTGTTTTATTGATAAGAATTTTCCGCGTGGTGTAGTATATGAACAATCGAAGTAAACTAATTGTAAGAGCTAACAACTGGGCAGCGTGATACCGTACTTCCACCTAGAAAAAAAAAGAGTATTTAATATTTACGCAAAAATAACATTTAAAAATATTTTTTCATTGGCATTTTTAGCGCGCACGCACGCGCATTCGTACAAAATATTTTACATCTTTTAAATTAACAAATTATTCATGCGATAAGTGCATTTTGCTGGAATCGACGGTTAATATTGACAGCAACGGAAACAGCTTTGATGATCTTGACATTGACATATGTTGTCGATATCAAGACAGTGAGTGACTTCCGACAGATTTTGATTGGCGGTCGATCTTTACGTTAAAAAATTATTAATAAAAAATAACGTTTTACTTCTACTATACTATGCAAAAGGGTGCACGACTTTCATAATTGTACTGTTGCTCATGGATTTCGACTTTTCACGCGAAGCGACTTTCACCTCCTCTCTGATTAGAAAATATTCTATATGTTAGTTTGCAAACATTTTGCTCCGTTCAAATTACTGAGAATATATATAATATATATAATATAATATTGAGTTATTTGTTATAATTATAATTTCAGTTGTACAGTTAAATACACATTTATATTGCTAACTTTCTTGTTAATAATTTTTTAACGAAGAGCGACCGCCAAGTAAAATTTGTTATTATTACTATTATTATTATCATCATTATTATTATTGTTATTATTACTATTATTATTTCTTACTAGAGAATTGAGTTCATAATTCTGTTCCATAGGAAAATTCTCTACTTGTCCCATGTAGTGAAATGAAAACGGAATGGAATATTGTCACGGTCGCAAGTTAATTAAAATTATTTTAATGCGACTAAAGCAGTAATATGCATAATTTATGCAATTATCTTACCTATAACATTATTTTGTATACATAAAAGTACTGAATTATAAAAGTAAAATATATTTTGTTATCAAAATTCCATAACATCCTAACGGAACGAAGCAATAACTATAGGAGGTGAAGCCATTTCGCGGAGAGGGAACAGATCACGTGATATGTATGGTGCCGCATTGGCGATTAATTGAAATCAAGTAGAATTTGCTTAAGTGAAACAACTTATTGTTTTGATCATATCATTGATATCATAATACTGTGATCCAAAATTAAATATTATTTATTAGAAATCATAAAGTTTAATTACTTATAAAGATAAAAGTAAATTAACTATCTATCTAATGATATCTATGTAATAACAAAATTGAAAATTGTGGCATACTGTGTCGCCTGTGTCTCTTGTTGGAAGGCATTCCTTGGCACATAAAAAAAAACTTAAGACTTAAGCAGTAAGGAACTCAACATGGGTCTTACAGTCTCAACTGTAATTGGACAATTCGCTTACTGCTTATATCTTACGTCTTAAGTTTTTTTTTATGTGATCCGAAGAGCCTCTTTGACTAATTTCTGATTAAATTAATTAACGATTAACTCGCAGAAGTATCAACAGTAACTTAATGTATCAGAACGCCTCCTCTTTCTTCCTCTTTCGAGATAAACTATGTTTAATTCTCTTGTTGGCAATCGTGATGATTGAGTTAATCACCGATTAGCGTCAGGATTGCCGTAACACATTAAAACAGATTTAAATTGTAGACGTAAGCAATGCTCAAGCTTTGGTGTATAACGTTGGAATTAATGGACATCGCTATATCTCTCGATAACGTACTACTACGTGCTATATAAGCAAAAGTAAGTAATCTAATCGTTTGTAAGCAAGTCAAAAATAATCTTGTTAATTGTCCTGAAAGAGTCTTAATGTGTTACTTTATCAGATTTAAAAATTCTTTTCCATAATTAAGGGAAAAACCTGGTATAAAGGATCAAATTTTCGATTTTTCTTTTCTTTAATCAATAGTATTCTCAGAAAATATATTCATAAAGTTTTAGAGTTCGAAATTCGAAATACTTCTGTAATTATAGCCTTGAAAACAGGTACGCGTCGTGCATGTATTCGATGCGCGCGATAGGAGCTCATTTATACCATTGCGCTCCACCACCTTTTGATCTCTAGTATTCCTAGTGAGATATTCACGTTAGCAGATATTTATTTTAAGATCTTTTAACTAGGGGAATTTAGGCGAATATACGCGCAAAATTCAAATTCAAAAATTTAATTCCACCATCTGGCGTCTTTGTGGTCGCATGTACCTTCAATAAGGGTTATTCTTTTCATTGTAAAGATAATGCAGTTATTGGAAATGGATACTAGCCAACATTGTAAAGTATTCACCGACAACTACGACAAACAATGAGTTACGAAGCAGAAGCGACACCGACTAACAGCACAAAAAAGGCTCGTAAATTACAACTAACGCAACAAAACGAATTTTATGAGGAAGCGGAAGGTTTACTGTATAGGTCTAAAAAGAACAAATCAAGTTGCCAAAAAACACACTTCGCGAAACTGAAAACTTTAAACGCGTTTTTTTCAAAACCACTTTTTCGAAATTGGTGTGCAAGATTACTCAAAAACTATTCGATCAATCAACTTCTTGTATGTCTTCAGGTTCTTCCTAAAAGTATAGACGCAGTCTAAACTGGTCGAAAACGAAAAAAAATTTTTTAATTTTTCTGTTTTATCAGCTCCTAGTCCACAATAACGTTTAAAGCTATCAATTTGTGTCAATATTTGCTTCATATGAAAATTCTATATAGTATTTATATGTATAAAATAGGAACGGTTTGAACTATGGATTACATGAATAAAGAATGTCAAGTTCTTAGATTTAGATTTAGATATTTAATATCAAAGATTAGTGTCTTAAACAATTTATGCATATGTGTACGTGCAATATTGGTATAAATAGTATGTAGTGATGTGTCGATGATACATACATCATAATCGTGTTTAAGTCTAGTGAATCGATAAAAATAATCTCATCGCAATTTGGTCCTCAGTTTAAAATCCTTTAATACTACATATGTAGAAAGTAAATGCCTTTATATTTACATATAACATAATTAGATCATATTTAAATTAGAAAATAATATAAATTTAATAAAATATAATATAGTAAGAAGATTAATCTTAAAACGTGGTTATAATCTGCATACCATATTATATTTTCTCAATTTTATATTTTTTGTTTTGTTTAGTATGATCTGATTATATTATGTAAGTACAAAAACATATACATACTTTCTACATAATACAGTATTAAAATAATGCAAAATGCCTTTTCTATGTATTACATAGGAAAACAGCTATTTTTCAAATAGATATATCTAAAAAATAAAAAATGATATTGAAACAAAATACATCTTAAAACTAAAAGTTATTACTTTCGTATGACAGTAATAAGATTTAAGAGAAAACTTTTTGTTTGCAAAATCATGCACGCACACACGTACACACGCAATCTATTATAAAAACTCTAAAAATTGTTTTTTTATCTCTTTGATATCTTTTTTTCAAGACTATAATAGAAAATCTTGTCCAATGAATTCGTGTTCAACAGACAGAAGTATATCAGAAATAATTATTCGTACTTAAAAAATTATATTGGACAGTATAATATGGCTAAAAACTTTAAATTTCAGAATGTATTTTAAGTCTCTAGAAATAGATGAAATAATATTCTTACTAGTTCAAGGACGAGTTCGCGTTATAGATGTGTTAGTGGCAGGAACTGGATTATTGGAGGAAACTGCGAGAGCATTACGATCGAGAGTATTGCGTCGTTCTAATTCGCCCAGTTTTTTCCACATCTCGTCCCTTTCTTTTTCCTTCCTTTTTTCTCTATAATTTAGACATATATATGTAAAGAAATAATGTAATTAAATCGTTGTTCTTCATATAGCTTTCAATAAATTGTATCGAACTTTTAATACAACATTAAATTATTAAGATTTAATTAAAATCTAAAATAGATTGAAGAAAAAATTGTGTGGCAAAATATAAAAAATTTTAAAAGTTTGATCTTACTTTTGCCTGTCCAACTTATAGTTGGCAGTAAGTTCATCGAAGAGCTTGCTGTTCATTTCCATAAACGTTTTTAGAACATTGTAAACAAGGGCGATAATCGTCTGGTTCCAATGTTCCTTACTAATTTTGTACAATGCTGGAAACATAATCTTCATTATTACTTGGTTGTTTTCTTCAATTAGAGACATTATATACTCGTTATTCCAAAAGTACAATGCTCTCTCTGCAACCTGTAACGAAAAATAGATGATTCAATATTTTACAATTTTACAATGAATCCATCAATCAAAATTAGTGCAAAGTATTACATAAATTACCTGGAAATGTGGTGAAGACACGCAACGTGCGACTTGCCTAAATAAAGGTTCTTGTATTTTAACAAATTGATTAGGTTCTATAACGTCCAATATTTCTTCAATTTCACCAAGGAACATCACCTCCTTCTGGCTGCACGTTTTAGGCCAGAACTTAAGGAGGCCTCGTACAACTGGTTCTGTTAAAGTCGCGTCTTTTTCCAAAAATTGTACCACACAATAAGCTAATTGCGCGTGATAGAGCGATAAACATTTCACTTTATGTAGTGGCAACAATACCTAAAAAAATTCCCACAAAAAACTTTTTTAAATAATATTAAATATTAAATCTCTACTTTTTAAATCATTTTTAAATCTACTTTTTAAATCATTTTTCTGGTCTTAAGTTTTAAATTCCGTCTCTTCTCTTCAGGACCGCCGCAAGTAGATGTGCAAGTGTGCATTGCACAAAGGCGCATTAATAAAAGCAGACGCCGAATTAAGTTTGAATCCTCCGTTTACAATCGTACTTTTTCTTTTTCTGACTGCAATTTAAATATTTGTTTAGCCAATTTTTTTTTACTGTTTCACTATCAAAAAATGTGGAAAATTTAAGAGTTATTTTCAACATCTTTTCCCCAACAAAATCGCCACTACCAAAATATTTCAAGAAAAAAAGTCAAATATTGCTCTCCTTTATTTCAAAGAAATTTGAGAGTATATATAAAATTTTACTTGTATCAAAAGACTCAAATTGTAAAAGAAGGGTTAAAAATCAATTCTTCTAACTGACTCTGCATGTTCATCAGGATACTGATTATTTTTCTAGAGCGGAGAAATATAAAGAGTAAAAAAATTCTCTATTAATTTCAATGGTAGAAATTTTTACTTTTCATATTTCCGTTCTAGGAAAAAATAACATGATCAAATTACGGCTACCTTATCTAAAAATAATTAAAAAAAATTATTTAAAATCATATTTTATTTAAAAAGTTGGTAAATAAATACGAGAGGTGGCAAAATCTCCTATGCATAAAGGTACTTTATGTGTCAGTAGCGGCGGCCCTTCTCCTATAAATTACACAGACCTACGAAAATGAGACTTTGGAAAATCCAGTGAGATATAGAACGCTTTCCGATGTAATTTTTTGCATTGAATTCGAATCTGGCCACAGAATTTGTAGAACGTCAAGATTTTGAAATATTTTAACCTAAATATGCAAAATAGATATTTTTTAACATTTTCAGGCAATTTTAAAACGTGAAACGTGAAATATCCACGTTTATTAATATTTAACTAATAGATTCAATATTTCTAAGAAATTGAAATAGATAGAAACGGATTCGTATAGTCATTGTCGAATTCAAAATTTTGATTTTTCGGATACTGAACGTTTAGGTAAGAATATTTAAAAATCTTGATGCTAGACAAATTGTAACTAGATTCGAATTCAACACAAAAAATTGTATCACAAACCACTCTTATATCTCAGTAAATCAAATCTCGCAGGCCTGTGTTATTGGTAAGTATATTAATAACATATGTACAAAAGATTAGGCAAGAATTAAATTGGTCATTTTTGAAACTCCATAAATCAATTTTTAGATAGGGGAACCCATTTGACCACGTTCCCTTTCTAATTTTTATCCAAACTGGAATAATAGTAACCTCCAACAAATTTTAGTCGCCGCTTGTTATTCGTTAAAAGGTTATTAACAAAAAGAATTCAACCTTATAGTAACAAGATCAATCAAAACTCCTTATAATTCAAAAATAAATTGGAGAGAATAAATAAAAATCACCACTACTAAGTAACAAAAACGTTTTTATCACTTAGTAGTGTTTTTAATTGCGCGACGTCTTCTGCGCCCGACTCCTATTGCCTCTTATTCTCTCCAATTTGTTTTCGAAAAAAGTTAATAACTATTTCACGTGAAATGTGTTTGCGTAAAAAGTCGGATAATTCTAGACAGCAAAAAAGTACAGGGTAAACCGACTGAAAGAGTACGACCTTCCACGCGAAATGACTTCCGTCTCACCTCCCCCTATTACGGAGCGCACCGCACCGATGACATTAACGTTAACATACATTGTCAAGATCATAATTCTGAATAACTTTGCCTTAATAACTAGGTGCTGGTATCTTATGGTTTCTGAGCTATTTAAACTTAAAAGTCTAACGATATTAAATCTAAAACAAAATAAATAAAAAGGGGTAAAGAGCCGACAATACCAAAACCAAAAAACTTTAAATCAAATAATATGTAGCTACAATGTTCAACACAGACGTTTCGACTCCGATCGGGTCATTCTCAATGTTACAAATATTTAATACAGATAAATTCGTTATACAAAATTCATTATCCTACAAAAATTACTCCGTTCATGTTCTTCATGCTTTGAGTCAATGAGATAAAAATTCAAAAATCAGATTGTATAAAATTTGGTATTCTTGTCATTTATATCTGTAGATAATTCGTTAAGAGATAAAAAATACACATATAAAACTGGTAACCAACAAAAATTAAGTTCACAAGATCCATTATTACATTACAGAATTTGCAGACATGTAACACCTGATCCCAACAATGTCAGATAAGGTAATATTAAATCTTATAGGAGGATTTGTAAGAATGTAACCAATGAAAAATGTACCAATGAAAACCGAAAATTTAATAATAAGAAAATTTAAAGTCTGATTTGTACATAAATATTTCAACGTTGAAACCAACGTGCAACAATACAATTATAGAAGTCGTGCCCTTAAGCAGGGGGGGGGGGGAAGTGAAGTCGCTTCGCGTTGAAAGTCGAAACCTGTATAGAATAGTATTTAATATTGTATGTATAGCAGAAATAATACGTTATTTTTGAAACTCTTTATGTTAATAACTTTTTAACGAAGGAGGACTACGGGCTAAAATCTTTTGAAGATCACTCGGGATCATGATCCTGACCACATATGTCAAGGTCATCGGAGAGTGCTTCCCTACACTGCATATTTATCAAAAGTCCTATAAGAAACATCTAATTCGATTAGAAGTAATTTTTTACTTTAAACTAGTATTATTAATGTTGCTGCAACATTAAAACAACATTGAACAAATTATCTTAATTAAAATACATATCTCGAATACTGAAAAGAAATAAATATAATATACATATACATATCTTTATTAAACAAAAAATTGTTAAGTATGCAAAATTCTGAGAAACATATATATTATTAATTTAATATACATGTATATAGTTATATACAGTTCATTTTAGAAAGTAGAATAATTAATTTTATATAACAAAAACAATCAATATTATTTTATAAAGTTGAATTTCCTCCGATATATTGGAAACTATTGTTATTTTACACGTTTATTTTATTCAATTTTCTTTAAATATAAAATATACATAATATATGTATATAAAATCTAAATTGCTTATATAATATGTTAAATAAATATTGAATACATATCAACCCAGTAAAAAATTGTTCTTAAATAATCATATATAACTCTCTCTCTCTATATATTAAAATTATATAAAAATACTATAGTTTAAAAAAAAACCTCTTTTTTCAAATTACTGAAAAAATCGAAGAAATTGATTTTTTTTGGAAGAACTGCTATTTTGCTATCTAAATGACATACTATTTTATTTTTAGTGTTCTTCATCAAATTAATGTGATTCATAAAATTATGTAATCATATTTTTATTAAAATTTTTAGTTTTTCTTCTATTTTTATAATAAAATCTAATCTGACCTTCTTTTAATGTATAGCAAAAAGGATACAGTGAGGTAATTTGGATAATTAACAGAAATTGTATATAAAGTTTGGAGTCGTGCACAGTGTATTCAATCAAACATACAGAACATACACTATTGGTGCAATATAAAACTATGGCTGCCTGCGTTTAGCAGATAAAGTAGCTTTGCAACTGTCTCGTAAGAGATTCTTTAATTATTAATATGATTGGTCTTGTTCTTAGTTCTTTCCCTTATTAGATCTAAATGTATAATCCAATCATGTTTAAGAATTTTACAACAATTGCAAAGCTGCTTTTCCTGCTGAACGCAATTTATGTTTTGTGCATTTTATATGTTTAACAGAATACATTATGCGATCCCAACTTTTGATACTATTTCAAAATAATTTCTGTTAACTTATCCAAATTACCCCACTGTCGGCTGTACCGTATGGCATAGATATTTTACGAACACACGTAAATTTTTCTACCTTTGGGAAAAAATCGAAAAAATCTGCGAAAAATTGGGAAAAATTAGGTTTTTTCCGATCCTTTAAAACTATAAAAAACACATAAAATTACGTATCACATAATATATCTATTAACCAAATATATGTTACAACTATATACATCCATTACACAATATTTGTATAATGGATGTATATAGCTGTAACTTTTTTGGTGCATCTACATTTAGTGAATGTACGATTGCAAGTCAAGCAGCATTGAATGAGTAACCACGAAATTAATTCCCGATATCAGGAGGAAATTTTTTTTGTCACAATTTTACGTGTTTTCTAAATTATGACGCGCGCTAATCAATAATATTTATTTTAACAATAAAACTAGATTAATTTACAAAAATCTTTTACCGATAAATCAATAAAATCTATATTTTATATATATATATATATACACATTAAATCAATGTTGAATCAATGTTGAATTGCAACGTCTATAAAATGCAAATTCAACGGATACCGAATATTTCTATAATGTATTTTCAAGGTTAAATCTATATTGCAATGTTAATGAAATATTTAATGTATCTGAGAGGTTGATTCAACATTAGTGGGTAAAATGTAATACACACTGTGCACAATATTTTAAAATCTAAATTGAATTTTTTATGTATCTTTTAATCATACGAATGTAATCGTACCTTAACCAAAAATTGCTTGTGCTCAACTTTTAAAGGAAGAGCGAATCCATTAATAATGCTACCCAGAATTTCAAGAAGTTCACCGACCCCGTTGAAATGTTCTGTTTCGTACACAAACCTGAAATAATAATAAAGAAAGACATTATACAAATATCAAAATAGAAATCTTAGATATATTCCATTTAACAAGCGTTTGCAACGCTCAGTAGCATTATTTTATTCTTGTTATTTATCAAATGATAAACAAAAATAAAATATATGTGAACATTGCGAACGTTAAATAGAATGCATTCCTTGAAAAAATCTAAAATGAATTATTGGTGTTATTGATAAAAATTATTTTCACTATTGAACTATTATGTATAATTAAACAATACATCATGTAATTAAATTCCTCTATTAGAATTTAATATAAAATATTATCATGTTGTAATCAGAAATTTTCTTTTCAAACTGAATTTACAACAGAAATATCGTTTGCACACTACACACATTTTAAAATGAGTACAATTACTTGTTCTATAATAAAGGATTGTCATAATGTATCATCAAAAATAATGAGTAGATTTATTATGTTTAGCGCAAAAATGTGTAATTTCGACAAAAAAATTACTAATAAATATTATAATAGTAAATCTATGACAATGCATGTAGAAATTAAGTAAATAAGTGATGTTACATTTATTTAAAAAAACTTTTTTTAAAGATTCTTTTTGTTATTTAAAGCATGTTTTAATATTATCTTATTGTTTCAGTTTATTTACATTTTATATAAATTGTTGATAAGCCAACAATGACAGTTTAATAAAATATAGTTTATATTGTATTATATACACGTATATAATGCAAGATATACTTCAATTATTAAATACATTTTCATGTCATAACTGAATATGTTTCTCTTTTTCAGATTTAAACACAGACATCTGCATAATGCACAAGGTATAAGAAAATCAATCAATCAGAGTCTTTCATGAAAAGGAAGGAAATGAAGGAAACCCAGATAACATGCATGTTTTGCATAGGATATCAAAGTCCATAAAGATTTTGATTGGTATAGTTTCTTACACATTATGCGATATGCAAAAATCCGTGCTCTCAGTTTAATTCTTTGACTTCATGTATTATCTAAATAAAATCATACATGTGTACATGCGCTTTATACATTACGTTTTTCCAACTCCCTTTGTTTTTAATATACAATATGTATATACATACATCTAATAAACATAGTTTACATTATAACACTCACAAAAGTACATTTAGCTAGATTTGTTTGCCGCGTTTTTACTTATGTAAGAACAAATATGGTTGCGCCATTGGTTCCGCCATGTACTTGCGACGTCGCCATCAACCAATCCCGTCGCGGCTTCAGTTTGAGTATCTCTTACTTGATGATCTCTAGTGTGGATATAGGAGACACAGTCGACAAAAATGCCGTTTTATCTTTGCTATTTACTGAATATCAAGAATAGAACGATGTTTGTGTCGATTATATCTCCTAAAAGAAAAACACAGCCTTACAAACACTTTATAGATCATACTCAAACAGATTCTATAGTCATCAGTTTTCTCCATTAAACATATTCTCTCTACATTCTAGCCACGTTTATTGGTTAAAATCGGAGCACAGAGCTCTTCATAACGCATAATGCATAAGAAAATTAGAGTCTTTTATTTCACGAAAAAGAAATAAATGAAGATTGATTGATTTTCTTATTCTTTACACACATTACCCCGCAAACACAATAGGTGTAGTAAGCCTTAAGCCTTAAGGAAAAATGACCAATTATTCTTCACATTCGACTGTGAGTGATCAATTCCATAAGATTTAAGGCTTATTACATCTATTGTGTTTGCGGGCTTATGTGTTATGCAAAAGTATGTGCTCCGGTCTTTATTATATTAATATTTCTTATAAAGTGCTTATAAAAATAAAGTACCTATATAAAATCAATTAATAAAATAGTTATTTTACCCGTCTGTCTTCATTTTCAGATAATGTAATTTATTGTACATACATCAGTAACAATTCATATCAATTAAAAAACAAATTATTGCCGAAATAAGATTTATGTTATATTGCAAGAATCCTAAAGTGCCTTGTATAACCTATAAGTAGTCTAGCCATAATAATAAAGTCAAATATTAATGTAAATTTATTAATATAAAAGTTTGTATTAATATGATTTCATAGATTAAGTAATACTAAAATCATAATGAAATTTAATCATTTATTTAAAATTGCAACGAAAATAGGGCGAAATGTTCGCTGTAGAGCTGACTCTCACTGATGAAAAAATAAGTTTCAATTTTACGTAATAAAGAAAAATTGCAACAAAAAATTGAAAAAGTTAAGTCATTTTAGGAAATTAGTGGAAAATGCATTAGAACCAAGAAACTTCAGACTATAAACAAAAAACACCTTGAATTAATCGCCAAATTATACGTGTTTCTAAAATAGATCTATTCAAGTTAAATAAATTTTAAAATGTACTAAATCTTCTTGTGTACGTAAAAGATGTATGTACGGTGGCAGTTTAGGCCAAAATTTGTCCATGATGGAAACGTATAAAATCGATCAATCTTTATAGATTTGGATAACACAAAATTTTGTTACTTTTCACGCAAATTTTGTTACTATTAGTTCAGCTCTTTATTGTGACGAGACGCTGTAACACACACAAGCACAAGCCCATGTCAATGTACTCGTCTTCGGCCCGAAAATGAGCAGACGGACATAGGCTCGTGTATGATACCAGTTTCGCCAGGCTGCCGACTAATCCGATGCCGCCACTATCAACGCGGAATTCTTGGTTGAGTAATCAAAAGCCTTAATACAAAAATTAATCAATGTCTGTTTGAAGAATTGCATATTAATATTTCATTATATAAGACAAATTACAAGTGCTGCTAAATAACTTAAATAAACTGGGGACAGATAAAATTTCTGAGAAAGGGGTAGAAGTATTTTATTTTTAAATTTTCTTTAGTTGTGCCGAATTGTGCTAGAGAGTGTCCTAACAATTTTTTCAGATAACAAAATTTCCTCCGATCAATGGATTTCGTATATAGACAAAGTTATGAGTCACACGTTAGACATTGGGTGCGGTCCACTTAGCGCTACAAATGCTTCGAAGCTTTTGACTGACCAATCAGAAGAAAGAATTATACTAATTGCCCAATCAAAAAATGCTTCGAAGAATTCGTAGCATCAAATGGATCGTAGCCATTTTTAGGAATAAAAATATTGAAACTTCAGTAAATTGCAGTGACAGACAATTAAATTCTGCTGACAACGAATTATACTATTCAAAATCTATAAATACATATATGTATAAATGGTAGAAATTACTCTACCATTTACGTGCTATCGACTACCAACGATAGCGCGATATGGCATAAGCATCTAATACATATAAATTATAGCAATTTTGTGCAAAATGTGTATATGTGGTGAAAGATGTTAATGATGGTATAGAATTCACTGAAGACACTGAAGAGGTAAAATGGTACACAATTTTTATATGAGGCAATTAAGATTTCCATTTAAAGCATTTAGAAAAGCATGCATTGGACCTGATCCATTCGGACTTATGTGGACTAATAAGTCTCGATTGGAGAAGCTCCAGGTATTTTTTTTATATTTATTGATAATTTTTCATAAAAACGATTCTTATTTATTTTTTAAGATTCAAACCAAAAATACTGAAAGCGAGTCAAAGAATTTAAAAAACTAGTCGAGATACAAACCGAATGGAAGATAAAAACGAGAAGGATCGACAAAGAGAACGAATACTGTTGCAAAAATTTTTAGGTGTTTTTGCAGCAATGACTTTCAACATTAAACGCCAAACATGTATATTCCTCAGCAAAACGGCGCAAAACACATGAACCGAAAGAACGAGCCAAATGCATGCTGTTCGATATTAAACTTCCTAAGAGCTTTGAGATTAAAACTATTAACATGTAAACATATATTTTGAACAAATGCACTAGTTCGACGTTGAATGGCAAAACGTCAGAAAAAGAATGGACCAGGAGGAAAATACTCTGGCAGAAATAAGTCGCTGAAATTGCTAAAATTCGACTATAAAATCGTTGAAGAAATAAAAATAACTGAAATATTATTAAAAATATTTCAGCATAAAAATAGTATTATTAATATTGAAATACTATTTAGAGAAATAATGAATAAAAAAATAAAGAGTAATAAAAAATATTGAAAACTAAATGATATTGAAATTATACTAAAATTAATAAACAGTAATAAGAAATAATGAAAACTAATACAAATATATTTAATATTCGTACAAATTTATTTACAGACATTAAATTTTATTTAAAGAAATTAAATACAATATTAAAGAAAAATATTGAAATATCGTAAATCATACAAATAATTTTTGAAAATGTATGAATAAGCAAAAAATAATGCAAAACAATATTTTTACAGTTTATTGTACACTGAAATATTCTAAAATATTATAAATTTTAAGAAAAAATAATAAAAATTGGAAACGTAATGACATTGAAATTGTCTGAAAACAGGCGGTGCAAGTTGGCATTATCATCGTAAACTACCACCTTTCAAATAACACCATACAAAATTTTGGAATAATTCATATGATAACTTTGATTTGACAGCAATTCTTAGTGAACGTGTTTGGTGTTTTTAAAACAATGGAAAAAGAACAATATCGATCCGTGATTTGCTGTTTATTTTTGGATAGAAAAACGTGCAAAGAAATAAAAACGAAGTTGGATGCCATCTATGGTAACCCTTCACTATCTACGATAACCGTCAGATTGATTCAACGAATTCAAACGTGGTCATTCATCTATTTTTGATGAGAAACGCCTAAGCCGCCCGGCAAACGAGGAATTTTTGCGTTGAGTCGTAATCGTTGATGACACATTCATCACTATACACCGGAGATCAAGGAGCAGTCAAAAGTGGACTTCACTCAACGAACGTGCTCCGAAGAAGACAGTCCCATCGGCCGGAAAGGTGATAGGATCGCAACTGTTTTTTGGAATGTGCAAGGCTTCATCGACTATTTGGAAAAGGGAAAAACTATCATGAAGTAGTATGCTGATTTATTGGGTCGATTCGATGTTGAAGAAAAAACGGCTCCATTTAAACGGCACGGAAAAGTGTTGTTCCACCACGATAATACATCGGCTCACTCCTCCGCAGTCGCTAAAATCAAATTGGTCAAATCGCACTATAAATTGCTGCTGCATCCACCGTACTCTACGGATTTGGCCCCTTGCGACTTCTTCCTGTTTTCAAACTTGAAAAAAATGGCTCAGTGGAAAGAGATTCACGTCGAATGAGGTCATCGCCGAAACAAAAGCCTATTTTGCAGAGTGCGACAAATCGTATTTTTCAGAGGGGTTAAAAAAATGACAGGGGCGTTAGGAAAAGTGTATTTTCCTAAAAAGGAATTACGTTGAAAAATAAAAAAAATGTTTGTAAAAAAAACTTGCATCTTCATTACTCTAACATGGGTACTTATTGATTTATCCTTATATATTATTTTTTAATAAAGATTAGATTTATTAATAAAGTAATCAAAAAAAGAACAATAGTATTAAAATGTTAGAATTTTCATAAAAGGAAAAAATATTGAATGAGTGAAAAAAATTCCGAAAAACAATCAGTTAGCATTATAACAAAAAGAGTTGAAGTCATCTTTCTAAGAGTGCCGCTAGATGGTGTCGATTCTCATATGTAAAATCTAGTTTTGCCCACACTATAAATCTGATATGATATAATGATACAATCAGATTTATATGACCGAAGCTCGGATTATTTGCAGACATATCAAATTTACATTTATACACTGTTTTTCACATATAGTATTTAGTATCAATGCGAAGCTAAATATAACAATATTTTAAATTGAATAATTTATAAAATATTAATGAATAGTAATGAAACTCATCATATATTTCATCATTATTCATTACAATTTCAATAATATTTTATCACTATTCATTACAATTCAATAATATTTCATCATTATTTATTACAATTCAGGAAAAAATTTTCATCAGGATGATGTAAGCAACTTAAAGATATTTGGTCGATATGTAAAAAGTTCATATGTCAGTAAATATGCAGTGTAAGGGAAAGGGACCACCCTCTAATGACTTTGATCTTGATACACGTTGCCAAGGTTCATGGCATCAAAGCTGATGAAGAATCAATGTATTAATTCAATTACTAAGAAAATCGTCATCAGTAAGGATATCAAATTTTTAGAGGATCAGCTAAGTTCATCAGTGATTATAAATATTGAAGATAACGTTTCAGTGAGAGATGATTCATGTGATAAGGGGGATAATTAAAATCAATTCGTACGCCAAAGCCAAGAAACTTTAAAGTATTTATTACCTATTTGCCAATAGACAGCAAAAACGACGATTCATTAACGCTCAAAGAAGTAGTAGAAAGAAGAAATCGTAAAATGTGGAAAAATGGTCATCGATGAGGAATTAAAGATATTTGAAGAAAATGCTATTTTTGAGCACTCGTCTTGGTTTGCCATGTGATAGAAAAATTACAAAATACAAATGAGTCTTCAAGACAAAACGTGATGAAGAATTGAGAAGTAATGCGTTATAAGGCAAGACTCATGGCCAAAGTCTATTCGCAAAAATATGGTACAAACTACAGTGAAACATACTCACCAGTCATGAGGTACATGTCGATTCAATATTTGATAGCTTTGGCAGTCAAACGTGGATTGAGGATAGATCAAATGGACACTGTGACAGCATTCCTCCAAAGCGACTTATCTGAAGAAATATTTATGGAACTACCAGATGGGTTTAATAATGATAAATATAAAATGTACCGGCTAAGAAAAATTTACAATCTAAAACAAAGTAGCCAAGAATGGAACAAGAAAATGGAAAACAAGTTGAACACTTTCAGATTTAACAATTACGTGCGAATCCATGTATGTACCATTACATGTCACTAATAATAACCACTATATTGTCATTAATAGTAGCCATTTATGTAAATTATTTTTTTTATCTGGGTAAATTGAAGTCAAGGACCAGTTGAAGACATCACTCAGTGTGGCATTCAAAAGATATAGGAAATACAAGCATTATATCGGATTACGAATTACACATGTAAACCGACAGTGTCTTTAAGTGATTCTTCAAATTAAAAATTCTCAATTGAAATGAATCAAAATAATAAAGAAGAAAAACTAGAACTTGCAGAAATACCATACCGGGAAGCGATTGGAAGCCTACTATATTTGGCGCAAGGGGCACATCTCGACATCGCATTTATGATCAACGACGTGAAATTAATCTCTAACTAACGACAAGGCACACAGTTAAACACATCTTTCGATACTTGAAGGAGACCTTGAACTATACGATACGTTATTCAAAGTCAAATATTAATGACATATTCGATTTTCAAATATATTTCAATCAGGGCCTAAAGTCGAACGTTAAAAATAAAGCAACAAAAATTAATTGGATGCGACAACCAAGAGCACCTTGTGTCTTGCCAAAATAGACTGCTTCAGAGCAAGATCCAAGCATGCAAATGTATTGATATTCGTCATCAACACATTAGCGAGAAGATTACAGACAGAGTCATTGAAATGGAATACGTTCCTACTAAAGAGAATGGTTGACAGCCTTACCAAAACAGTCAATGAACGCATAGAGCTAATCTTATATGCATAAAAGATTGGAAATTAGCTCTATTGAGTAAAATAGTAAACCGTAATCAGATTTTTTGCGAAAGTAATTTGTTCACTGTATTCCGGTTTGTTTTTTTCTGTTGTTCTACAATGTAATTTTTATATTCAATAAATAAGAGTGTTATAATAAGACATTTAATTTCCAAACTATGCGTTGTACAACGCCATTCATTGTCAGATAGATATCCCTAGTGTACTACTATCTTTCAATAAAATGCTCACTCTTCGATTATACTTTATATCATACATTTATATAGCTCCCTATAACCTGTCCACTTTTAATAATTCATTAAAATAAATACCTCAAAAAAATGTTGTTAATCTGTTTGCGTATGAAGGCTCTAAGACCCAGGAACTTGCCATAAATACGATGCAAAACGGTTTTCAAGAAATCTCTTTCCCTGGGATCTTCCGAATCAAACAAGTCCAATAACTGTAACAGATAATTATAATCAGTTATGTGTGTTTGTATATTCATTAATTTAATTATATTAACCCTTTGTGTCACAAATTTTTGTATGAGACCGATTGTTGTACCTGGGGATTTTTTGGGTCACTGATTACGAATCAGAAATCAGAATTTTACAATGGCCGATCCAACATGACTTATTAATATCATAAATAATTTTTAATAAAATATTTAGTATACCATTATTTGTAAAAATAAATTATTTAGTAAGAAATAGGTTTTAATAATGACCTCAGATTCCAATGCAGCGATCAAAGTGCACAAAAACCAACTTTTAAAATAATAAGATTAGATGAGTTGTGCTAACTTAACTCAGACTTGCAGTATTGTTCACATCAAAACTCAATTTATGGACAGAAAAGCTGCAAGAGTAGATGTTGTAGCTAACATATTTCTCAAAAGTCCTGTATAAATTTAAGGATACATTCTCGTAAAATTTTCCAAAAAATCGATTTTTTTATTGCATATTTCAATTTTACAACATTTTATGGACATACTGTCAAAATTTCAAAAAGAAATTCGTAGAATTAACGATTTTACAGTAAAAAATCAATCGGCACTCGAAGCGCAGGCAGAGGGGCGAAGAGTACGACGTTCGGAGCGCAGGTAGCGGAGCTGAATAAGGGGAATAGGCAAAAAGTTTTGTTGTAAACAGCTACTTGGAAATTCAAAAGGATATCCTATATTATTATGTAAAAAGATAATTTATTAAAACGCTGCTTAGGAAGGAACACTCAAAACAGCAATGAGAGTTATAATCACAACTTATGGTAGTTAGCACCTAAGCACGTTTTTGCAGGAAAAACTGCAATTGCAATTGCTGTTTGGATATCAGCATGTGTTTTTAATAAAGCGCTTTTCAACTAATTTTTTAGTATTTTGGAATGAAAATATTGCTGTAAAAATGTTTTTCATATATTGACATGTACATTAATAAATATGTAAAAAATTAGACTTGTATATCATAGTTTTCTTTAAAAAAAAAATTCAAAGAAGGCCTTATTTTTAGTGTGGTTACACAAGAAAATGTATCCTTAAAGTCTTCATATGCATTTATGTCGGAGCAATGTTAATTTAAAAAACGGTATTCCATATTTCTTGCTTTTAATCTTACATATATTACTTATTATAGAACTTATTATGTTATAGAACATAAATTGGTCTATCACTCTTACGGACTGTTAAAAAGAGTGATGTGTTAAAAAGAGATATTGAAAAGCAAGATTGTAATACTACTTTACCTGTAACACGAATTTTTGGTCAATAACTTTTTTGCCAATAGCAGGCTGGAAATCTGAAGATTCAAGAAAACGGAGGAAGACTTCATAGACCAACTGAAGATGAGGCCAACTCGCCTCCAGTGTTGGATCATCTTCTTCTGGATCAAAATCTGGATTTTCGCTAGGTGGCAATGTACGGAATAAATTTGCAGAAACCTTTAACAAATACCATACAAAAGATCTTTAAATGATTTCAATCTATAGTAATACCATTCAATAATAATGAATTAAATTTATTACGTTCATTATTACATGGAAAAAATGTACTAACAGCATTAATTAAACACACTCTAATTGAAATAATCTTCTATATACGAAGAAGTGCCTCGGTAGTCTAATTGGCTAGGATACTTGCGCGTAAAGTAAGCGATCCGGGTTCGACTCCCGGCCGAAATAATATTTTTCGCAATGTAATTAAATTATTTACAGATTTTTAATATGTCATTCATAGATTTTAATATGTCATTCAACATATTATTAGGATCCAAAGATGTTATGGGCATCAAAATTGTTAGATTGTTAATCAATTTAACTCGTGATAGTTATTATTACTGCGGTAGTTTATTAGTTTGCGTTGTAAATCTGGAAAAAATTTCGGCGCGAATTCACACAAAATTATATTAGAAACACTTAAGATCCAGCTTGACCGTAAATGGTTTATTCTCATCGGTATATACAGGCTGTTTGAGAAGTAATGAAAAGTTTTGTCGCATAGAGATAGAATGGACTAAACTGAGAAGAAAACTCCCCTACCATTTTACAATTTTCGTAATAGTTAACGAGATATTAATTTATAAAAATATCCAAATTCGCCCGGCCCACAACCAAATGCAAGCGCGCGGCTGGATACGACCGTCCAGTGAGGCGCGCAGCGCGCGTTCACCGTCGCTATGCACGCGTTGTTATAACAAGCGACAATGGTCGTCGCTAGACAATGTCCATTGCCGCTTGTTATAAACAACGCGTGCATAGCAAAGTTAGAATTTGGAAGGAACATTACTAAGGCCTCGGTAGTCTAATTGGCTAGGACACTTGCGCATAAACCAAGCGATCCGGGTTCGATTCCCGACCGAGGTAATATTTTTTGCAATAAAAAGAATTATTTTCAGATTTTAACATAGTTTAACATCGATATAAGATACCAAAAAAAGGCATCAATTAATTATTAAATTGTTATTCAATTTAATTCGTGATAGTACTGCGGTAGTTTATTAGAGTTGTGTTTCAAGACCGACAATTGTTCGGTGCGCAATTTAGAAAGACTACATATATTAGTATATATGTATAAATTCACACGAAATTATATATAAGTAACTAAGATCCAAGCTAAACTGTTATAGACTTCGTATTCGTATTAGTTACGTTTTATTAATGTTTTAATAATTGCAGAAGAAATTAAAGAAAAAATGGTTTAAAAGAGAAAAATTTTATCGAGGCAAATTCAAATCAATAATTAGACTGGGCGGGTTAACGGACTTTTTCGGAAAAAAGTAACCAAATTACAATAAACAATGCACATTCTAATATTATAATGTAAAAAAAATCGTTCTTACTGTATTTAAGGTCAAGATTACATTAAATAATTTTAATAAAAATATAATTTTAATATAATTAAATATAATTATATATAAATCCCAAGAGTTTTATTTCAAATCTGTTTTTTCTATTTTTTTTATTTCCCGAAATATTCGTCGAATAATAATTCATAATATTAACTATAATTCTACATTTAAAAATACACATTTAATTTTTTGTGTGATTTTAATAATGTGTATATTTTTTTAAAAACTTATATTTCCAAATTTTTTAAAATATGATGCATATTTACTATTACATCAAATGCGATAATTTGATGAGGGCATCCAAATCAAGATTCGAGAATCTGATTACGTAAAATCAGACTGTAATCGAGTAATCAGGTCTATGCCCCATTGCCTAATCGGTGCCTATCTGACGGTCAGATCAGTTCCTAATCCGACAGCTTAATCAAGGTCATTTGATACTTGGAGTTACATATCGCACTAGGGCTCTATTAGGGCATCGAATCTAAACCGGATCTGAAAGTAGAGCAAACCATACGTGGATCTAAGCCCTACAAAAATTTCTAATCGGATTGCTCTTAAAAGCAATTAATTTTAAAATAGTTATTTTTTAATTTTAATTTGTATATATTTTGGATTGCTAACTTCGCATGAATCTAACATCTTCTCTCTCATCTTTAAATAAATTTCTACTAAACTGCTTGAGCACTAAAATCATCAATAGGGCATTAAATTAGCATCTAATTAACATTTAACTTTAACTAAAACTTAATACTTTTATTTTTTATTTTCAGTAATAGAAGTACTAATTTGACGGATGTCACACCAGCATCTCCTTAATACATTATTTTGTTCGTGTAGACATATTTAATATATGTATGTTAAAAGCATTATTTAATATTTTTTAATATACTTTCGAATTTTATTGTACTTATTAGGCACATAAACAAAAATCAACAAATTATTAGATTAAATCAGATTACTTGTAATTATCCTACAGAAATAGTAATAAATTCATATAATATATTATAGAATGGCTCCCAATAAAATATGATACAAATTAAAAGTATGATGTGTGTGTGTGTGTGTGTGTGTGTGTGTGTGTGAGAGAGAGAGAGAGAGAGAGAGAAAGAGAGGACTACGAGCCAAAGACAATAGATTTAATGTTCCTAAATAAAAGTCAAAATGACCGTATAAACATAGTTAAATACAAATGTTTCCGATCGAGTCATTATCAATATTAAATATATATAGTAATTTAGATGATTAAATATAAAAATAATAAAATAATAAAAGGATTACAGACATAATTAATAAGTATTATCATAATTTGTAATATTATGGATATTAACGCCAAAAATTCCTTTTTTCTATAATATGTGTAAAATGTATATGAATCAGGTAATACTTTCGTGTCATTCTGGCTGTTTAAACCTTGCTTCTTAATGTGAACCATTTCAGATATTAATCTTTTATTATATGATGGTTCGTTATTTAAAATTCTTACTGTATTCCAATTAAAATTGTGGTTACAATTAGTTCGACGTTCTGTAATAACAGATGGAAGTCCCGTTTTTTTTTCTTTATGTCTGATATGTTCTTGTAATCTAGCTCTTAATCTTTTCTTAATTTTTTACCAACATAATTAGCTTTACAATCCTCATAAGAAATTTTATAAACTACATCTTGATGAGATAATAAATCAAATGGTCTTTACCTTGTTTTATGTTTTTTTTTTTTGAAGAGTTAGGAATGGAATAAGCTAATTTACATATAAGTTTAAGAGCTATATAGGCATAAAGCTTTCAGAGACAGATCTAACATATGTAATTAATATTCTGAAAAGAATTATTTTCACACTAATGGGGAATAATATTCTAAGAAAATAACTTACTGAACAAGGACTGGAACATACGAAAAGTCAGAAGATATACAAGAATATAAAAAAATAAATTTTATTTTTAACTCTCTAATAATTTTCTTATATTTTTTGTCGCGATTTTCTTATTAAATACATACCATCTTGATAGTTTCCGGATAAATAGGCTCGGTAAGAACACCTCGCCCTGATGTGATATATTCGACTAATTCATTGAGCGTACTTCGTTTAATTTCCTTGCCTTTGAGATCAGCCATTGGGTCCATGAAATCGAACGCCACGCAGCATTGACGTAACTTTTTGATAAACAATTCCTCCTGCTCTGCAGCGTTAACATCTGCAACAAACAAATAGTGTTAATATAACTTGCAATTTTACATATTTTAAATCCCTTCCGCGACAATCCTTCCAAATATGTATTATAAAGAAAGACTTCAAGAGAAATTATAGAACCAACTTATATACTCCCGTGTGAAACCGGCCCCCCCAATATTAAAAAATCGATTTTTTTCTTCACGCATTCGTTTGCTCATCGTTTGCTCACGAATGCTCAGTTGGAATTTTCGTTTGCTCACCCTTAGTTCAAAAGATTTGTGAGCAAACGATGAGCAAACGAAGGCATGAAGAAAAAAATCGATTTTTTCATTCGATACCAAAACATAATTTTCGGATATCTTTTGAACTAAGGGTGAGCAAACGAAAATTCCAACTGAGCATTCGGGAGCAAACGATGAGCAAACGAAGGCATGAAGAAAAAAATCGATTTTTTAATATTGGGGGGGTAGTGTGAAGTTGGCCCTCCAAAACATAATTTTCGTATATCTTTTGAACTAAGGGTGAGCAAACGAAAATTCCAATCGAGCATTCGTGAGCAAACGATGAGCAAACGAAGGCATGAAGAAAAAAATCGATTTTTTAATATTGGGGGGCTAGAGTGAAGTTGGCCCCCCAAAACATAATTTTCGTATATCTTTTGAACTAAGGGTGAGCAAACGATGAGCAAACAAATGCATGAAGAAAAAAATCGATTTTTTAATATTGAAGGACCAGCTTCACACGAATCTTATATGTCCTCTTATTTAGATGTGTGTTTCGCATTATAAATAATTCATTCATTATATATGCAAACCAGAAACGGAGAGCAAAGTGCTTGATGAAGTACTATATTTTTAATTCTCTGCTGCAACATCCCAATAAAATGTTATCGTTTGTTTTAAATTTGTAAGCAAACAATTTAATTGAGCCGATAGAAACTAGAAGAGTATTAAGTTACACGAGTCACGAGAGAGCAGGATGATCAAATGCTGAAATGATTGTACAAACCAATTACGTAGCGTGTATCTTTCAACTAAAAGTTTTCAACAAATAATCTGAGGTTTTTATTTCTTTAATTCAACTTTGATTCGCTTAAAATAAAATGAAAAATTTCGTTATTCATGAATATACGTATCATAGAAATCTCTTATGAATAAAATCTTATGATCTTAGATGATCTAATAAAAAAAATATTTTTGTTTCTGCTAAATTTCCACCAAGAAAAATAAGTTGGTCAAAGATGAATTGATTAAAGATAAATTGATTCATGAATTTCATAGTTATACGTTTAAAGATGATTTCAATCAAATTCCATTTAACTTAATCGGAAATTAACCTATCATGCAACATTTGTACTATTTTGTTAATATTTTTAAGATTATTATTTTTTATTTAACATACAGAAAAAAAGTTCAAGCTATCAATTTATATTATAAAATTAGAAATTTTTCTTTAAATACTACTACTAGTTAAATCAATTATCCATCAAATTAACTGAAATTTAATCAAAACCATCTTTAAACATTAATTTAAAAATTATGTTTTCTTTATAGTTGTAATTTAGACAACTATCATTGTTATGATATGTTCATATATTGAATAGACCAAAAGTTTGGATGCCCCACTCACCCACCACACACCAATTGAATATTTCATAAACAAATGAATTTCTGAAAAAAATGTTTAAGAGTTATAAGATTTGATGAACAATGCATTAAACGGTGAGACCTATTTCATCTTGAGTGTAAATATAAAGAAGTTTTCAAAAAGTAAATTTTGAATTAAAAAAATTTACTTTTATTCATTATTCTAATATCAAAATTTTTTCAAAGTATTACATTATAATAAAATTCCTTTCGAACTTGATATAACATTTGTCAAGATCAAGATCATTGCAAATTGTTTCTCTCATTTCCATTTTAACGTAAAAATGAAAATAAGAGGAACAATTTTCAATGTCCTTGATTTTGATAAATATTATCATGACTCTAAATAACATTTAATAATTTTAATAGTTTTAGCTGTTGAAGTGTGTGAAGTTAGCACAACATTCTACTATCTACTAATATAAAAAAATAATGACAGTTCTAGTAACATAATATTTTTTATAGTTTCATAGTTTTAAGCAATGCCTATACCAGTCGAAAATGTATCTTGAGTTAATGAGTTCTTTAAATAAATAATTTCATGTAAATATTTATATACGTGTTTATAGTCTCTTTGAATTGTGCGTCAAAATAATTTTTCAGACTCATAAACGCAATTGAACTACTATAATAATATAACAAACCAAATTGCTTATCAATTTAATAATTTGATGCTCAATTGGCATCATTTTCAGATCTTAATATTATGTATTAAAAATATGCAAATATTGCAAAAAAATATTACCTCGGCCAAGAGTCGAATCCGAATCTCTAGCATTCTATGCGTCCTAAGCCTTTAAATTACCGAGGTCTTAGTAATATTCTTCGCAATAACTGATATATAGAAATATATACATCTTTCAGGCAGCACATATAAACAGTAATAAAGAATTGATCGTATAATGTGAACACACAATAAGTAAGAAGCCTATACTGATTGAAGCTGGATCTTGAGTGCTTTAAATAATTTCACGTGAAATTTACTTTTTAATATATTAAAATCTTCTTAAAATGGTGCCAATTGAGTATGAAATTAATAATTGCTAAGTAAAACATATAAATTGAATTTGTGATATAGTACTATAGTAATTTAATTGTGTTTATAGCTCGAAAAATCATTTCAGCAATTTGAAGAGACTGCAAAAGTGGTATATAAATTCATTCTCATGAAATTAAGCACTGAAGATTCGACTGGCATAGACATTGCTTTTTATTTATGGTGTGTTACATTATACGGTCCTAATAAATTGTTTATTATTATTTATAGTTTCTATATAAAAATAAAAGCCCCGCATTTTTTATATAAAAAAACCAAATATGAAAACATGGAGTACTAACTCCACGAATCTAGCATGATGCTTTTCTTCTAGAGCACAAGAAAACGATAAATATTAGCACTTTTAGCAACAGTTGCTGTTAGTTCTATTAGAGATCTACTAATATATGCACTTTGAAAACCAAATTCCAACAATTATCAATTTTTATAAGTATCGTTCTAATTGCTTATAACAAGTTCCAGTAGCAGTTTTTAGCAGCAGTTCTTATTAGTCCTAACAGAGTTCTGGTCGCTATATACATTTAATTAATTTTTTAATATCTGGATCTAGCACGATACTTGTAGAAAAAGTGTTGTGCTGACTACTTCCAGTAATTATAGCGATAGTTCTTGTTAGCTTTAACAGAGTTCTATGCTATATAATAATCTCATTTTTAAACAAAAAGTCCTAGTCCCTACATATTATTAATTAATTTTTTAATATTTAGATCTAACATAAAACGCGTGTAGAACGTGTCGTGTTGATTTGCTTATAGTAGTTTTATTGACAGTTCTCATTAATTCTATCAGAGTTATATGCTGTAAAATCATTTTTATAAAGCGTTCTATAGCTACTGAATATTTTTTAACAATTTTTAATATCTAAATCCAACACGACACATTTTCTCCAAATGTCGTACTGACTTGAATATTAAAAAATTATTTTAAAATTTACATTCGACGAAACACTTTTTAAAAATAATTATATTTTTATAACTCAAAACTTTGCTGAAACTAGCGAGGACTGTCGTCAGAACTATAATAAGTAACCAGCATGACAGTTCTCCTTCAAGTATCATACTAGACTCGTAGACTGAGAAATTAATTAAAAATATGTTGTGGCCGGAACTTTGTATAAAAATGAGAGAGAGGGGGGAAGGGAGGGACAGAGAGAGGGAGGGAGGCAGAAATTATAGAGCATAAAACTTTGTTAAAAGTGACAAGAACTATCGTTATAACTGCTGAAAGTAGCCAGCACGATATTTTTTCTTCAAATGTTGAGCCCTGTCTTCTACTATATATTTAAAATATGTAAAAAAATTGATAATTGTTGGAATTTTGTTTCAAAAATGCATGTGTTAGTAAATCTCTAGTAGAACTAATGTGGGAACTGTTGCTGAAAGTGTAATTTATCTTTTCTTAGAGGTATCTGTATTTTACAGGAAAAATATCGTGCTAGATTCGCAAAGTTAGCATACTGTATTATCATTTTTATTTGTTTTTCTTAGATATAAAAAATATGCGGAACTTTTTTAAATTTTACATAAAACTGTCGACCTATGAAAGTCCTACTAAAACTCTGTGTTATGATATATTTTTTATTTTAATAGGATATCGTGCTAACTGTACAGATCCAATGCGTCTGTAGAATTAATACCCAAACAATGAAATTCTATATAGTTTTGATTGAAGTTTCCATTTCATTTTGAGACGAAGAGACCTAATAATATATAGTTTATAACAAAATTTCGTTTTAATATTTTTCCACAGAACTCGTCGAGAACTGTCCAAGAATCCCAATCAAAATTACAAGTATTCTCAAAAAAATATTCATCGCCGAATAGAAAATTTTCGACAAGTGAAAAATTTTTTTGAAAGTTCCAATAGTTTTAATTAAAGTTCTAAACAGTTCTCGGCGAGTTACGTTGATAAGTATTACGGTTCAACGCGATTGAATGTGACTACTAGAGGTAATTTCCAAAAGAACGGCAAGGGGGCACAAGATGTGAAACTTCATATTTTAACACAATTTATAACGCTTCTATTGTGGAAGCAGCGACTGATTTTGCTCGTGGCGATAGATACTTTACTTTGGAGCCTAACATAATGTGCAATTCAGTTAAAGATTAATCTTGAGAAATGGATCAATATATTAACTTTTTTTTTTCGATAGCACACAAATTAGCACAAAATCAGTACTATTAAAATCTTATTTTATTTTCCTTTTTTTTCTTTTTCTTCCTTGTGGTCCTGCTAGCTTAATGTTAAGCTGGCAACACCATACGTTTCTTTTAAATAGCATATGGTACAAAACTTTTTTGTAGTACAAATTAGCACAAAATGTACACTAAATAGTTCAAAAGGTCTCTCTTTTTTTATTTTGCTTATTTGGTCCTGCTAGCTTGACGGAGGTACTTATTATTAGTTCTACAGTATTCCTTGCTATGCACACAAAACTTAATTTATCCAAAATCTAAGAATTAAGATCGCTTCTCCCTGTCAGTAGACAGACAGATTAAAAACATTCAAAACAAACGGAAAGATCTCTCTTGATCATATTCAAAGAAAGAGACATAGTGATAACAGCTATAACGATGACAATTATACAAATTTTATATATAGAATTAACATATATGAATAAAAAATTTTGAAGTTTTTGTATTTATAAAATAACCAATTAATGTACATTAATTTATCCAACTATATGTTCAATTCAACTCAACGTGTAAAGATGTAAACTTGGATAGTTGTCCCATCAATTTCTTTATGTCCAAGTGCGAACTAACCTTTAAGCAGAGGCAACTGCTGAAGCTCAACATCCTGCGAATTGCGATAGCGGGAGGAGCCCTGCGACTTCTTGGATTTCTTCTTGAGAGATCGCTTGGCGAATGGGTCTATCCTGTCGACGAAGGCCCCTGACGACATTTTGGCATAAACAGAGGCACTATCCTGGTGATGCTCAAGCAGGAGCGCTCGCGTCTGTTTTCTCTGGATGTTCACCTTTCCACACAGACAGCGGGCTTGTTTTGCGACTAAAGACCGAGATCACCTCCGCCCCGAAGAGGCCGCATGCCGTGGCCGCGACTGTGACGAATACACACACTCTAGACTCACAAGGAAAGGAAAGAAAGGCACACACTGTTACCACAATGCACGTCACGCTGTTTTATATCCGATCGCATCAATTCTTCTCTTTCTTTCCTGCCTGTTCTCAGTCCACGCGGCTCCTGGACATGCGTTACCATTCACGCTGTGTGTACCGAGCAACGTAAAGTATCAACGGAGATAGAGAATGATGATGAGGTGTAGTTTGCCGAGAAGGACGTTTATCGCGCATAGCACACGTGGAGCGAATAGCACTCGTTTCCTTCGGTCAGATCAAATCGAGAGAGACCTTGGCCGTTTCCGAGATTTTCGCAGCACTCGCTCTTTGAAACTAGCCGGCTTTCTGGTTGTCGTCGCTGTTACCGTCACCACGATAATCTTCAAATGGCTAGGCGTTGTCACATACGAATGCACGCCCGTGCGGCGGCGGCCGTCCGTCCGTCCGTCCGTCAGTCCGTTCTTCCTTCCTTCCTTCCGCGAACGTAGGTGCTCCCACCTACAACCGTGTGTAAAGTATGTGAAACGCTGTAGTATGACGTTGTAAAACGTCCGACCGGTGTCTGTCTTCGCTTTTTCAATTCGGTTCCAATTCGATTCACTCGCGACGCACAGTGAACTCGATCGACATTGACAATGACGACGACATCGACGGCAGCGGCAGGAACACGTCGGTAGTGGATAGGCTGCCACTGCTGTTGCTGCTCCTGATGATTTCGTTGGTCGATCACCCGCTCGAGGACCGAAGGACTCCTCTCTGACTGACGACGATGTCACGAACTGCGTGCCGTTCGCTTGCACGTACGCACGCACGCACGCACGCACGTACGCACGTACGCACGCAACGTGCGACCGCGCACACCGAGTCGAGTCGTACTGAATCGCCGGTGGCTGAAGAGGAAAAGAGAAGCACCGTTATGAAATGGAGCAACTTGCGCATACAGTTGATTCGGCCGTCGGCGGCGCACGTTCCGTGTAGGAAGTATGGCTGCGCGTGCACACACACACGCGCGCGCGCACACACACACACGGTATATACAATCGCTTGGAGCAGACGGAATGGGCGCAATCCGTCGTCGCCGTCGATACTAGATACTCCCTTTTCACAGCGGCGGCCGACAACTGCCGATTAACGTTACGACTGCTATCGCTAGGATTGTTACTCCGTCTCCACTTCCTCCTCCTGCTTGCTACTCGCACGCACTCCGATATACGGTGATGACGACGTTTCGGGTAGACGTTTATGTTAGGAGCAGCTCTCACAAGTAGCATTGGCCACGACCGCCATCAGCTGCTCGCTGCTACGTGGAGGTTTATCTCTCATGTTCCGGTGGAACGAACGCGACCTTACGTCAGGCGTCGACAGTCACCGGAACGTGGCTCAACATCGCCTTGCCTTTTGCGCTGCTGTCGCTACTATCGTCCCTGCTAGCTGGCTGGCTGACTGGCGGGCGGGTTATAGCGGCTACTCGGCTGCGGCGTCGGCTGGCGTATACGTTCTATCGCAAAAGTCTCACTTTTTCGACTTCGCTCCGCCACCGCTCCACACACTCGTTGCACGCGCGCGCGCAAACACGCCACTCCACCGCCCTGACCAAATTTCGCTCTTGTCCACCGCCACCACTGCACACCGTGCTGCTTCTTAAGTCAAGGAGGGGGGAACGGGGTGAGTCTCCAATGTCTGTTTCGCGATGATCCGTGAGGCTGAATCATACGCGGGAAAAAAGTATTCGAATCTTGCAGGACTGTCACGTCCTCACACCGTCTCGCCTTCACTTATTGAAAATCCGTCAAGAGGTGCCCTACGTGCCTGAAAATAGTAACATATACTACTCGGGAATTGTTTGCCGAAGGCGACCGAATATCGACGAAAGCGCTCGAGCTTGACAGGTGGCGGTGGCGTCAGGAGACCAAAACTTTTTCACACGCACGCCGCTAGTAGCGACACGCCAGACGTCACTGGCCGCAGGCCGCGACCAATGGCAATATACTGTCGCGTATCAGCTGCGGATCGATTTTCTATTGCTGGATTCACACTGCATCCGATTTTCGTCGTACGACGACTCTGCAACCAATCAGAAAAATCGTATTATCGGTACGAAGCAAAATTTTGTTTTCTGGGCCGGGATTCTCTAAACGTTTTATCGATGATTGTCGCTATCGGTAACTAGAGACAGCCAAAGGCAGGACAATCCTAAAAGAAAGTGCGGCTCTCATTGGCTGTCGCTAGTTAACGATAGCGACAATCATCGATAATGGCTCTGCACACCAAGCGCGATGCGCGACACGCGATACGCGATATCCAATAAGCGGCAAGCGTTTCCGCGTCCAAGCTGCGTTCCGTTTTCACTGCAAGTACTGAAAATTTATAGTTCGCGTTACGTATACTATAGATTTTCTTGCAGTGATTAACGGAACGCAGCCCCAGTGGCTTGAAGCCATAAACATGTATCTATTTTGCTCCAACCTATTGCACTGTAGGTACTACAGTAGGTACTGTAGATACTACAAAATAATTTTTTTTTTTTAAGTGATGAAAACTGATCCCCTTCTGTTTATAATTATGGTATTGTGCCACAAAACATTATGTAGTATTTCTTTTTGATTTCACTTTATTATTTTCCATTATAGCACGTATAAGGTGTCTGACTAGCGAAGCTTCTACCGGCCGCCACTAGGAGCGCGCAGAGAGATCTTTGCAGAGAGATCTACCTTAATATGTAGGCATTCCCGATCATGCGCACTTGTTCAATTTCTGAGCCAATCAGCGCGCGACTTATTTCGCAATATAACATCTTCAATAGTTCAATATACCACACAGTGCGATAAGTTGAAGCGAAACAGACATATTTGTTTCATTTCAACTTATTGCACTTCGTGGTCGTGCAACAGTTCAGATAGTGCAGGCAAAAAGAACAAGCTGTTTCGAGACTTCGAGGTTAAGATATCTGTTATTCAGATTCGATACAGGGCTATGTATATGCCTTACTTACATAAATTCTCTGTTAAAAAATTTGTTTTTAAAACAGAATTCGCGTAGTTATGACGAATTTCCTAATTTGAATAGTCTGCTACTTTAACGCTTAATATCTTGCTTCCTGGAGTCAATCCAATTGTTTCTTATAAATTCTTTCGTTTCATATAAAAATGCGTTAATGAGCCTAATTTTATTAAAATCGTAGGTGAGACAAGTATTCTAAATAATTATTCTAAATAATTACAAAAACACCACAAATAAGTCTAATTTCATTAATTTTTTAGGTGCAGAATAGTTCGAATAATTATCAAAATGATATATCATGAGTGAAATGGAGCGTATCTTGAAAAATAAAACAAGCGCATGTCATCACAGTGTTGTATAGCTATAACAGATTTCCTAATCTGAAGTCGTCAGCTTTGACGGCTAATATCTCGATTCACAGAACAGAGCAACGCTTTTTTCTACCAGATTCTTTCATTCACTACGGAGCTGAACCATATACTTCATTATCCTCCTTATTTTTAAGTTGCCTCGAAGAAAGCGATATCATGAATGTTCTTACACGGTGTCCTGGATTATACTGCGGCAGGGAATTGCTGCCAGATGGTAACTGGAGCAGTTGTGGAGCTTGTCCACGCGGTTTCCGCGCCAACGCTTCATCGGCATGTGAACCCTGTGAGGACGCTCCGATGTTCTACGATTGGTTGTATCTAGGCTTTATGGTCCTGTTGGCTTTAGTCCTGCACTGGTTCTGCATCGATATGATTGCCATGCGTCGTAATATACCCAAAGAAGTGATCGCCCTTCATCTCTCTGCACTATTTGAAGTAGTCTTGGCGTCCCTCATAGTCCTTCAGTTAACAGATCCCATTGGATCGTTCAGCGTTAAATCATGTAAAGCAAAAAAATTATCAGACTGGTATACACTACTGCATAATCCGAATCCTAATTATGAAGTAACTTTACAATGCACGCAAGAGGCAGTTTATCCATTGTTAGTACATTTACCTATGTATTAAATAATTAAATTAATTTATTCATATAAAAATAAAGTTTTGTTAAATCTCTAGAGATTATAAAGTATTTCTATAATGTAATGAAGATATTAGTAAGATTACAATAGTAAATCTTCATTGATATTTTTAATCAAAAAAGTATCAGATAATCAATGCTAGAGTACTACTGAAAGTCTTGTTAATTTTTACTTGTCACAGAATACATTACAATTTTTAGAAGTTAAACGAAAACCATTGTTTTCCTCTGATATTTTAATATGAATCTATCAGAATATCTTCATGCATACGTACACACATGTATATATGCACTTTATATATGTATATATATATTGCATCTTTAATATGTATTACTTCATGATTTTACAGATACACTATGGTTTTTGTCTTCTACGCTTTAGGAATAATTCTCATGCTATTAATAAGGCCATTAATAGCTAAGAAATTTTTGCCCAAACAGGGCAAGTTTACTATTTATGCAGCGTTGTATTTCTATCCAATCCTTGCGTTGCTCCATGCTGTAGGAGGAGGTCTAATATGTATGTTGTATATATCTCATATAATATTATAAAACCACGTGCTAATTGTTAATTATCTATTTCTTTTTCAGATTACTCTTTCCCTTATATTCTTATTATCCTGTCGGTGCTTTCAAATGCAGCACATTTTGCATTTAAATTGAACCAAACAGTAAAGTCATTATTGTTGAGTTCCGTCTCAGATATAAAGAATGTGATTGTCATTCTGGGTCACTGGTTGCTGCACGGATACGGCGTGATAGCGATTGCAACTCTTCGAGAAATCACTATTCATCCCACGATGTTACTTCTAGTTGTCTTGCCTGCTCTATTTTATATTATAACAGCGAAGTTCACTGATCCACACAAACTGCATATTGAATAAGTCTCCCAATATAAATACATATAGATACATATAATGTTTATATATATCATCTTCCACATATGTTTAAAATTAACATGATTAGGCTGTGTTTTTATTATGTGATAAAAGCAAGATTTTATGGACATAGGCGTAAAAGTATTAATATTATAGGATTCTTTTAATAAAAATTTTCATCCAATATTTCGTGAAATTTTAAAAATACACGTTCTGGTAAAAAAGAAAGTTTCTAGAGAATGATAGAATTTCTATCAATTTGCATGGTTTTCTATAAGTTTATATCATTTTTTATCATCTATCTTGCGAGCATCAGATATGAATCCTAAATAATGACTCCTTTTATCTCCTCATGTGGAGCATAGGACGTCTACAGGCCTCTTCCACTTTTGTCCAAGGCCTATATTCGTTTCTCGAATCAAATTGTTTTCAAATTTGTGGGTGATTGATCCACAGAATCCTACCTCAGTCAATATATATATATATTGTATTTCTATCTCGGGTTCTACAAGATTTATATAAGATTCCTACAAGATTTGATTCAAATTAGTGAATTCACGAATCTATTCGAAACTATTGAGATTTTTTTTATCATTTTCTATAAATTTTTTTTACCAGGGCAGTAGAGAGTCCCTAAAAGAATTAATTTTTGTATTCAATGTTTGCTACATATGCAGTATGCATATATTTCATTACATATATACGTACATCAAGATATCATTCTTTTTGCTATACAATATATGGTTGCATACAGGTATACATAATATACGTAAAATCTTTTTCACATTAGTTTGTTTCAATATACGGACAAATCAAGCTTTTGCATAAATTAAAAAAAATAACTGCTCATTTTACTATGTATTCTGGATTATGAACAAACACATTTGATCTCTATATATATTTGTACAGGATACAGAGAAATAATAATATAGTTTAAAAATGATTCTAGGAAAGTAATAATAAATAGAAAATAACAGTGATATTGAACAAATCATAATTTCTTTTAGCTTTCGTTCCAGGATCTGAACCTACTATTCTGATGACATACACAAGATCAATAAAGTGATTTAAAATAGTATCCAACCCATTTTAAACGAAGTTTTTACATATTTTTATATCTTGAGTTCTTATTACCGTTTTTTTTTTAATTTAAATAAATTTATTTTTATATAATTTTTTATATAAACCATTATTTCCGTCAGTTTCGTATATTGAAACAAACCGCAATCGTATATAGCCGACTGCTCTCACAATTTGAATTATCTTTTGAATTGATTTAATCAATTATAAATTAAATTCAGAGATTATGATTCCTCTTTCGGTACAAATGTTAAAATCAGTGTGCTTTTCGGTGATACGGGTACAGCATCCGATGGCAGTTTCATCCTACAAAAACGATAAAGTTTTAGTATTAAAATGGAATAATTATTGAATCACAGATACAATAATAACATAGAGATTTTTATAGATCGTAAAGACTCTTACTTCATAGCTTCTGTATTTTGAACATAGTTAGGACTATGCGCGACTACGCTGATTTCCTCCGATATCCGCGGTATTCCGGATAAATTTATAGTGGCTAATTCTTCTCCAGTTTGATATACTACGAGATATCCAGGATTGCCGCTTTTTAGCCTATTAATTTAATTTACACATTTATCAACATATATTTTCGTATTTTGATCAAACATAACAAAATATGTCAAGAATATGTAAATTTGAATATGCATCGAGCCAATGTAAAAAAACTTATAATAATTTATTATGAACCGGTTGAAATTTGCCATATGGATAAATTTACTGCTACGTCCGTTTTCGTTAGATCACGTAGATCTAAAGCAATATTCTAATTGGCTCATCAGTTTAAGTTTACGTCTTTATAGTTACTGCTACAAAAAGTTTGATTACAATAGTCCTTAGGGCCTCAGCAGAATGGCTAACTTATAACCTCAAGACAATATCTTATGACCTATGTTTTTTGTCTTTAGTATTACGCGATACAAACGTATTGCGATTGCACTTTGCTATAAAAACTTGATTGTAAAAACATAATAAAACCAATTAATGGCTATAACTATCGTAAAAGTTTAAGATTATCCATATCGAACAAAATCAACCGAATAGTCGACTGTTAATTGGCAGAAGTCTAAAATCGACTTTAGTAACAATAACTGCCTTGTGACTCAAGTTATAAAAAAAATATTTATATGAAGTGTCACACATCGTATATATTACACCTTCAATTTTTGTGTGCTATCCGGATAGTTTTAAACTTGTTATCGGTAGTGTATAGCTATTTAATTTTATTATATTCTTACAGTCAAGTTTTTAACTAAATAAAATGTAATCGCGATATATTAATACCGCGTGGACTCACCAACTCCTGTGTCACATACAGAGAAGCGTGGAACAAGGAAAATATTCTTTGATTAATCTATTATATTTATAATATTATGTGCGCAAAGCACTTTAACTCATATTTTTAGGTTCATTCAACGTCTATTAAACGTCAAAAATGCTAAAGTATCTTTTTTTGTTTCTTATTAATTCTTTCACTGTGTCTGAGCCATAAAGGTAACTCAACATAAGTCAATTGTATTATGTATTACATTTATATTACATGAAGATGAATTCACTTATCCAATTAAAACCCATTTCCTTCATTCATTTTGTGTATAAATTTTGTTCTTTCGTATGTATAAATCAAATAAGAAAAAGATCAAGAAATAACGTTTAAACGATTAATTTTCAATGTTCCAGTCAATAGTTAATAATATACAGTATATACACTATTTTATTGCCCACAACGCTTTTAGAAGTCGCGAATATAATATTTAACTTTTAGTCATTCGTATTTAATTTTGATTAAAATATATGTAAATTCTTGACTTTATTAATAATTACCGTATCAATTTTTTAATAAATTGTTAAATTTATAGAAAAGTTATTTACCTTGTATATACGAAGACTGTTTCGTTTACTATTCTAAGCGTCGTATTTCCGTGAAGGAATGTTAGACTGCTTCGGGCACTTGACAAGGTCGCAAAAGCATCCTTCGCAGACATGACATCATTCATTCGAAGAATTGGTGTACCCGGTAATAACATTGTCATTAACACGATACTGTCAGCAACCTTTTCAGGCATGCGTTGTCTCAAGGAAAGCTGTTTGCCATTCACCTGCAATGGATACACACGCATATTTACAAAATTAAAGACTTAATATTAAAAAAATATCTTTCATAATATGAATATACAACTAAAAACTGAAGTCTTGTACGGTTTAATGGTTTAAAGGTTTTGCTGGATTTTTAATGACTGTATTTTTTATTCAGTGAATTTTACAAGCACGAAAGAGATTCGTCGAAACAGAAGCCTATTTTGCAGAGTTTGACAAATCGTATTTTTCAGAGAAGTTAAAAAAATAGCGGGGGCGTTGGGAAGTGTATCTTTCTAAAAGAGAATTAACATGTCGTTTCTTGCTTTTGATATCACAATTCCAACATGGCCGCGACGACTATTCAGGGACCTTAAAAAACTATTTTATAGACAAAAATAGTTTGTACATTTTATTACTTAATTTTTTTACAAAGTTTCACGCCGCAATAAAATTATTTCTTCTAGTTTAATCCATTCTACCCCTATGCGACAGAATTATTCATTACTTCTCAACAGCCTGTATATATACGCATATATGTATACTTAATGCAAGTTGAAATTAGATAATAAAAGTGATATATATAATATTATATATTATATAATATATAATATTATATATATCACAAATATCTTTAAAATTACATGATAAAATTAATCTTGTACTTACGTTCCACGCAGGCCATGACGTAACTGTAAGCCATTGTGATATGCTTTTACGCAAATCCGTCGCATTTATGCTCGCATTAGCAGTAGTGAGAAAATGTGAATTCTGTGGTAGATCAATCGTTGTCTTTTCGTTATAAACTTGCAGAACATCTGCACGGATGTCATCTTGTAACGCAAATAATCTGTAAATAACGTATCACGTTAGTAAATATTGAGGACACATCTAATTACAAAATTAAGCAAACATACCCTTTGCCATTGGTTTCATTGCGAACAATCTCTTGCCATTTTGACAACACTGCAGCATTCTCCGAACGATCACGTGTATAAATGTGTACCAGCGACTGGTAATTGTTTGGTTCTACTGGAAAAATACTCCTGGATTCGTCATGCAGATCCGGATTTTCCGTTAGATATTGCGTATTTGCCAAACGAAAACCACTAATGCCTAATTTAAGCCAATGAGTCAAGATATCCTTCAAAATAAATAAGACATAAGATATAAATTAAGGCTTATTAAATCGATCGATTAAAAATAGAATGCGAGTAACCTACTCCAAATTCTGTCACCACTGCTGGATTGTTATAGTTCAAGTCAGGTTGCGATTTATTAAATTGATGAAGATAATATTGGCCTCTTTCTTCGTTCCATTCCCATGCGGATTCACCATATACACTTAACTGCAAAAGCATATTTTAAGTTAATATAAGTCGTTCTCTTTCTATATCAGAGAATTATTTGTCAGAAAGAAGCATGACTAACCCAATTATTCGGAGGACTTCGCCTTTCTTTTCCACTATTGGAGCTGGTTATTCCATCAGCCCAAACATAATAAGACGTGAATGGATCCTCCCTTTTTACAGATTGTTTAAACCATGGATGATCAACGGAGGAATGGTTGGGATCTATCTCCAAAAAGATCTGTTGATCTTTTTCCTTTGCTATCTTAATGACATTTTCCAAATCACTGATGTTTCCGAATTCCGATTTGATGGCCTTAAAATCTATGACCTCTCCTACCATAAAAAAAAATAAAAACATTAATATAATTAAAATTACAGTTAGTATAATATATTCAAGGAAGATATTATAAATATATGTAGCATTTAAGTGTGCACATACCGTTTGCATTTTCCTTCATCAAAGATGAGAGAGAGATAGCTTTGATATGTTGGTTTTTCAAATTATTCAGTTTATGTTCCAATTCTGTCAAGTCACTGTTAAAAACATCTGAGGCATCTAACTCAATAATCACGCTCTCCTCCCACAGCTTTTTCGGTTCAGGAGCAGAACACTTTGGCGCCATTACAATGATGGCTATGGCACCAGCTAACATAGCTGCCCATATCAGCCAAAAGATAATAAACAAGGCCCATCTCAATTTTACCCAGAATGGATCATTTGCAAATTTCATCAATTCTTCCTTTCCCATTCCAGAAAGCACTGTTTTTACCATCTCAATATCAATTTTGGCGTCACCATTCTCTGAGATAAATTTTACCTATCAGAGAAACATATATATACATATATAATATATATTATTATGAAATAATTTAAACATAAAATAAAAAAAATTATAATACAATTACAAATACATCAGAAAAAGAATTGATAATAATTAATAAATATCATATTAATATGGTAATATATTTTCGAAATAAACAGTTGATCCTTAATGTATTCAATATAATGAATAACAATATATATAATAATAAATATTTGTTATTCGCGTTGTTTAAAATCCCTAAAAATTATTGCCCTTAAAGAAAGAAAATATATTAATATATATCTCACATAAATAAGGCTTTAAAAAAATTAATCATAAGTAAAACATGCAAGCCTTGATCTTTTCTAAAAGGTATTTAAACTTTCAGTCTGTGTCACAACATTTTAATGGTAAAACATCTTGAGTAAGGCCCTGTGTACAATGGAAAAAATATTAGGAATAGGAATAGATATTAAGATTTTAATCTATCAGAAACCAATTATATCGGAATACATAGTTCCTGATAAGTTGAAATCATAATATCTATTCCTATTCCTAATATTTCTTCCATTGTGCACAGGACCTAAAACTTCTCAGAGAGGTTATTAATCGCACAACTCTTTACACAGATCACAAACAGAATCCACAGAGTCAGATATTTCAGCTATAATACTTACATTGGGATTATAAAAGATGAGATAAAAAGATGAGGATAGAAACGATGGTGGTTTATTCTTTAACTCTTAGCCCAGATCTACAATAGATTTTTAAGCTATAAGGAATGGACCAATCACAATCAATTATTCTTCTTGCATTCGACTGTAATTGGTCAATTTCTTATTAAAGCTTAAAGTATCTATTGTAGATCCAGATTTATTGACTGTAAGTCTAGGACCACAACCTTGCTTTAAGAGGCTGACACTGTGATACGCTATGCTGGGATCAGTTACTTATTATAGCTTATTACATACATATATGATATGCAAAATAAAAGAAACAGAGAAAAGGATAATTATTTAAAACATCCCCGTCTACTTCAATATTAATTAAATTGGGCTGATTCGACAAATGTTTGTATGAAAAGAAAAAATCTTACAGAAAGAAGTATCACTCTGCCTCATGAATCAAGATATTAATCATTAAAATTACTGATTATTCAGTTTAGGAAATCTGTTAGATCCATGAAGAAAATCCAACTCTGTTTTTAGAATTTGATTTTAGAATTGTTTATGAGTTTTCAACTCGGCATACAAAACAAGATTTAATTTTTAAAAATTGACTTTGATTTTATAAATTTAAGTTTTATTTTTCCATCTTCTCTAATTTTCTTCCAAAAATTATCAAAGTGCATCTGGGAAAATATGATGAAATCATGGAACAATTGTGCTTTATAAAAAATATTTTAGGTAACTCATTATAACTTACAGAGCATACAAATGACAGTTAAGTTAACAGACTACTAACAATAAATACATTTAATATTTGTCCGATTTTAGATATTCAAATATTATTTTCTTTTAGAACTTTTAGAACAATTATAGAAAGAAAAATTAAATTTTTACTTTTGCGTTTTCAATATATTTTTTTCTTTACATATTGGGTTGGAGGAAAAATTTCGGAACGAAAAAGATTCTCACCTCGGTGGTCTTCTCATCTTTCTCAATTGCGATCTTCGCAGTGCTGTCCTCCTTAAGCATCCGTTCCTGTGCATCCTGATCCAAATCCTCGCTATTTCGTTTACCCATGATGACTGATGACGACGATATTATCGCTGCTATTTTTTTTGTTACTACTGCACTACGCTGCAATGGACGACATGCGAGGCTGCTGTTTAACTGTTGATCGACGATTCAAAATGACTTCCTCCTTCCTCCTTTCCTTCTTTCATCATGCTTCTTTCTGCTTTTTTGGCCTCGCCCATGTAAATACAAGGGTATGCTCTTGCGCATCGTAAAGGTGCTTTTTCATGCGCAGCACGCTGCAGCAGCAATTCGTTACTATTGGTTAAGAATTTTATGTAAGCTAGATGACGCACTTCCGGCGCAAAATACATTTTGCCGCAGTACGTTGAAGTTGAACCGAACGAACAGCAAGCGGCAAAATCGAGGCAATATTATTTATTGCAATAAATATTAGGAAAATTAACGAAGAATGGCTTCGGATAAGGTACGAATGTTTGTAAATTAGATCATTTTATACTTTACACTTTACTTTTTCAAATTTGTGGTAAAGTATAAAATGATCTAATTTACAAACATGTATCCGTACCTTATCCGAAGCCATTTTTCGTTTAATTTCCTAATATTTATTGCAATAAATAATATTTTTATAATGAAACGACGGACATATTGTACGCTTTCTCGATTTTGCCGCTTGCTGCTTGTTCGGTTCAACTTCAACGAACTGCGGCAAAATGTATTTGCGCCGGAAGTACGTCATCTAGCTTACATAAAATTCTTAACCAATAGTAACGAATTTAGAACATATAGTACTATATGTTCTAAGGTACGAATTGCTGCTGCAGCGTGCTGTGCATGAAAAAGTACCTTAATGCCAAACAACCAATAAGAATTACAGCCAGGCTACGTCATCATTGCGCGGCAGATCTAAATGATTATAAAAATGAAGTAAATTATGATAGATATTTTTGCATCCTTCGGTAACGAACTACGCATTCTTTCGGTAACTATTTTTGCATCCTTTCATTACACAAACACTCATTGTAGCCAAAATTTTAAACAATAACTGTTTTTGCGAAAAAACAGAATTTCCACAATGTGGCGTGTAGCCATATTTTAGTCAGCCAAAGCAGAGAGAAACCTGAGAGAGGACATAACGACCTAAAACCTGTAACCACAAAATACTGCCGCGCACTACTGTCCACTGCAAAAGTGGATGTGAACTACATGCCAGATCCACTATTCTGAGGATAACGCATATACTTTTCAAGACTGATGGTAAGTAGATATTCGCGGTTCGTATAATCGTATTCGCGCTACATAAAATGTGGATCAGAATAAATATTCCTCCCTGCAACTACATATATGTATGCTTACTTCCATGCGCGTGATGTTTATTATTAAGCTTAAAAGTATTAACATTAAAGATGTATATTACACATACATCTTTAATGTTAATACTTTTAAGCTTAATAATAAACATCACGCGCATGGAAGTAAGCATACATATATGTAGTTGCAGGGAGGAATATTTATTCTGATCCACATTTTATGTAGCGCGAATACGATTATACGAACCGCGAATATCTACTTACCATCAGTCTTGAAAAGTATATGCGTTATCCTCAGAATAGTGGATCTGGCATGTAGTTCACATCCACTTTTGCAGTGGGCAGTAGTGCGCGGCAGTATTTTGTGGTTACAGGTTTTATGTCGTTATGTCCTCTCTCAGGTTTCTCTCTGGCCAAAGTGATCCGAGTGTAACCGAGGTTGTACGAATATGACGTACTGGCTGCTGCGCAAAGGCTTTCGTGAACTCGCCTCGGCAGTATTTTGTGGTTACAGGTTTTAGGTCGTTATGTCCTCTCTCAGGTTTCTCTCTGGCCAAAGTGATCCGAGTGTAACCGAGATTGTACGAATATGACGTAACTGGCTGCTGCGCAAAGGCTTTCGTGAACTCGCTCAAATGGGCGCATTCAGCGGACTCAACAATTGAGTGAGCGCTCGCTATTATTGGTGTATTCTTCCAGATCTAAAATTATAATTGGATGATCTAAAAGAATACAATAATAGCGAGCGCTCACTCAACTGTCGAGTCCGCTGAACGCGACCATTGGTTGCTGCTTCCACTGCTAGACGGTTGCATGTGAATGGACCTTTAGGTTTCCTTTTAAATTTACCTTTAGTTGCTCAGGGTAGCCATCAGCGAGTTGGCAACATTGTACTATATGACATATGTTGAACCTGATTGAACGGAGCATTGTAGAGTACGAAGTTTCTTTGTCCATTAAATCAAATATATGCGAAATGATTCAAATAACCAGATTGGAAATCAACGTCAAACGACTTCTAACACGCTGCGAATTAATAGCAAAGGATGATCCGCACAATGACTGGAAGCTCGAAAAAGTGCGCGAGCTATTTCTAATTTCTATGTTCTGACATGTTTTCATTTATTCATTTAATATACTTTAAATAATAATGTTCTATTACAAGAACAACTTCATGCAATTACATAAAGTAAAAAATAACATTGGAATAATTGCAATATATAATTACAGTATTTATTATAACATTTATGTGAATTAACATATGTTTATATACAAAGGTTGATTAATTTTTGTAACTGATTTTTTAAAAATAATATAGGAATTTATTCATTATAATCTATAATAGCATATATATAAGATTTACACATACATAATATTTATGTTACACAATAAATATTTGTAAATTATACGAGTTTTGCTTGTGTAAATTCTTTATTTCAGTATATACTTTCTCTGGATGACATGATGAACAAACTGCAAACTTTACCTAAGTAAGTTTTATAGAATATAGTATGCATTATTTATTATTAATATTTTGTGTTATATATACAGTATGTATACATAATGTGACCAGATGTTCCAGATGATTTTGATAGGATAGTTTCGTTTCTGTGGAATGCTTATTCCTCTGTCCTATCAAACATGTTAAGTATTTTGAGTTTAGCAAAAAGTAATAGAAATATTCTGTTAAAAAATATTTTATAAATCTTGAGAAACTATAAAATATAATATGTATTGTTTCTAAGAAGTAGTACAGCAGTAGAATGAGTTTTTCTGCAATAAACAAAGTATAGACAACAAAGAAATTCAATTTTGAGTTTGTATTTTAAAATAAGCAATATTGATAACAAAAATTAATTTTTATTTTAGTTGTCGAGAATTTTATATATTTCTTAAGGATTTATCTTCTTTATAAAAGCAGATAATTTGATATAATAAATATAAATAATTGCATTATTTAAAAAAAAGTAGATTGCTGTTATTATAGTTTTGTTATTTTAATTTAATTTTAATTTTTATATTTTCTTTACATTACATTATATATTTTTTCTCTCCCTGCTAAATAAAGTTCTCACTTTAGAAAAAAATTTTTTTAATTTATTTAAAAGAAAGTATCTGGTCACATTAAACATACAAAATGTTCTAAACTTTACATATCCTCAAATTTTACAATAATTAATAGCAGACTCTTCTGTAAGTGTATTCCGTAACTTAACAATATCTGTTGCACAGGTATAATATATATTAAATAAACTGTTGGACAATAATAATGTAATAATAATAATATTGATATTAAGAGTTAAAGATTAAGCCTACATATTATTTTGAAATGAAAATGTTGAAATTGTAATAATTTTTTTTAAACAAGAAATCTTTAAAGTTGGTCATTGAAATTATCCAAAAAATTCATATATTTAGATTCATTATTTAATAAAGGTGTCCCTAAGCATCATTCATTCTTGATATTGATATAACAACCTTCTGCACAGATTATTTTTGCAACTGTTTGTTAATTTTAATGTGTTTATATATAAGTTATTAAGTAAGGATGTTATGTGTGTGTAAATATTTTGATAATAACAAAATAAGTCTCGAGTGTCATCAAAACAAAAAAGTGATACACATCGAACTGTCAAAGATATCACATGAAATGTAAATGATAAGTTTATTCGTACCGTATTATACTTACATAGAAATGAATTTCAATGATTGGATTGTTTACTTGTATTGCCTTTGTAAGAAGGTGAGTGACATTTGTTTTTTTTTGTGAGCAGTTAAGAATAAAGTAATTTTATTGGTCAATTTTTAATTTTTCTTATATAAAACTGTATGAAAGCCTCAAGATTTAAATTTTCATCTTGAAATAACTTTGGGAGTTTATTTTTAACTGCTTTTGTGCAAAGTCCAAGACAAGCTGCATATTTTGAAAATTATGTGTGTGTGCATGTGTGTGTAATTGTTATATTCACAATATTAAAAATGTTTATGCAGTATTAAAAGATTGAATTTATAGTAAACCATCCAAGGACATCATGATGGACTACATTAAACGGATAAATTTTCTAAAAGGAGTCATAAATGCAACGAAATTATCAAATCCAGTGGAGAGAGTGGTTGCTGCACAATTGTTATCGAAAAATTTAGTGTCCACTAACAATTCTGCCAGTACAAGTATCACAACACAAATACATCAAAAGACTGTCGCTAAATATAATCGGGAATTACGGGCGGAATTATTTCACAGTAACAAAGGTAAGTTATATATATACGATATCGGTCAGTTTTATAAAAATTATTATAAAAAGGAAGGCCTGATATACTAATATGTATCATATATCATAATTATGTATATGTATTATATATAAAAAATTAGTTTATAACTATGTTCTTTCTTTTTATAATTAAAATTTCACAAGGATGTATTCAGATTCCATTTGAGTACTTTTATAATTAAAATTAACAAGGATGTATTCAGATTCCATTTGAGTACTACTTAAGTGTCATTTTATCCTTGTTTAACATTCAGTGACTGGACAACAAGGATAAAAATGATATTTAGATAGCACTTGCCAGATGGAAATCTGAACATAGCTTAGCCTGAATAAAAAATCTATTGTGCATCACTGATGATCCATGAAGCATGGAACCTGTTAATTATGAAACTAAAATAGATTTTTATATATAATCTCGATATTAAATCTTGTTATGTGTCACAGACGCAAATAAGGATGGTGTACGACAGAGATTATCAAGCTCTAGTATCAAGGATGAAGATCTGGACGCTATTTTGAAGTATAATCGTAATATTCAGGAGAAGATCGCTGAGAATATGCTTTCTATGACCAGTACTATGAAGGAACATGCATTAGCGGCTAGTGCTATTATAAAAAAGGATATTGGCATGCTGGAAATGTCTGACAAATTGACTGATGTAAATGCTGTTAAATTAAAGAAGGAATCCTTGAAGTTAGAAGAACACACTAACTCAAAATGGAAGTGCTGGGTATGGCTTATGATAGCTTTCGTTCTGATTGTATTTTTTAGTGAGTATTTCATGTTAATTATACAAATATTTTTTAAGACAGTATGGTTGACATTTCTTATTTATTATTCGAATTTCTAAATTATGTTTTACTGTTGCCAGCAGCTTATAAAAATACCAGTAGAGCGAAATTATCATTTAAATTCAATATTTTTATGTATTTCAGACATGGTGTTATTTATGAAAGTGGCAAGGAAAAAGATTTAAGCAATTTCTATACTGAGATTAATCATGACTGAAATAGACGTGTCACTTAAAACCACTTGGAAATCTGTTAAATATATTACAAAATAGTGATACATTAATTTGCAACTCCATCTAGCTTCATAATATGTAATTTATTTTTTATGCATCATTTGATAACGATGACCAAGTATTTCTTGAAATATTCTTTGTTATATATATATATATATATATATATTGTATTGTCCATATGTTATATAGAACGTTTATTTATGCATAAATAATTTTTACAAGAAAAACAATATTGTATTCTATTTTAATAGTATACAGCGATATATATATATATTTATAATTAATCATATGATTTTCTTTTATCCCTTTGTCTTTTTACTGAACCATCTATTGAAATCTAATCTCAATAGCAATCGAGCCAAGTGTTCGCCACTAGGTTGTGCACGTACTCTATTCAATGTTTTTGTTAACCAAACCATTACGCTATCAAGTGTTTCGCATAATGTTTTGAGCTCTTCTTTTTCGGTTAAAAGCAAATTACCGACTTCCCACATGGATGCTTGTAAGATGAAATCGTCGCACAATCGTAACAAAAGATGTATCAGCTTATTCACCTGTTAAAAATATTCATGAATACCAAGAACAAAACAGAATTCATAATCAATTAAAGAATGTATAAAAATTTAATTTTATAAATAATTCTATGAAATTTACGGGATTTTTTTTTCCTGTTCCATTGCCTAGTAAAAAAGTTTGTGACATAACGTTGGCTAGAAACATCGAATGTGCCTTTTGTATATCTTCAAAATTTCGTGTATTCTTCATATGCGCTTCCATTATAGTATATTGACTTTCCATCACATCCACTTGCAAATAATATTGCAAGTTATCGACGATAAAAATTAAATTATTTCGTAATTGAATCACACCGATATCACTGCAAATATACATTCTGTTATAGTAATTATGAATAACAAAAATGTTAATTATGTTATAATAAATATAAATATATTTTTACATGTCTTTGTGATGCATGTGTTCACTCCAGAGATTCCACAATTCTATCTGAGTCTTTTTAACTCTCAACAGGAAGCGAAACAATGTATTGTAATCGTTTAACGCCACTGGATTAAACAACAAATGCAGTGGCCAAACAACTTTGTACTTCAATGTGATCATACCCCATCCACGTTTCTCTAAAATGAAAAAAAAATTGTTCATTTTGTCTTTGAATATTTTAGAAAAATCTTGCAACACAAATATGTACCATTAGGATCTTGTTTTTCATTATCAAAGAGATCAATGGCATCTGTGTTGGCGTCCTCATTCTCAGAAGGTAGTGCAGGCACCACGAAATTAAAGCTGTCGATAGCGCTTTCATCGTTTAGGTGTATCTTTCTCAGTGCCATTTGAAACGCAAGATTAATATCTCGGGATGTATGATTTGTTGGTGCTTTGTTCAGAATGTGCGTCGTAAGCTTGATTAATTCTAAGAAAAGATCACCGCGTCCCATTAAGTAGAACTCTTTTACGAGCCTGAGTTGTTGCATCAGCTGTGCCTCTTCAACGGCAACATGCCACAAAAGTTCGGTCACACACTGTTTCAATTCATTGATCGTGCGATCGAATTCGACGATATTGAAAACTGACTTTGCTTGGAGATTCTGAAGTTTCCTGAAGTACTTATACTCTTTATCGCCCCATATGCAATTTTCTGTTTTGGAGATTATGCTAAAATCTAAAGATATTTAGCTTTTTATAATTATTGCATATGGATGTATTATTTATTTATATGTGTTTTTTCTTGATTATTTCAAATATTCTTGATTATTTCAAGTTAAAAGAAACAACCTGTATAATAAGGTAGTTTCTGTTTTAGACAATTAAAAATTATAATCTTTTTACCTTTTTTCTGTCTGGGATCATTTCCGAACATTATGACGGTCTGACCAATGGTCAAGATTTTATTTGCCAACGATGGCTTGATGTAAGATGGAAGCATGTTCATCTGTACATTGTAATCCCACATATCAACATTAATCTCTTTGTCATTTATTGATTCACGTGCATCAATGTTGGTCTTCCTGTCTTCATCCATCAAAGTTTTCTCGTAATCTGATATTTTTTGTATAAAAAATTCCTTGTGAGGATCTTCTAGACGCCCATACAAGAGCCAGCTTGTTAAATGCTTATAAAAAACAATATGAACAGAATGGGCCATCCTAAAAAAGAGCATCATAAAGCAAAAATCATAAGGCAAAGAGTGTCCAATTTCATTATAAATCTTACAATTCTAGAGCGATGTTGATCTCGGGTATGCCAGTATGCATATGTTGATGTAAACATTGCAACAATTTACAACCGTGGAATTTCTGTGTACGAATCTGAAATAAAAAATCAGTTGATATCTTTCTGTGTCTGCAAATAAATTATAATATTTCATAGTAATAGTTGTTGGATTCGATATACATTTAATCACAAGAATACTTTAAACTTTAAATTATTATTTTGCACATAATTAATACATTTAGAATCATCTGCAATATAGATTTATTATTCATTGAGACAAGCAGAATAGTATAAAGTTATAACAAAAAAACAAGTTTATTTAAAATTTAGATATATAAATGTGTATCATATAACTCCCTAAAATTAAAAACACCCCGCACAAAAAAATATTCTGCATTTATGAAATAGCAGATATGACACAATTGGAATGAAGAAAATACATTGATCTAAAAAAAAAAATAATTATCAATCATATCAAAACCAACTAATTTAAAATATCTTTTTTACAAAAATAAATAATAACCTCACGAATGATAGAATGTAATACAGAAAATAGACCAGTATATTTTTCAATGTTGCAAAGAATTAACGACAGTGGAGTATAATTGTCATTTAAGACTGTAGTTTCCAACTCAATTATTTCTTTACGAAATGGTTCTAGTGCTTGATCCATTCCATCCAAAAGAGCTCGTATATAAAGACCAGGAGTTACATATTCTATAAAACACAAAACAGTTAAATTGAACATGAGATAATAATGTCAATTACATAAAATACATTTCATCAAATTTTTTATCAAACCTTTTGTATTCTTGCTGCTTGTGTATATAAAATTTCGTATGATGTTATACTTGTTTACAAAATCTAATATTTTATTAAGTAGCGCCTGTTCTCCAGGATGTAAATACTTGTCAAGATCTATGGACTAAAAGAGAGATTGAGAAGCATATACAGATAATATTTAAGATTCTTGTTCACTCAACTGTTGCTATTGCCAAAATTAAATATTTTTATATATTATTGGGAGTACAAATTAGTTCGGTCCGTATTCCAAAAGATGATCGCCTCCAAAGACGAGTCATTTTTTCGAGATGGATAATTCGAAAATTACCTGAGAGATGGGAAAAATTACTAGCCAGCGATGGACGATACTTTAATTAATCTGTTCATTCATTTTGTTTTGAAAAAAATGCATTTTTGAACACAAAAAATGGACCGAACTAATTTGTACACCTAATATTATATAATTTTTGATAGTTTGTCATATTGTCTATAAATATATAATTTATTTTGTTATATATATATATATATATATATGCATAATTCATTTTATTAGATATATGATTATCTATTAATAAAACAAAAAATTTTTTTTATTTTATTAATATTTATATTTTACAAATCGGTTTTATCAATTTTAAATTTTATTTTATTCTGTGCGTGCGTGCATGCTCTTGCGTACAATACGTTTTTATATTATATTTTGCAAAAATTTTTATTGCAGATTTTCGCGCCTCTTCTATCATCTGAGACAGTAGTGATGAGTGAACACATTCAACAGGAGCCTTAAATCTTATAATACTCCTCATTGATTAAGATACGTATACTTACATCTGTTTTTATTATCTGCGATACGTTAGTCGAACATCCCCAAAGTGACAATAAGATTTCGTGCAACATTTTTTTAAATATCAGATACCAAATAAATGACAAGAGCTATATCAATTCCTGTGCAATGTTTAAGGTAATTATTCAGTTTAACGACGTCAGTTCAAAAATCGATGGAACTATACTTATTTATATACTTTATATATACTTATTTAGAATTTAGCAGAAAAAAGCGTCGTTTTGTCTTACAAATTAAAATATTGATCGTATAGAAGTTTACTACTATTGAGGTTATGAAATATGTTGTATCTACAGAACCTCTAGGGCCATGTTCAGATTTTCACTCGATTGCTCCCCGGGTGTCATGTCACTCTTGTCTAATATTCAGTAAATAACAAGGATACAGTGATACTTTGTGGGTAGAGTTCTATATATAAAGAACAGCAACATTGGTCGCGTTCAGCAGACTTGACTATTGTGTGGAGCAGATCTGTGAGCGCTCGCTGCTATTGGCTGATCTAAAAGAATATACCAATAACAATGAGCGCTCATTATTTGGCAATCTAAAAATATGGAAATAAAAATTTGAGTACAAAAAAGCTTTTTGTTCATAAAGAAAATTAATAAAATTGGCTCTTACTATAATATGTATTTATTACAGTCTAGTAATTATATACATATATGAATAAAATATGCTTATTAATGTAAAAATAAAAAACAATTTTTGGAAGGAAATTAACCCGGATTACATTTAAGATCATTGAGAGCACAGACATAACTTACTTTTAGCAACAAAACAATTAAGAAAACTACGGATTAGTTGTTTTAAACTAAAACTATCTCGTATAGCAATTATATATATATATATATAAATTAGGATATGAACACGAGTTAAATTCGTAAGCGATTTGTAACGTACGTTTGAACATATAAACACAAATATATTCGTCAATATGATTAGTCAATTCTTATAGATTATGGTTTGTGTATAAATGATTTTTTTTATGCATTATGCAGCGTTATGTAAAAATGTACTGCGATCTTTACAGAATACGCAGAATACTATAATTATTGAGCATTTTCATCGTCCAAAATATCTGGAAAAAGAAAAAAAATACTCTTATTAATCAAACTACAATGGAGGAGCATAAACGTCTAGCTGACATCGTGAAAGAAACTCATGTTTTATTGCGCGCTGAGTACCACCAATATGGCGCCGAGATGGCATGGGAACGCCATTTGGCGCGAAATGACGTTCTACAGGTTTGCTTTAAATTTTCATTGCTTATAAAATTAAATTTTGACAGTTCAGAAGGAGAAATGCAAATCAGAGTATATTTATAATTATATAATTTAATTTATTTCAATATTATTTCAGAGATATGCTATATCTATGCAAAAATTGGCCACTAAATATTGGGTGAACAGTAACACAGATTTGCGAAATGGAACGTTCTGTAGAATGGAATGGATAAAAGCTCAATGCAAAGAATATTTTCACAACGGTGGTAGAGAGAAATATGATAAGAGAGAGCTAGATATAATTGTTAAAATGACTTCCTCTCCAGAAAATTCGCACGATGAAAGTACAACGTGCGAGAACCATTCAAGCCATACGGAAAATGGTTTACAAAATTTTTATGGACGGAAAATATCGCTTTTAGATGTAGGAAGTTGTTACAATCCTTTAAGTGTTGACAATGCGTTTGATGTAACTGCAATAGATTTAATTCCCACAATAAGAGTCTATCAATGCGATTTTTTGAACATTACGATCGGAAAGGAGAAAATTCTCTCACGAGATATGCAGAAGATTTGTCAATTGCCCATGAGTTTCTTTGATTCTGTAGTATTTTCTCTACTGCTGGAATATCTCCCATGTCCAAAACAGAGATACATCTGTTGTAGGAATGCATACGATGTGTTAAAGGATGGTGGCATACTGATTATCGTGAGTCCGGACTCGAAACACGTTGGTGCGAACGCGAGATTGATGAGATCTTGGAGGTATACGCTGAGCAAAATGGGATTCATGAGAATAAAATACGAGAAACTGCGTCACATTCACTGCTTGATGTTCAGAAAGTGCGTGTGCAAAGACGTAGCGATACGGTGGTCCAAATTGCATCATTTTGATGAGGCCGACAAGAAATATATGTCCGAGACAAAGATTTTTATTCCGCAGGATTTTCAGACTGTTCACTCCAAGAATCAAGAACAAGAGAAATTGGACGAATATGAGGAAACTGATTTAGCGAGCGCTTTTTCTGAATTACCGTTTAATAATGAAGCGTCAATATAATATATATTAATAGATACTTATATTATACTTATTTGTATTTTCTTGGCAATTTTATTTTCGTTAAATAAAACATATTTTTATAGGAAGCATTTTATTTGAGTAAAAAATATTATTTTTCAAATTAAATATGCAGCTGTTTAGAAAAAAAAAATTTACTTAAAAGTAAAAAATTATTTGTTATAGTGAAGAAAATGTTTTTTTAGCATAAAACAAAAAAATCATTTATTACTTTTAATAATTTATTATATTAATTATCTATTGTATCTTTGTGCTTTGAAGAAAATTTTATTTAAAAAAGGCTATGCACTCTTTTACTTGTTTTCTTTATAGCTAATACAGAGTAGCTATTTAATATTTTAAATACCTATACTTTTAATATTTTAGATAAGAATATAAGCCATTTATGGTCAAGCTGGATATTGAAGCTTCTATTATAATTTTCGTGTGAATTTATATACTACGTATGTAGATCCGTAAATACGCGCCGAAATTTTTTCAGGCTTTACAAACTAATGAATTACCGCAATACTATTACTAGTTAAATTAACAATGTTTTTTATGCTCATTGCTTCTTGGATTTTAATATTACGTTGAATATTATATTAAAGTCTATAAATAACATATTAAAAATCTGTAAATAATTTAATAATATATTGCGAAAAATATTACCTCGACCGAGAGTCGAAACCGGATCGCTTAATATTGCTTTACGCGCAAATGTCCTAGTCAATTAATATTTTAATATTTATCTGTATAATAAATAAGAGTAATAGCAAGACTGATGAACGCAGCAATGAATTATGTGTATTTTTGAGAAAACTAATCTAAACGAAACACTTACACGCACATACAGATAAGGCATGTAAACAGATAAGGAATTCACAAGCGTTGAAATGGCATATAATGTACAGTGTATAATATAAGAAAGAATGTCACAGAGGAAGGGAGTCTAACCTCGTTAATAAAGATATTTGATCTACGCAAGACATAAGAGATTCACACTTGCAGTTTAGCCCACAATTGTTATCAAAACCATTTACATAATGTACGTGATAGAAAAATTTATGATAAGAAAAAACAACCCAGGCTTTAGATTGAAATGGTTGACCTGCATCAGTGATAAATTATATCACAGTGAAAATGGTGTTTATGGATATAAGTGCAATCAACGAAAGCACTTTGAAGGTATTTGTCTCATTAAAAATAATGCTGAATCTAGTTTTCTTGTTACAGACGTATTTAAGTGAAATGTTTTTTATCCTGCTTATTCTCAATATTAAAGGTCTGTTTTCTGATGGCTAAGCTAATGTACACTTTTGGAGTATAATTAATATGAAATATTAATATTAATATAAAATATTAATATTTGACAGAAGAAGAGAAAGAGAGTTCTAAGTGACATTTAGTATAGGAATAAAAAAAACAGATCTTTATAGAAATAAGATTAAAGACCTCTTTCACCAACTTCGATTAACACTAATATACATAGATGGTTAACAAATTATCATGATTGCCAACGTGAGAACTAAACACAATTTATCTCGAAAGAGGAAGAGAGAGGCGGCGTTGTGATACATTTAAACTGTTATTAAGTACCTGTGTGAATTAATTGTCGATTAATTTAATCAGAAATTGGTGGAAGAGGCCCTTAGAATAATTTTAACATGTCTGCTATAATGTTCAATTAAACTAAAAAGTGAATTTTATCGAAAACATCGCGAAATTAAATGATTACAGATTGTATTTGCAAAATATAGGGATCTAGCAAACTATTCGAGATTTAACAAATATTTTTTCGTACACGCTACAAAAACTATTTACCACAAACGCAAAATACTTGTTAAATTTCTGGTGAAAAAAAAATCGCTGAAATTGTTAAAATCGACAATGAAATCATTCAAATAAGAAATAAAAATCACTGAAATATTTTTGAAAATATTTCAGCATAAATAATATTTTTAATAGTAAAATATTATGAATTTTAAAGATATAGTTATTAAAAATTAATAAAAAGTATTGAAAAATAATAAAAACTAATACAAATATAACTAATACGAATACGAAGCCTGTAACAGTTTAGCTTGGATCTTAGTTACTTATATATAATTTCGCGTGAATTTATATATTAATATATGTATGATAGATTTTTTCTAAATAATACAAATGATACTAATACAAATATATTTAATATTTATATTAATTTATTTAGCGAAATATTAAATATTGAATTATATTCGAAATATCATAAATCATAAAGATAATTATTGTAAATTTTAATGATATCGATTTTTGTAGCATTGAAAATGATCCGATCGAAGTCAAAATATGTAAATTTGTTTGCTATGACAAATTGATAATTAAATTTTGTAATCCTTTTACAATTACAGCAAATCTTTTCCCTATGTTTAATACATACAATATTAATAAAGCACGCACTTTTTTCACGTGATAAAAAGGTTTGCAATTTTATGTGATTTTATTTATGTTTAAAATTCATCACGTGTGAGTAATTTATACTACTTATGTTTTTCAGTGCCAAAAGAATATTTGGATGAGCGTACGAGACAAAGCAATTTTTACAGATTAGTCAATGCATATAGAACTCATGGACATAAACAAGCAGATATAAATCCCATTTCTACTAGCAAACCACAGTTATTATCTGAACTGCAACCAAAAAATTTTGGACTAAATTTATTGGATAAAGTTCGTTTTCGCGGAATTTTATTTAACCGACAAGATGAAGGAACAATAGAAGAAGCTATTCAATTTTTACATGCTACTTACAGCGGTGCTGTTGGAATTGAATTTAGTTATCTCGAGGTAATTTGCAAATTTAGTATACCTATTTTAACTCATCAGTATATCTTTACAGTTACATACAAAAATCTAAGAATTTATTTAAAAATTAATTTGTTTAAAAATTACGAATACATTGAAACAATATAAATCGTGGTGTCTACTGAAGAATATTTATTATCTGTATTTATTATCTGCCGTAGTATCTATATAGGAAAAAATTACTTAACGATAAATTGTAACTAAAATCCTAATAATAAGAGGATTTTTATTTTGAGTAGACAGAAGAAGAGAGGGAATGGTTTGCCGAAACTGTAGAAAGAGTTTTAGCTGAACCATTAAATAATGAAACACGTAAAACGATAGCCACGGAAATGCTCAAAAGTCAAGCTTTCGATAACTTTCTAGCAAAAAAGTTTGTCAGTTTAAAAAGGTACGGAGGAGAAGGAGCCGAGAGCATGATGGCCTTCTTTCATGAGCTTTTTAAACTATGTGCCTTAGGTAATTAACAAATATTTAATTAAATTAAAAATCTTTTTCTTCTAGATTTTTTTTAAAATATGATACTATTAATAAGTGTATATAAAATATATAATATAATCGGTGTCGAGAAACGTTTGTTGTTTATAATTTAAATATATCTTCTTTGTTTCTCTTCTTAATTGTAATATTTTTATTTCGGCTCGTTGCCTATTAAATCATTTAATGTTTATTTATTATTGTAAAGCCTTCTTCTACTGTCTTTATTATATAATAATATATAATAATATAATAGGTAAATATATAATATATTATAATATAATATTATAGTACAATATCATTCATTGCGTGAAAATTTATTTAATTGCAATGTTATAATTCTAGATAATTTGGAACACGCAGTTATTTGTGCTGCACACCGCGGTCGCCTTAATTTATTAACGGGACTACTAAATTTTCCACCAGAAATATTATTTTGTAAATTACAAGGACTTTCTGAATTTTCGGATGCGACCAGTTGTACTGGAGATGTAATTAGCCACCTTATAAGTTCTACTGATCTTAATGTAGATAAAAAGAATCTCCATGTAACCATGCTTCGAAATCCATCGCATTTAGAAATAGTAAACCCTGTGTCGATGGGAAAAACACGAGGAATTATGCAGACAATTAAAGAAGCCGCGTATAGTGATAATGAAGATGCAACATGGAGTGATAAAGTAATAAATATTCAGGTAAGTTATAGATACTACATATTAATAACTAATAGAAAAAGTTTATCATTAACATATGGCTTTAACAACCTATTAATGATTGACTTTTTAACAAAACTGTCCTTAATAACTTACAATTACCTGACTTCTGTTCAGACATAAATTGCCGGATTTATATCAGAAACAAATACAGCTTTGACTTAAAGTTAAAAGTAGTGTTTTTATTATAAGGAAAGAAAAGAAAAGATCAATAAACGAATATAGTTTCGCGGAACGTTTACAACTGCGGTATCGCGGCTAAAATCTCCACACCGAAAGCAACAGGGGCTAAAAATGCCCTCTGGCGTGATAGCAATGTGCTGTCATATTATACTCGCGTTAAAAAAATTATTAACAAATAAAATTGATAATATATTTCAGCAATATTTCACCTTTACTTGGTCCAAAGTACATTGCTTGCCTGCCTATGAATATAGGTATAATTTTCTATGCGAAATGAAGTCCATCCCCCTCCCCCACACTACTTAGTGGCGTTACTTTACACACAAAGTAACTACATTACATTATCTCTCTGATTAGAAAGTCAGATGCTTTTAGACAAGAGAAGAGGTGATGTGGATGTCACTTTGCATTAAAAATCGTATGTCTTTAAGCAAAAGGGAAGGTGGAGTGGATCTCGCTTTGCGTGGAAAGTCGTGCGCCGTTAAATAGGAGGGAAGATGATGAGGAGGAGATAATCCTCTTTATGTCTGATAAATAATTCTATATCGATATCTAATGTAAATAAATGATAAAATTTAAATTTAAATTTTCCAATGGGGTCTTTCTCAATCTTTTGATATAAGCATTTAATATTGGATGACATTGTTTCCATTTTTAAGATGTAACTATTTAAACAAAAAGAGCTACAAGCCCTTACATTAATTTTAAATTATTTGAGCTTGTTTATTTATTGTTAATTGTTTCATATTTATTTAATACAAGTTTAAATTCTTTAAACTCTTTGACTTCTCTTAAAATTTTTTATTAAAAATGTTACGTGTCTCTATTATATTCTAAAATATTTATTTACACTATTATTTAATATTAAAAATGTTCAGGTACATGGAGATGCTGCCTATCCAGGGCAAGGAGTTAATCAGGAATGCTTAGTTTTAAGCAAAATGCCGCATTTTGAAATTGGTGGTACAATTCATTTAATAATTAATAATCAATTAGGTTTCACAACTCCATCTTCAAGGAGTCGATCATCAAGATATTGTACAGATTTAGCGAAAATTGTATCTGCACCTGTAATTCATGTAAATGGTGACAATCCTGAGGTATATCTTTGAAGTAAAATACTAACATTTACTAATAGTAAATTTTTACTTATAATCTTAAAATATATTGTAGATGGTTGTACGAGCTGCAAGAATAGCCTTTAATTATCAACGATATTTCAGAAAGGATGTGTTTGTTGACTTAAATTGTTTCAGAAGATGGGGTCACAACGAACTAGATGATCCTACATTCACTAACCCTCTCATGTATAAAATTATACAAAATCGTGCGTAAGTATATACAAGTCTTGGAAAAGGATTCAACTTTATAGTATATGGTATCAGCTAAGAGGAAGAAAAACATTTAATCTACATAAAAAAATTAACATTATTAAACGCCCATCACATAGCAAATTTATTAGGATTACATATTACAAATTGTGCGCTATATTAGCAGAACTCCGGCATTTTTTACTTTTTTGACTAGTAAATTACTCCCGAAGTAATACAGTGGATAAAATGCTGTGTAAAAATTAATACTTTATTTTTCAAAATAAATTATATAATAATTACACAAAGTATCTATAATAATCACAAAATAGTATGGATTGCTTTTAATACAGATCTGTACCAGATCAATATGCAGAGAAGCTAGTAGACGTCAACATTCTTACTCGAGAAAATGTTGAAAATATTATCAACAGTCACACAACGTGGTTGAATAAAACTCTAAAAGAATCTTTCAAGGATGAATCGAGACTGTCAACCAATTATACTGGAAGGTGGGCGAAAATGAAGCAAGCTGAAGCTAATATAACGCGATGGGATACTGGTGTTGAACTAGGCTTGTTACATTTCATCGGAGAAAAAAGTGTTCAAGTGCCATCAAATTTTGTAAGAATAAATAAATATGTATTTTACTCGAATCATAGTCACATATCCCATGTAGCAAGCTGTAGTCATTTTGACGTCAATAGTTAGTGACTTTAAATATATGCGAAAATTATATGTACAAATGTATTATATAAATTTGACATGCAGATAATCTGAGCTTTGGTTATATAGACCTGGTTATATAAAAAATACGACCAAATTTTGCACGCGAAGGACATCGTCTAGCGGTACTCTTAGAAAAATAAATTCAAAGTTTTTCGTTAATGCAAATTAATTTTTATATTTTTCAACAAATTAGTATTTTTTGTTCAATTATTGATTCTAACACTTTCATTCTATTCTTGTTTTTACAGGTAACACATCCGAATAAATTTATAAAAAAATAATACATATCTCTCGTTTCGATATTAGTATACCTTCTAAATATTTTTATTAATTTTCTTCAAAATATATAGTTTTTCAGCATATTTCAGTGTATAATATTTTGCGTTACTTTTTTTTTAAGAAAGGATAAATTAATTTTTGTATGTGCTACAAAATTTATAATAAAAGGAACTTAACAGATAATACATGGCATCAATTCATCAATAAGGAAAATAAACTCAAGAAAAACAAAGTCTTTCAATGTAGACAGAACGATGATTTTATAAAATTAGATATTAAATAATTATAATACTTGATGATATTAATTTCTATATTGATAATAATATACAAAACAGTTACATAATTCGAAAATTTATATGAGCACTAATAATGACCTAATCTGAAATCGAAACATTTGCTGCGAATTAGCTGTTATACTTCTCTGAATATAATTTGATTTTGTTCTAACAGCTAATAATTTGTTTGTAATTTGTTTAATTTATTCTGTGGATTAATAATCAATTAACACTTCATGCTGTGTGTGTAACTTATCTTACCAGAATATATTTTATGACTTCTATTTTACATAATATTGATAAGAGATGCTGCTCGCTAAACAATATGACAAACAATTAATCAGAGTATATTGAATACGCGAAAAAAAAACATTTAATTTATTTATCGATTGTAAGATATTGTTGAGATTCAAGAAAGAAATTCAATTAAATTTACAGCATTCTGTATAATTAATAAAATTATTTTGTTATAATGTAGGCTATTCATCCACAATTATTAAAAAATCATGTCCAAAATCGTCTAAAAAAAATCGAAAACGGTAATGCATTGGATTGGTCGACTGCTGAAGCATTAGCCATTGGTTCTTTATTATATCAAGGATATAACGTAAGAATAAGTGGACAGGATGTGGGTCGTGGCACTTTTTCGCAGAGACACGCAATGCTGGTTGATCAATTTACAGGAGGTATACCTCGATATACAACTAAATACTAAACATTTACATAAAAATATTTGAATAATTTATAATTATTAATGTTATTATTTTTTGTTACGTACATGTCCATTAAAAGTACTATTATTATACAAATATAAATTTTCAGCTATTTTTATTCCGCTGAATTCAATGGTTAATGACCAAACTGGCAAACTAGAGATAGCCAATAGTATTCTATCTGAAGAAGCTGTACTAGGTTTCGAATATGGTATAAGTATAGCATCACCGTTTACGTTACCTATTTGGGAAGCTCAATTCGGAGATTTCTTCAATGGAGCACAAATCATTATTGATACATATATAACAAACGGAGAAGCAAAATGGATGCTGAGTAGTGGCCTAACAATGCTTTTACCACATGGATATGACGGTGCTGGTCCGGAACATAGTAGTTGTAGACTAGAAAGATTTTTACAATTAACAAACAGTAAGGAAAATGGTGTCGACGGTGATGATGTTAACATACATATTGCGAATCCCAGTGAACCATCACAATATTTCCACTTATTAAGAAGACAGGTGAGAGAAAGAATTCATTACTATGAAAAGAAAAAATTTAAATATTTGCGACAAATTTTTAAGTGGCAATTTAAATATTTAAATAGGATTTAAAATATCTCAAATTTATAGATGATAAGGGATTATCGAAAACCTCTGATCGTAGTAGCACCTAAAATTTTATTACGTCATTCGGCAGCAGTATCACCTTTGTCGGATTTTGACCTTCGAACGAGCTTTAAAGCTATTATCGGTATGTTATATTTCGTCTTTAGCTTTACTTCAGTATAAATTGCTAATACTGATCAAAAAATAAATTTCTTATTAATGCATATAGTGTATTACTATATACTGTACGTGATAATATTAGTGAAGTCATATTCACTATTACTATAAGCAAACATAAGAAAAACACTTAGAATAGAAATATAATGTTGAATGCGACAAATAGAAAAGGGTATGAAAAATAAAATTTAATTTCTAGATGCTGAAAGTAACTTCATTAAACGATACAATTAAAGATTCAAAATAGTTAACGGTATATGCAAATAGTAACAACACAAAGTGTCTATTGAGAATTTATAAAATTCAAAGGAAAGTACCATATAAAAATTAACGTTTCAGTTACCACTTCGGGTCATTTTTAGCATAAAAAAAATTAATTTAATGTACTAAATTAATTTTTCAAATTTTCTTTATATGTTTCTCACACTCCACACGATTGCAGCGAATCCTATATTCTTTTTGAAACATTTCTATATGTTCTTCCAAGAAAAATTATAGTATGATATTACAGAAATATTACTGAGATATTACATGTTGACAAACAACATTTGAAATATCAGTAATATGTAAATAAAATATGTACAATATACATATAAAATATACACAAATATATACTTTACAGGAGATGATAGAGTAGAAAAATGTAACGTTACTAAGATTATTTTAGTCAGTGGAAAACACTATTATGCACTTAACAACTATCGAGAAACTTCTGGAGACAAGAATGTAGCTATCATTAGAATAGAAAGTTTATGTCCATTTCCTATATATGAGTTACTAGAAGAAATTGCAAAATATAAACATGCGAAAAGTAAGTAGAAATATGTTATTATTAATTCAAATATTAAATATTATATAAAAAAATATATTAATATAAAAAATATGGATTTCTACATAAATTTCTACTTTCAGCTTTTATTTGGAGCCAAGAAGAACCACGAAATATGGGCGCATGGAGTTTTATTAAACCACGTTTTGAAAATTTGTGTGGACGACAAGTAAGTAATACTAAATTACAAAAATTAACAATATTAAATCTTATAGGAGAATTAAACGCGTCTGTGAGAAACCGATTAAACCGATTAAAACCGATGAGAAACATAATGATCAAGCTGAATCTTGGGTGCTTCTATAATTGCGTATGATTTATATATTACGTATGTAGGTTTTTAACTGCGTGCTGAAATTTTTTCAAACTTGAAACGCAAACTCTATTAAATCACCGCAATAATATCACGAGTTAAATTGTTAGTCAATCAAATTTTAGAATTAGAGAGAGTAAAATAATAAGCCAATTGTAACTTACGGATACAGTAATCAGCAGCTGACGCTCGCGGGGTACACCAGACGTACAAATTTTGGAATTCGAGGAAGAAGGAAGTGAAAAGTGCGTCGTTAAGAATGTTACACTGTAAGAAAGAGGATTTTATTTTTATTCTCTCCTATCCATTGTACGTTAGTATGCGATGCGCTCTCTCTCTCTCTCTCTCTCTCTCTTTCTCTCATTGCAATTCTTATGTTTACCATTTTATTCGCTCACGCGCTCTTTTTCTCTTTCTCCAATTGCGTTCTTTGTACGACTCCTATGTTCTTTCTTCTTTTCGCATGCGTTGAAGATATTTCAAATAATTGTGATTATTAATTTGATTTTTTTATGATGCGATTTCGCAATCAATTTTAACCCATATAATATTGTATGAGGTTTCGTGGAATTTACTTGAATTTACTCAATAAGCGCATTTGATTTCGCTCTTCGTTACACTGTAGTTTTATTGGTACGAATCGACAGTGGATCTTATTCTCATCGTTTTAATGCTCCAACATTAATATTCATTTATTGTACTTTAATTTTTGTATTAAAAAAATAAATTATAAATGCATATTTTATCATTTACTTTTTACGATATAATAACTTTATCATTTTCAGTTGAGATATTGTGGTCGAGAATCGATGGCATCACCAGCTGTTGGAGATGGACAAGTGCATCAACGAGAAGCTAATGAAGTTATTATTAAACCATTTACATTAAAATAAAAATATCAAAATGTTATTTTAATAAAATAATTGGAAATATAAATTCAAAAAATTACTTTAATAAATTTACAACATATTTCTACTATAACTAAATATGCACACAATAAAAAGATTTTTTGATGACAGAAGGAAATGTTATATATGTATATACAAAATATTATGGACATTATTTTTACTTTATTTAGCAACATACATTTTAGAAGTTAGAATTAAACATATATAGCGTCAAAAAGGATTCCTCTTATGAAATGATTTCAAAATATTTAAACCTCATTTAAAATTTATTTTTACAATACTTCGATTTTTTATACAAAAATCAAATAATAACTTATTAAAAAAATGGAATTAACAATAATATCTAATCCTGCACATTAATATTCGCTGTTTTTTTTTTACTCATAAGAAGCAATAACATAAACTGACAAATGTTCATAAATAGATGTTCACAAATTCTTAAATTAATCACATCATGTATTCTATTTTAGTGTTGCAACTGTATTTTTATTGCCTATTTTAAGTAAAATTTTATCCTTTTAACATATGTTTTTAAATAACAATATTAATAAAAGGATAATCTATTTATTCTTTCTAAAGAAAAACATCACTAATTCCCATTATTCAACATCAATTAATTGTCGCTTTTGTCTTCTGCTTTCAATTTTTCGTGTTCTCTTTGTACAAGAACTCGCAATTCCTCCTAAAATTATTTACATTTATACATTATTAATTCACATTCAAAACATGCATAAAATAATATAAAATAAACAATAGTAATAAAAATGTTTTACCCCCCAGCCAAGTTTGTCTGCTAGTAGTTGACAACCTGTATCACAATCACCCAACCAAGCTACGTCGCGTCCTCCGTGCGCGCTTTTGGCATCAAATACCAAACCCTGCCGTAATCCTAAGAAACGTGACAGACGATCTTGTATACCTACTTTTTCATTGTTGATGAGTAAACGAGGACAAGTATTTCGTACTCTTAAAAATAAAATTACATTTGAATTGCGTATATGTTCCTTTTCTGATCATTTTCATAGAATTTTAATATATACCTATCTATTAGCGATGCAAAAGGTTGTACTACTAAACTTGATCCCATAATAATTAAAAGATCAGCTTCTATGAAATCTCGATCAGCAAGTACTTGGAAGCGTTCGGGTAACATTTCACCAAAAAAGATTATGTCGGGTTTTACAACACCTTCATTGCACTCTTCACATTTTGGTATTACACCTTCTACTATTTTTTCTATCATTTGAAGTCACGTGTATTAGTATTTTATCAATTAATCGCTAATATCCTACTTTAAGTCTATCCAATAGTTCCAACGTTAACGAAAACAAAGAAGGATAAGAACTCATTAAATATAGATAAACGTTAAAACTTAATTGCATTGCGCTGCATACGTCGACATAGTTAACAATTATTCGTGAAAAGTCCAAAATTCTATACGAGTATTATTCTCAGATGGTTGAAAAATAGAACTCCAGATACGCATTGACATTGTAAACAGTACCGTACAACAAAATATAAATGTGTAGAAACGTATAATCGCAAAGTATTACAACACAATTTTCAGCGAGAGACTATTCCTTTCTTGCTTTTGTATTTACTTTATCAAAAATGTACGTATATTCATGTGATAAAACTCAAAAGTTGTTATATTTAATATTTAACATTATTAATACAGATTTGTTTTTATTTTATTTATTAATAAAAGTTAGCAAAACTATTTGAAAGTTGTTATAGAATCATTACCGATAACATATATCAAGACACAGAGAGATTATTGAAGCTGAATTTTCTTTCCTATAGTTAGCTAATATATATTTAATAGTATTTATATATCTCAAAATTAAAAAAATTTTAATTAACAATTTTTGGATATCTAAATAATATACAACGTAACACAACATGATAAACATACTTTTATATTATGTTGTACATTGTTTCTATTTATTATTTATTTTAAATAAATCTATTTAATGCAGAAAATATAGGAAAATATTATAGAAATGTACCTTTCATCCACGAAAATGTATATGGTGCTCGGCACTTAAGACAATGACCAGTATGAAATGTTCCATGAGCTTCCACTAGTTTATCAGGTGATAATCCAGCTATACGTTCTAGTGTATCAATATTCTGTGTATAATGTCGTAACAACAGACCTTTCTCCCACAGTAGACGAATAAAATAATGGCTTATTGTAGGTTTGAAGCCTTCTGGCAACAATTCCTTTGCAAGAGTAAAAAATGGTTCTGGATTCTTCATAAAGAAATCTAATTCAAAAATAGCTTGTGGATGCGGTAAATTATACTTATCTAATTTATGATAAAGTCCACTAGATGGAGACCGAAAATCTGGTATTCCAGCAGCTGTAAAAAAATATGTATGTATTTGTATATACACATTTGCTAATAAACGATGGAGATAGAATGGCACTAATAATGTCTGTCTAAACCAAAATTGGAAAATGTTATGTTTTCTATTAATTTTGTATTACTTTGTATAATAAACAATTTGATAATGTTACAATTTTTTATAACTAAATGCCAAAGTTGTGCTAAGGTTAAAAAAGTCAACTTAATGTTTATTGTAGTTATTAGTACTTATAAAAAATTGCAACGTTAACAAATTGTTTATTATAAAAAGTAATGAAAAAATAATAAAAAAAGAAAGTTTTCCAATGTTGTTTCGATTGCAGCTATAAAGATTGCTTGCAAAATTAAATGTTATATATATATTATATATATATATATATATATATATGATGCTATAATCTTGTTTCTTGCACTTTTTATTTTATCCATAATGTTAATTTTTATTATTACTGTACCTATTTTGTAGATACATATTTAAATATATAAAAAAGATGTTTATATTGCATTGCAATAATATATTATTGATATATATCTGCTATAGGAATTATATATATTCAAAGTTGCTGACATAGAACCATACCAGTACATTATATTTATCATTACAAATAATACTATATTTAATATTCTTGATATCTAAGTTACATGTGCTTTGCTAGGCCATCTTTAATGTATACTTACAGGTAGAGATTCCAGCACCTGCCATAGTAACAATTTTGCAATTGGCATTTTCTTTAATATATTCAACAATTCCATCTAAACTAAGTTTAGAAAGAACTAACTGCTGTGATTCATCATTCTGATCATTTGTTGACAAGTCAACAAGTCTTAATTTTTGAGCTAAATATCTACGTAATCTCTCCATTTCAGAATGATTTTCTACTTCTGATGATTCAGATAAAACGTTTTGTGTTTCCTCACTTTGGCTATCATCTAAAACAAATCAAAAATTGATCTCTACACATATATATATTTTAATTTAAAAAAATCTATAACAACCAAGTTTAAATATACTTAATAACTATACATATAAAATTTTCTTTTTATTGAAAGTTTAAGATAATTACTATTAGATTAATTTACATAAAATATGTCAAATGTAATACCGAGAAAAAACGATATAAAAATGTTTTAATAAAAAAAAGTATATATTTACATAATATTAATAAAAAATAAAATATTTTTTTACTCTTTATAATTGAAAAAAGACTGCAACACAAATTACGCACATGCTATTCTAAAAAATTACCTCCTTCATCTTTTTTAGACTCCTTGTCCATATTGTGACTCAATGTGATAATACGATTAACGTTTGTTCTGCAAAATGCGATTTGCCTAAGTATCGAGCATACATTCACATCACGGATGACACGTATCACGATAGAAATCTTATTCGATGAACTAAAATCTATAAAATACAATTACAGTTATTTCTGTTTCTGAATGCTATACACATTTATCACACATACGCAAATAAAAATATACATACATGTATATATATTTATATAAAATCATTATAATTCATTGTTTATTGTATACACATGAGATATATATATATATATATATACGTAATAATTTATTCAATAATTTAATGTATTATCATACGCTTTATGCGCGCACTATACACACACTTGTTTAATTCAATAGAGTGCACACTACAAGTACATATACACCTCGCCATAGCACTGCATAGCACACATCACGGACTTACCAATAAGATCTGTTCTTTTTTCTGTACTATCTTGGTATCGATCATGAAACTTTGGACTGCGCACAATGGAAGAACAGTTATTAGATAATTAATAGCGTTTTCTCTTGGCTGCACCAGTGTAGGGTGATTGCACCAGTTCATCTTTCTTCCTTTTCCCTTCTCCTGGAGAGAAAAGGAAGAAAGATGAACTAGTGCAAAAGTTCAGCAATAAAGAACAGACTTAGGCCGATATTTCATGTGTCGTACGACAAGGCTCTTCAAGTCTGTTTATTGGCTGTAAAACAGAGAGATTCTCGGATCTCTCTGTCCTATAGCCAATTAACATGCTTGAAAAGTTTGTCGACCGACACACGAAATACCGGGCTTATGCCTGTTTCCATCAATGCAGATTAACTTAATCTCGGTTTAACTTACTGTTAATCTTTTTCTAATTTTTAGAATTAGAAAAAGATGAAGAGCAAATTGAACCAAGATTAAAATTAATCTGCATTGGTGGAAATGGACATTACGGTCATTGTTGTAGAATAGGCTTTACGGAGAGTGTGTGCGGCCCCCTAGTGTTTCACAGGAAAGCCTGACATAATTGGACATAACCCCTCTCACATTTTTCTCTGACTGTTATTCGTTGTTCCTATCTTGCCCCCTCTTGTCTTTTCTTTAAAAATTTGCTAACACAGATTGTCAAAACTTTGAAAACAATGATGTTGAACATGCTAAAGTGCCATCTTACTAATCACAGTTTCCGTCAGTTGATAAAATTGTCAGTTTACTCTTCGTTAAAATTATATTCATCTACTTCGATAGTCGCTATGTCCAATAAGGTATACACATGACAATCTTTAACAAAAGTTTTGCAATCTTGTTTTACACATACACACACGCACACATACATACACACATATAGCTTATATAATACTTAATTTTACATAATTTCGTATACTAATATTTTTAATTTTGTTTACGTTTCATGTTATTTTTATTAATGATTTGTAATAATATATATTTATATTGTAGAAATATTAAATATATAATTTTTTATATCTTATACCTGTATGTATGTTTTACTTACATCTTGCTTATCATGCTTATTAACATACTGAGAATGGCAGATTCCTACAATCTGTTGACTGTCAGTCTGTTTTAGTCTTTCTGCTAGTGTGTTACTGATTACATTTAACATCTTACGTAATCCTGATAAAATGGTGAATATATTTTAGCTGTTCTCTTATATTGTATGACAGGATAAAGTAGTGTTTCTATCATCATTTCTAACATTTCTAATATAAAAATGAAACTGAGAAATAAAACTGTCTGGTAAAAGTTATATGGTATCACAAACAATCGTCATATATCATTGCTATATTTGTTTTCTAGATAAAATAACTTTCCATATATTTGAAGACCAAATTTGTTTCTCCAAATTATACACCAATATACATACAACTCACACACATATGAACACATGCATATATACATATATATAGACTGGAGACCACTCAATCTAATATCCTGAATATTTCGTTTATCTTTGATGATACAAAACAATGTTTCAAATAAAAGTGAAACGGTTTGGAGGAGCACTTTGGTCTAATTGTTTTTTTTTCTAGGTAAAAACGTTAAAAAATATGAAGGTCACCATTATTTTCTTAAATAGAATTATGATTTTTTTTTTTTTTACATAATGTGATTCCTTTAATTATTTGATATATAAAACTTTTCATGCAGAATTTTTAATTTATTTCAATAAAAAAAAACTATATGGTTCAAATTAATAAGTAAATAAAAATGATCTTTAGATTTTAGGAAAATAAAATCTGAAGGTTATCTATTGAAAACAGTCATATCTATTCTACTTTGTATATGATGCAACATTTGTTATAAATTTTACTGTCACAAAATATATTAATGATGGTATAATTATCTTATCTTATATAATAAAAATATATATATATATACACATGACATACATATAAATACCTACATTACACACAAAAATACTTAATACATATAAAATTTAATATATTTTAATGTTATCAATATAAATTTAATTGCATATTCTGTGTGTACAGGAAGAAGAATGTAAAAATTATAGAATTGAAAGAGATACATTTGGAGAATTAAAAGTCCCTGCAAACAAATATTATGGTGCACAAACTCTTAGAGCAATGATGAACTTTCCAATTGGTGATACATTCGAACGTATGCCTGTAAGCAATAATGATAAATTAAACTATTTGTGTGTTTTTTTTTAATTAATACATTCTTTCTTCCTCTCTCCCTCCCATCTCTCTTTCTCTCTCTCTCCCTCTCCCTCTCTCTTGTCTTGTATCTGAAATATCTAATGATTATTTTTATAGTGCAGGCAAATAATAGCTATGGGTATATTAAAAAAAGCTGCTGCAGAAGTAAATAAAGAATATAACTTGGATCCCAAAGTTGCCGATGCTATTAGTAAGGCAGCAGATGATGTAATAAGTGGAAAGTTATATAATGATCACTTTCCTTTAATAATTTGGCAAACTGGATCTGGCACACAAACTAACATGAATGTTAATGAGGTTAAATATTATATTAATTTTAACTGCATATCAAACTATAATATATAATATAATCATCCTAATATAATTATTTGATATAATATTTAAAATATATTAAAAATGTTTAGGTTATTGCCAATCGTGCAATTGAGATACTTGGTGGTGAACTTGGCTCAAAAAAACCTGTGCATCCAAATGATCATGTTAATATGTCACAGAGTAGCAATGATACATTTCCAACAGCTATGCATATAGCTATTGCCTTAGAGATCCACAAAATATTAATTCCAGGCTTAGAAGAACTACATAAAGCATTAAAAGAAAAATCGGACGAATGGAAAAATATTATAAAAATTGGTAGAACACATACCCAAGATGCAGTACCATTGACATTGGGTCAAGAATTTTCAGGTTTATATATTTATGCAAACTACGTGGGTGATTAAATATGAACGAAATTTTTGTGTTGAATACAAATAAACATAGACATATTTATAACAGGTGGAGTGTCTGCACATGTCCTGAGTATATTGCGTCTACGAAGAAAAAACCACGATCCGTACATTTTACGATCAAATTGGAGGACTACAGCGTATTATTTAATGCCACATGTATTATTGACCTTGTTTACACCGAGCACTCTCTTAATATGCATATTAACTAGAAACTTTAATAAATTATCTTAATTTTGGCAATATGTGTAAACATATACACGATAAGGTTATTTAAATAATAGATGTATATTGTACCAGCTTAGTATACTTTTTTAAAAATGTATTACCGAAATTAAGATAATTTAATAGAAAGTTACTACTTGATATGCATATCAAGTGCATAGTATAAAACATAAGACATTGTTATACCCTTGAGTTGCTCAAGAGTACAACAATAATACATGCGGCACTAAATAACGCGTTGAGTCTCCCAATCTAATCATAAAATGTGTGGATTATGGTCTTTTTCTCTGGACACGTATACAGGATGTTTGCATATTGCAAACATTGTGTTAAATAAAAGTAAAAAGATAAAGTAAAGGGCAATTCGAGAGTCGTCGATAATTATAAATAAAATGTTATCACATATAAAAGATTAGAAATATAATTAAAAAGTTCTCTTAATTATATTTCTAATCTTTTATATGTGATCTTTTATATTTTTTATTTATAATTATCGACTCTCAAATTGCCCTTTACTTTATTTTATTCTTTTATTGTTTTGACATCGAGAGCTTTGTTTATTAGTATTTAATTTTAAATAAGTTTTAAATACATCAGTCTTGTGTACAATAGGTCTATATTTTATTTATGTACTAGATTATACTAAAAGTGTACACCAGTCAGTCATAAAAGACAGCCCTAGGATGCATTTTGTTTCCACGCTCACACATTATAAGCATCAGTTTCATCCTTGTTATTTATAAAATATTAAAGAACGAACGATGCTTTACAAGCGTAGTAAGCCTGTAATGGGACACATCCCCTAACATTAAAATATTTTGCAGGATATGTTACACAAATCGAATATGGTATTAAAAGAGTAAAAGATACACTTCCAAGATTGTATCAATTAGCTTTGGGTGGTACAGCAGTTGGAACTGGATTGAATACCCGAAAAGGCTTTTCAGAAAAAGCAGTTGCAAAAATTGCACAATTTACTGGTTTACCCTTTGTCAGTGCTCCAAATAAATTTGAAGCTCTGGCTGCGCACGATGCAATAGTCGAAGTACATGGTGCTTTTAATACAGTAGCTGTTTCTCTAATGAAAGTAAGTATTGGCACATAACTATTTAAAAATGTATTTATAACTTGCTGATCATTTATGACATTTATGTCCTTCTAACAGCTTATGTATATAATTTGCACAGATCGCAAATGACATTAGATTCCTTGGAAGTGGGCCTAGATGTGGTTTGGGAGAATTATCTCTCCCAGAAAATGAACCTGGTAGTTCTATTATGCCTGGGAAAGTAAATCCTACACAAACTGAATCAATGACCATGGTGTGTAGTCAAGTAATGGGAAATCATGTGGCAATAAGTATAAGTGGTAGTAATGGGCACTTTGAACTTAATGTTTTTAAACCAATTATGGTTGCAAACGCTTTGAGATCTGCAAGATTGTTAGGCGATGCTTGCTCTTCGTTTGCAAAAAATTGTGTTGTTGGCATTGCTCCAAATATTGATAATTTAAAAAGGAACGTGAATGAAAGTTTGATGCTTGTCACAGCATTAAATCCACATATTGGTTATGATAAGGTTTGTATAAATTTGTTTTTTAGAATAAATATGGAAATAGAAGTTTTTTTATAGTATATACAGTAGCGTGCAAAAGTTTCTGATCAATGACATTTTGTATTTTAATTTATAAAGAAAACTGATAAAATTTTAATCATTATCTGGTGTTAGTACAAGATGTAATGAAATTTTGTACTAATGCCTGATAATGATAAAAATGCAATCAAACGTTTTTTTATAAATTAAAATACAAAGTGTCACTGATCAGAAACTTTTGCACGGCACTGTATACAAAGTGAGACATCTAAAACATGTCTCCGTCGAAAGTATTCCACTTTCAATTGAAACATTTTTTCGTATCATTAAACACAAACGAGTTATTTAGGTGACCTGTTTTAAATGCCTCGTCCTGTATATAAATTATATATATATAAAAGTTCTACGGTTTTTGTTAGCTCAAAATCTTACTATCTATAATATCTTCGTCAAAAATAAACAAAATTTAAATTTAAAAAAGGTGGTAATTATGTTAATTTAGATAAATGATAACATAGGTCAAAGTCATTGGAAGATAGTCCCTTATACTGCATAATTAACTTTTTTTTTAATTTAAATTTTTGTTTATCTTTTAATTGAAATCAATTGCTTGAAATCTTTATTTTCAAAAGATTTTTATAATTTTATAGTTCATGTGAGATTTTACATACAGAAAAGTATCAGCTGAGAAAAGGGAAACTTTTTCTCACTTTATAAGTTTATCATGTACCAAAAAAATTTGCGAAATTTATCAATTATCTAACGTGAAAGCTTAAAGTTTTTCAAAAAAATTTGTTTTAAAAAATTGTTCCTATAATTTTTTATTCCTGAGTTATTCGCTAATTAAATAAAGGTATATTTTGATTTTAATTGTTTATAATGATTTTAACTCTGTCTTAAAAATCATCGTACCACAATTGAAAAATCAGATTTTTAAAGCTGAAATTTTGCTCTATTGAATGATATATATACATATATCGTTAATTTTTTAAATATACAATATACAATTTTAAGCTAATAAAATACTACAGAACTTTTCCTCCAACCCAGTAAATAAGAATTTAAATTTATAATTGTTTTATAGGCTGCTATAATTGCAAAATATGCACACAAGGAAAAACTTACATTAAAAGAATCGGCGTTAAAACATGGAATAACGGCGGAACAATTCGATCAATGGGTTAGACCCGAACAAATGCTTGGACCGAAATAATTTCTACGTTAGAAAAATATTTAATAGAAATATACATGAATATATATATGTATATATATATATATATATTTATTTAGTTTCTCTATTTTATCTCTTCTATATTCTAAATTTTTCTTCATTTTAAGCTGTTTTTCTGTATAAAATTTCCTTCGTTTTACTCTCTTACATTTGTCACGTAATTAAAGAACCTTGGAATGGAAAAGTAAGTAAACGACAATATTGCACATTTTGATTTTATATACATATAATACGTTCTACAGATTGACTGAAATATTGGATATACTTAACATAAATAATACTTTATGTATTTTGGTGTATCTGATTTTCGATAGTATGAAATCATGTTATTTCCATCGCTATTCTCGAAAACGCAATTAGCCGAGCAATTAGCATTTTCTAATAGCACATTTGTAGTATCATTTTGCGTCCATATTGGATTCTAACATTCCTGGGCAATTTCTGATTGGTTATTACTTTAGACGACTGTGCATCCATAAAAACGATACGTCTGTCTTTTTACATCATTGTTTTAAATTGTTCATTTTTTATTTTTTTTATCGTAATAGTCCTCAATTAGCTTAGCTTCGTCCAGATTTTCTATTGGAATATACGAACCGATACGATACGGGCAACTGTTCATGCAAAGGTTTGTTCGGTAAATTTAGTTCATAATATGACCAACCGATGATAAAGCAGTGAATGCGCTATCCACTGCATAAACGAATGCACCCACATGTGCACATACTGTAGTCAAAGGAACACATCCTTTGTATCTATAGAAATCTTGTGATCTATGGTAGAGAGCTCGCATGATTATGCTGGTACTTTTGTCATCGACTGTACGCGGGTATTTAGCAATTCGATTGACAGAGGTAGACAGTACTGGCAGGAGCAGGTAGAAGGAAGACAATTATCCGACAGTATTTATTGTGCTCTTTCACAGTATGGTTACGCGATTAGTGCCGGTCTCCGCAAGTATAGTAAAATAAAATTGTTTCGTGATGGTAATCGTCATCAGATATATAAATGACAGGCAATAAGTTATTACCCGAGCGAATTGCGGTAAGTTTTGATCGCTTGATAATTATTCAATATTTTGACTCGCGGTGAATATGTTCTGTCAATGTGACAGTTTTGTTCCCCAATTTGATGGTGTTGCTAATGGACACAGTTTGAACGACATATTTTTTTTTTTTTTTTTTTACCAAAGTAACTAAACATAAACAAATTTAACAGTTCAGTATTATGTATATTCAAGTTTTATAATAACTACTGAGTTTGTCGTAAAAAATATTGTTTCTTATGTTACACTCTTATCTTCACCGATCTTACATCTTGATTTTCGAGGTTTGCACGCGAGCAATACTAATGTTGATAATGTGTTAGCATTGATTTCTTTTTTATACTTTCCTTATACTTTAGTTGGTGTTCAAGAAACGCACATAAGTCTTACAAAATCAATATTATTCGTTATTATCTTAAAGTGTATTTTACATAATCAAACGAATTCATGTTTCTCTCGTATTTTTCATAATTTGTCTTTCAGTGAAATAGATTTAAAATTTTTTTAAAATACAAAGCACATTAAATTTAAAAGACAGTAATATAAAAATTTACCTTTTCATATCAGTTTTTTTAGTTTACTGGTAATTCAAAAATGAAATTTTACCATTGATTAAGGATGTTCGATATTTTAAAATAACGAAAAAAATTATTGATTATTCTAAGGATGCGTCCTATTTAACATTTCGCCATAAAAATATTTACAACGGCTGTAATATGTTATCATTTTGATCCTTTGCTCATTAAACTTAAACATATAAATTATAAAATTTATATATAACATGCATATTTTTTATATTAACTGATTTATTTCATTATTTTGTGCATAAAGGTATCGAGATACAGTTATAAAAAACAATAGCTCATATATTTGATATTAAAATATGTTAAAATATAAAATATAAAATTTCTCGTAATACTCTCTCATAAACTGTTGATTTCAAACTATTAATTTTGATAAACGTATTTTAATATTTTTATATGTAGAATAACTAGAAAAATTATATTAAGTAAAGAAAAAATATCATCTATTCTATTTAAAAAATAATAACTTTTATGTGACTTTGAAAAATCGATTTTTTTAAAATTAATTTTACCGTTATGTATCTATCCTTCTCCAAATCATTATTATACAACTTTTGTTGGTATATTTTGATGCCAGACTCATAGTCAGTTTTTGAGATATTAGCATTGTTCAAAATGGAACACTATATAAACAATAAATATAAACAGGTTTATATTAAACAGTTTAGTAGAGTGTTTCAAGTTTGAAAAAAATTGACGCACAATTAAAAATCTATGTATAATATCAATTCACACGCAATTATATAGAAGCACTCAAGATCCAATTTGACCATTATGGGTTGTTTTCTCATCGGATTTCATTGATTTATCATAAATTCTCACGATTCCTATAAGATATTGATTATTTTTTAAATCTTATTTTAAAATTTTATGAAGCAGTAAATGTTAATTTTATCTTTAGGGTTTGATTGATCAATTTTCGGTAGAATGTATTAATTAAACGAAAATAGAAAAGTTCATGAAATATTACTGTTACGTTAATTATTTTGCGTACGTAGTATATCCAAGAGAGGTATTCTCTCTAATTTCTGTTTTTTTTCCAAACTTTGCGCAAAAAAGAAGATTCTTTCTGAAAAAGTTGATGGAAATTTATACGTTTCTAATATTATTAAAAATTTAACATGTGAATATGTGCATTATAAATTATTTGAAATGTAATTAAATCGTTCTACATTTAAATATTTATTTCTGGATGATATTTTAATTCTATTTTTGCGCGATTTTCCGATAAATTTAGGTTCAGCATTTTTAAATATAGTTTGTAATAAAGAATGTTCGCATTCATCTGTTCACCAAATGCGCCTATTATTAGACATCCTGCACGCAAACGTGCATGGCATACAAATGTAAATGCACACCCGCACGACGTTGATTGAAACCTTGAGTGTCAGAGTAAAGGATTATCTTGGCAAAGAAGCATTATTGATTGATGAAATGCTTTATGGTTGCTTAACATTAGCTAACGAGATCAATCGAGAAATGAAAGGAACATAGGATATTCAACATTATTATTACTTCTCCCCATTTTCGATTTAGACATTTCTAAGTCGAACATATAGATCTTGATAAAAGGATTTCGATTGCCTACGTCTCAATTGAAGACCACCAATCTCAAATTAATTAAATTTTTTATATAGGGGTCGCTCTTAATATTGATCAAAAATTTCAAGCATGACGTTATAAAAGCTCAATTTTTATGATTATAAAACCCTATATTGCTCAAAAATATTTTATAGAAATTATTATTATATGTTACAAAAAAGACATTTTTACGTAAGATCGCTTTTATACACATATATAATACGTGTTATATGTGTATGCGTGTTTGCGTGCGTGTGCATATACATATACATAGAATAAGTCAAAAGTCTGAATATAGTCTATTTCACAAATAAAGCATATATAAATATTTCACACAAAAGGGTTTAAAAAGATTCGTTGGAGATGATACATATAAAAAAACAGACTCAATAAACAAGATGATATGGAGCACTTAACAGATTATCTCCTCATCTGGATTTTCTATTCCTCATTTGATGATGAAATCTCCACTAATTAAAGATAGTCAGGTACAGGAGAATAATTGTTTTACACTATGTACTATTATTGTAAAATATAAGAAAAATTGTATGTGTCATAGAATTAAGTGTTTATCTTGATGTTATCAATGAATAATGTCTTATTTCTGCTATATATATGCAATATTAAATACTATTCTATACCTCCCCCTGCTTAGGAATGTTCAACTTTCTACATGAAACGAGTATTACTCCACCTCCTCGCTGTCAAAGGGCGTCTGATTTTCCAAGTTTCATCCCATCTCCCTCCTGTGTCAAAGTCAAAATCCCTTCGGTAGGGCGGAGGTAAGGTGAGACTCTCTTCGCATGAAAAGTCGTGTGCTCTTTGGCAGGGGTGGAGGTGGGGTGAAAATCGCTTCGTGTGGAAAGTCGTGTGCCACGTAGCAGGGAAGAAGGTGGGATAGAAGTCGCTTCGCGTGAAAAGTCGAGTCGTATGCTCTATAGTAGAAGGTAGGGTGGAAGTTGCTCGCGTGGAAAGTCGTACTCTCTTAGGGGCTGCGCAGAATAAAAAGGGAACAGGCAACAGAGAAGAGAGAATAAGAATTTCAACCTATCAGAAATCATGTACTATGGAATACACTGTTTATTCCACAGTATATGATTTCTGATAGGTTGAAATTCTTATTCTCTGTTCTCTGTTCCCTGTTGATCCTTTTATTCTGTGTAGCCCCTTAATCGGTTTACCTCATATATCCTCCTTGTTTAGAATCATCCGACTTTCCACGCATAGTAATGAATAGTTATATATATATCAACTTTTATTGTTAATAATTTTTTAAACGATGACTAAAACTAGTTGGAAGTTATTCAGGATCATGACCTTAACAACATATGTCAAAATCAAGGTCATCAGCAGTTGCTCCCCTTTTTTGCAGTTTTATGTTTTTCGTTGAGCTTTCTCTGAGTTATACAACTTGAATTTGATATTTAAAAATTTACCTAACTCAAGTAATATATACTGAAATATTAGTAGTTTTAATTTCTAAAAAAAAGAATCCAAATGGGTTTTCTGTTCTAAGTAAAGAGTTAAATAAGATAATGCAATTTTGTGACATAATATTTTGAAGAAGAACGCGTATATGATTTAATGTATTCATTGTCGCGGTGTTGAAATCGTGTAAGCGATGTTTGATATAGATTTTCAGCTGATCAGAAAAAAATTATTGATAATGAATATTGGAAATTTTTTATTATTAACTGTAGACGTTTTGCACTACAAAAATGAAAATTTGTAATTTTTTTATTGCACAGTAAACTAACAAATCGCTAGTTTACAAACGGTTTGTAAACAATGTGTCTAGTGACTGCTGGCAACGGCGAACGCGCGCTTTGCTGGGCTTGTTGTGCGCTTACATTAGGCGACAGGCTGGATAAATTTGATTATTTTCATCAACTAATAATTCGTTAACTAATGCGAAAAATGCAAAATGTTAGAGAACTTTTCTTGAAATTATTCATTCTGCCTCTATCCGAAAGTTTTATATAATTATCAGATAACCCTGTGTATTATACATCATATTAATATAATACTCATATTATCGTTATATGCTATTTCTTTGTTCATATACAACAATTTTAGATTTTACATATGATCTTCTGTTTTATTTCAGATAAATTAAGATGTCCCAAAGAAAATATACCAATATAACAGGAAGATTGGACGGAAAACGTTCGAAAAAACTCATGTCATCTTCCAGTTTGTCTGGTATGTTACAGTTATCCAGTAACAACGAAGAAACATTAGAGGCCTTGGTACATAAATCTCACAAACCTGATAATTTAGAAAAGTGAGTTACTTTTGTGTCACGTATGCAATACGTTTATTAAAAAACTATTGAAAACTATTTCTTATAATTATTCGATTATCATTAAAAACTCGATATTTGTCACGTGCGCACATGCGTGCATGTGCAATGTGCATGTTTGTATATTAATCAAGTTTAAAATTGTATATTATGATATTTTCTTTCCTGTTACCCTTTATTTCAATCTTTTTAAAAAATTATTTAATACTATGTTTTCGTTCTTTTGTCTCTTCAGTGAATAGCTTCATAATATGAATTATTCATAATTCATAATTCATAATACTTATAGAAACAGTGTCGTGTTGATTGTTTATAGCAGATTTAGCTACAATTTTTGTTAGTTCTAGCAGAGTTCTATGTTTTAGAATCATTTTTAAACAGAATTTCGGTCGCTATGTATTTTTTTATTAATTTTTTAATCTTTGATTCATCAGTTAATAAAAAATACGTCTTTTGGAACCTTGTGTATCTAGTTCCATTTTTTCTCTATATTAGAAGTCCATCAATTTTCTGGTTATATAATATACATTGTGTTTTTTAAAGTTTATTGATACACTGAGAATCTCATTTTGTTGAATCAACTAATCTCTCTTGTTTGGATATGGCCAAACATATTCTTGGTTGATGCAGTAAAACAAAAAATTTGATTATTGTGACATTTTACACGTTCTTTTACTTTCTGAGAATATACTAATAAAATGTTACAATATCATAATTTTTTACTTTAACTGAATTATTTTATTATATCAAGAACTCGTTTATGTCCAAACATTCATGTAGTTGATTCAACCAAATGGAATTCTCAGTGTAGGAATGAGTAATATCTCATTTGTATATAGAAATATTTGATTTTGTTATTCGTAAAAATATGGCAGCGATAAGAATTATATATGTATCTAGTTATGCGTTATATTTTATTAATACCTATTTATAGCACAACGAACCCAAGAAATGCAATAAACAACGAATGGTTATTGAATGGACCAAATGGAAGCAAGATACCCATTTTACGCTTTAAGTAAGTTGATATAAGAATTTATTATAAGATATCTTTAATTATCTTTATTTTTAAAACACAGAAAAATTTAAATAATCATATTGTGCTTGTTTTTCAGATGTTCTGCTTTAGCCATGCCACCAGAAAACCCACCTGCGAAACAGCTACATATGACTTATAAGATCTTGCAAACTGACACTAAACTCATCAATCTTCTATTGCAATCACATGGTTTAATAGAGGTATAGTTTTAGTATATCGTATTATACAGTTTATATACATTTATATACTGTAAGAGCTAGGCTAAGAAAAAAATATCAGGCGCTCCATCGGTGCCGAGACTTAAACCGAGACCTCGAGTTGTCCATATTAGCAAGCAACTGCCTCGCCGCGGAGCCACACAGTCCAATGGCAGGAACTTAGTTTATACCTTACAATATTAAGTATATCAAATATACTTAATATTTTTAATTCTTTGCGTTATCAGTCATATAAAGAGGTGCGTGTCATTTTTGCGTATTATCAAGTATATCAATTGAAACAGTGATTTGATTGATATATTGTTATACTTGACAATTGTTGTATGAAAATGTAATGAATGAAACAGTATCAAATAGTATCGTTAGAGACTATTGTATAGATTAATGCAAATTATTTTCAGGAGGTGATCATAGAATGATTTTTGATGGATGAAAAGGGGACTTACTAATAATATAAAACTAGTTGATAAAACAGTTAATTCTAATTATTTTTCTATATTAAAATTTAAAAAAATGTTAATTAAGTCGATTAAATAAATTTTGAATATTTCGAAAACTAAGCATTTCTATAATCCCACATTTATGGATTTGACTACATTTAGTTAGTACTACATATTTGTAAAATTTCATCAAAATCGGTCTTAGGTAGTATACGGAAATCTTGCTCAATTCTCAATATTGAGAAATATCTCCCAACAGGAGAAAACATTTTTTTTATTTTATCTTTACAAATAAAAATTGCTATATCTTTGCTTTTAGGTACCTATGAATGAAACAGATTTTAACATATTATGGATGGGAAGTCATCCAAAACCGGACGTTTTGCGAAATTTGATGCCTTATCAAAAAATAAACCATTTTCCTAGGTAAAAAAGACTGAATTCCTAAGAAATAGTTCTCATAATTTAACAATAAGATAATACTCTACAGATGTAAAAAGTCATAAAAAATTGTCTTAGGTCTTACGAGATTACCCGAAAAGATCGTCTTTATAAAAATATCGAAGCTATGCAAAGGAGTAAGGGCCTTCGAAATCTCGATTTTATACCTCAAACATTTTTACTGCCTACAGAAGCCAGAGAGTTGATTTCGGCGCATTTCAGATATAGAGGGCCTTGGATCGTTAAGCCTAAAGCCAGTTCGCGAGGTCGTGGCATTTACATTGTCAATAATGTAAGGACACAATTCAGTATTTTATAAATTTTTTACATTATTTAAACTGTCGTTAAGTAAAAACAATCTTATATAAATATATTAAGAAATGATAATAAAAACTTTATAATAATTATAATTATTTATAACAGTTATTTCGGTAATTATATGAATTAATGAACGCTGATGACCTTGTTCTTGATATATATATATATATATATATATGTTGTCAAGGTCATGACTATAAATAACATTAATGTACAAACATCTCTTAGCTTCTGTACTCTTAGTAAGATTATCAATTACGTATTATTTATAATCAATATACAGTTTTTATATTAATTTTTCATTAATCTTATTATTATACTTATAGAGCGTAATTATACATATTTGACATGGTTGTATATTTTATGTGCCATTAACATATCACATTATTTATTAGTAATATATTCACAGAATAATTTTCCATTTTATGAGTGTTGTGTGTTTAGTATGTTATTTAAATCGAAAAATGATTGAATTTACTCTTATTCTTTTTATAATAATATTACGTAATATTATAATAATATTACAATTAGTTAATAGTAAACATATAAACAAAAATGTTGATATAGAATATACTTTTGATGCTCAGATTACATCAAATTATACTATTTGTATTAAATATAAAAAATTCTGTTTTCTAAAACTTATAATTTTGCGGAGTATGTAATACTATATTAGCTACTTATCCAATTTTCTTATCATACTGTTATAGCCTGAGAAGATCCTAACAGATGAATCGGTTATTGTGGCGCAATACATAAATAATCCACTTTTAATCGATGGACATAAATGCGATTTACGTCTTTACGTGGCTGTAACGAATTACGATCCCCTATTAATTTATTTATATGAGGAAGGTTTAGTGAGATTTGCCGCTGTTAAATATGATGGCGGAAGTGAATATGTTTGGAATCCTTGCATGCATCTTTGCAACTATAGTATAAACAAATTCCATGTGGATTATGTAAAGTAAGTTATAACAAATTTAGTTAATATTTATTGCATTAAGAACACAACTTTGGTTTAAACATATTTTTGATTGGATCTTATCCTGCGGAGATAAAAAGGGTGGTTTGAGACACTGTGCGTGTGTGCGTGCGTGCGTGCGTGCGTGCGTGCGTGCGTGCGTGCGTGCGTGCGTGCGTGCGTGCGTGTGTGTGTGTGTGTGTGTGTGTGTAAAATGTGTATTAGGATAAAATTATTTATATTGATAAAAGATACATATATCATACTTTCTATTTATATAAAGTAATAACTTAAATAATTAAGTACTTTAATTTTTTAGTACACGGTTGCTTGTTTTGTCCTGCCAAAAAGTTTCAAATTATTCTTGTATTATAATACAAATGATAGTGTTATCTTTGTTATTTTACATCAAGAAAATATTGCAATTTATGTAATAGTTTAAATGAAAGAGTAGATATAAATAATATAAATAAGAAATAAGAATGGAATAACAAAAAAAAAATAGTAAAAAAGAAAAGACAAAGAAATAAAGTGAAATTTTTTTAATTTTAAATAAATTATATGAAATATATTATCGAATAAACAAAATTTTACAAAGGAACTAGACATAAAAATAATCTAATAATTATATCTAGAAGTGAAGATCCTGATGCCGAGGATGTAGGACATAAATGGACATTGTCGGCATTACTTAGGCATTTACGCTCAATGGGTCAAGATACGGAATCGCTTATGCAGCGAATAGAAGATATTATTATAAAGTCGATTCTTGCTACTGCATCTGGAATCGTCAGCGGTTTAAAGCAATTCGTGAAATATCCCGAGACATGTTTCGGTAATAATTTATCTTAAATAGTATTTTCGATGTTTTTTTAAATATAATATATAGGTAATTAAAATATGGTAACAAATTTTGGATTTAAGCTCTCCACGCCAAAACATATGAAAAAAATTTATATGAACATATGTCCGCAAACTCATTGTCACCGAAATACAGCTCAAAATGTTTATTAATATAGGAGAAAATAAAAAAAGTAATATTTATATTATTATAATATTTAACATTGTTTATATTTTGAATTTCTAATTATAATAAATGTTCAAATTGATCTTTATTTGATTTAATATATGCTTTGATACATCGGATGCTTTGATACATGGATATCATATTCTTTCAAAGATCACGAGACAATTGCGAATGATCACAAACATTAAAGGTGTTTACGCAGCACCTTCATAGACAATTGGAACTTCATAAACTAAGGACTTTTAAGTATTCCCACAGATTAAAAAAATCTAAAGGATTTAGATCGTGAGGTTTATGCATAATACTTAAAGATTTTGAGCTATGTCTCAGTAACAGTGGATTTGCAGATGATGTTCACATGAATTTTTTTTTATGTTTTGGGAGCTAAACTCCTAAGTTTGTTATCTTATTTAGTTAGACCCTGCGTAAATATAACTAAAAAAATTCACACGATATGTGTAAATACCGATTTAAAAAAATTATGTAAATTCAACAAACAAAAAAACGATTGTTTTATGATAATATCATTATTTGATATTATAGAAAGATATAAAATAGAAATATAATATTTTATATGTATATCACACATGTATGTTTTCTAGAGCTATTTGGCTTCGATATACTGATTGACGATATGCTGAAGCCGTGGCTATTGGAAGTAAATTTAACCCCCTCGTTGGGATGTGATTCACCACTAGATGTTAGACTCAAGTCAGCTTTAATGACAGATTTGCTTACTCTCGTTGGCATAGCTGCTGTCGATCCAATTCTGCGCTCTCAAAATTTAAGTCGTGCTGCCATAAATTCCGATAAAAAGATAACTAATGTAAGCTATTTTGCTTTTATTTTTCTTAAATTATTGATATTTATCTTCCATTTATAGGAGATATATTCATTAAATATTAAATAATTATTTAAAACTTAGATTTGTTTATACAGGGTAATTCAAAATAATCTTTTGTTCTAAAGGAGACATATTCCTGACCGTATACTGAGATAATTTTTTTTTTGGCAAAAATTTGTCCGAAGCTTAGTTTTTAAATTATAAAGAGAAATAGTTAGCGTAATTACAAGTCAAATATGGAAGGTAAGCAGAGGGTACGCGCTCACCGATGCACATGGGAATTGTGCGGCCTTATGCCGGTATTATGCTAGCGATTAGAGATTGCGTTTGCGATTAGATGTTTTTCAATCACACTAGCAACGATCAGCGATTACATTTCATCAGGTATTTTCTACAATGCATGTGGAATGATGTGGAGAAAAACTATAAAAAAGGAATTTATATTATTTTTATACTTGTAAACATTAATTACAGTTTCGCAGATATATATTAAATATATTTCAATGTATCTTTTCCAAGAGATTGTTTTCTATTTTCACGTTTCGATATATAAATTAGTCATATGCTCATATGACTACAAAACCATTTTATGATCGATTGCGTTTGCATCTACGATTACAAAAAATAGACGGATGTCCAGGAATCGTGAATCACAATCGCTAGTATCTCTTTTCTGATTAGTCGAAAGGCAATCGCAGGCGCAAACGCGAAAACAGATGCAATCTTTAATCGCTAGTGTGATACCGGTAGTGTTAGGCCGGAATCAGACAATGCATTGAAGATTGAGATTGAAGATTGAAAGATTGAAATTTGGCTAATTAAGATAATAGGAGGTAAAATTCCTTTATCCTCATTGATCAAATTTCAATTTTCAATTTTCAATCTTAATTTTCAATGTGTAGTCTGTGATTCCGGCCTAAAGATTATCAGCTTGGGTAAGCGTAACAACGTTCGGTCTGTGGTCTACTATCTTGATGCACGACAGATAGCATTTATTGCATTAGCATTATTTTGTTACTTAGTTGTTGAAATTGTAACGAAAAACTGTAATTAAAGTTGTAATTATATGCTTTCCGTGCAGAATACAGTTATTTATGATCTACTCTTATACAACGAGGACCATGCAAAATACATTTATACGCCTGGGTCATAGGTTGGTTCTCAAGCACTCGACGTGATTCTAACTACAAAATATTGCGCACAAAGAGGATGCTACAAACCGCGTTAGGCAAGAACAGTTTAGTTTATTTATTCTTGCATGCGCAAGTGTCGGTTTTCGCGATCTTCTTTTGATTCCTTTGCTGTTGTGTTATTATTGTAAAGTGCTGTCTGCCAGACAGTTCGCTTAGAGATATCGGTAACATTCCAAAATGTTCTATTCTGATATACGGAAGGTGTGCAATTGCAAAAAAAAAGAATGGAGGGAATTTGAACGGTTGTCACAATGTTCTGGGAAATTATGAGGCAGATATGAAAGTACATACATTTCTTTTACAGTTTTGTTTAAATTCAAAAAAAGGGGTAAAAAATGACCTAAAAAATGAGTAAGGATTTTTCCTTTTACTACAAATCTCTTTATTAAATATTTTTAATTGTTAATGCTAATACTGAAAATTTATAGTTCATATATATATACTGCAGATTTTTTTTTAGTATTGGCAGTAACTATTGGAACATAGTCTAGATACAATATTAAAATTTTTATTTAAATAGAATATTTCTATTTACATATAATAAAAAATAATGTGATCTGTTGGATAGATACGAAGATAATAGAGAATTAAAGTAATGGTGAAAGTAACAGTTGAATTTGTTATTGTTAATGTAAAAATATAACAATGTGTTATCATTACTGTTACAAACATAAAAGAGTAATAATAATCGTTATCAAAAAAAAATAACGAAGGGGGGAGGGTAATAATATTACACGTAACGCCTTACTTTTCAATCATGAATTGATTTTCTATTCTTAAATAAGAGAAACAGGAATGAACAAGAATGAAATGTTTTATTTGATATTAAAGTAAGAGATATTAAAAACATTAAATGTTAAGAATAATATTAGCTGACTATGAACAAAACATTGTTTTCTTTTTTTAGTATAGAAGAGTGCAATCTGCGGAAACATTACCTCAAGGAAGGAAGAATATTAGAACTAATAAAAGTAAAGCAGGTTTAAATTTAGAGCAACAACGAATAGTAGCGTCTGCAAAAGCACAATTTGAGAGAAGAGGCGGATTTGTTAGGATATTTCCAAGTCCGAAATCTTGGGAAATCTACTCACAGTACTTAGGTAAATATAATATTTCTTTGATAATAAATTTAAATATGTAGTACAGAAAAGTGTTAATATTTTTCGAATTCAATATGCCCTAATAAGATGACCTTTTTTTTATCCATTCTATGTCTTAGATCCAATTACAGGTGCACCAATGATATCAGATCCGCTAGGTCCAAGGAGATTACCACAACACATTAATACGAACCATAATCTAATGTTGCATGAACAATTGTTTCCTGCAGCTAATCGTATTACTGGCTATATTATTTCAGAAGTTACATTAGATAGATTATCTAGGTATGAGGACACAAATTCTTGTTTTACGTAATTATATTAGCCACATTTTTGTTCACAAAACTATTATTTTTTGTATAAAAACTCACAAATTTGATAATTTTTTAATATTATATATTCTAATGATTTTGATCATATATTATTAATACTTTCCTATTAACCAATAATCCTTTTTTTACTTTTTTAATACTAGAGGCCGGATATGATAAACTTAAATCTACATCCGATTGCCACAAGATATTATCAAAATAAAAATTACAAAATTTGCTTTAAATGATTCTATTTATAACTATTTGTAGTTTAAAATATCTAAGTTTACCTGTTGTAAATTCAAATAGAGAAAAAATATGATATTATGAACAAGAAGGTTACTAAAATATAAAAAAAATATAAATTTATGATATACTTTGATACATTTTTAAAGAAATTAATTGAATATTTTAGTATTCAACACAATTAACATATTTTTAATTAAATATTTGAGAGCCAAATAGGAGAGAAAGGAGGAAAGTCACTTGATGGCTCATCATAGATCGATTTTTTTTGGAGAAACGGCAAAATAAAAATTCATTCTAACATTTTACCAGATGTGTACTGTAGTGTGTAGTTCAGGTGCACGTAATTTTATTTATTATAGTTTTTCAAGAACAAATTTGCAAAACCGACTCTGTACGCGCCTTCGCAGCTTCATAAAAAAACGCTAATAAGATCTTATGACACATTATTAATTAAATAATAAAAGATAAAATATTAACATGAAAACATCAGCGAATAAATATTATTTTTTTATTAATGTTTTTAATATATTTAAGAGCGAAATTATAAAATTCGAATCTTTAGCTAGACTTCATAGCTTCGTAAAATGTAAGTCAAAATAAGCCTCGTGGCAAAATATTTCTTTTACAAAAAAAAAATACGAGTATATCGTCTAATAGAGTGCAGATATGTAGCTGTCCTACAAATAAGGTGTAAATGAGTTGTAGTAAATTCATCATTCCTATAGGCCCTTAAATATAATAAAATTACTTAAACGTTTTTGCATGAAAAATAACTATACACTTTTATATAAAAATACAATTTAATAATTCTTTTTTGTGTTATATTTTTTAAGCAATTGTACTCTTTCATTTGGTTTTTAAGTTAAACCCGATTTTAATTCTATTGAATGAAACTTGATTAATTCGAATTTAAAATATAAGAAGATACCAAGAGACGTGGTAGCGTCTCTCATCAAATGTATTTTTGAAGTTTAATACGTTAAAAACGTCCTTTTTATGTATTATTATGAAAGAGATATTATCATGTCATGAAAGAGACGCTACAGCGTATCTTTTATGTAAATAGAAAGGACTTATATAACAAAAAATTGTTTAAATAAATTGATATTATAAAAATATATATATATTGAGGAAGAATATAGATTTTTACATTTAAAATGAAATAATAATTATGTTCGTTAGCGCATTAGTAGTATGTGAGCAGCCATAGAGCATCAAAACGAACCCCCTTCACTTCTCGCTAATTCGCGCTAGAAACGTGGCCAGACCTGTTACTTAGACAAATGATAAGTTGGGAAGAATTGGGTGTAATGACGTTTTTAATAGTGCATTCAAGATTTTCGCCAACTTTTCATGCAAAGCGAGATCCATCCCATTTGTTTTGACGCTCCATGACTGCTCACATACTATCTACCTAGGGTGAGTTCTGTTTTACGCATAATGCGCATAATGTATCGTTTATCCTTGTTGTCCACCAAATGTTAAACAAGGACAATTGATGCATTATGCGCATCATACGCGAAACGGAACGCATCTCTACATTTGATGCATAAGCATGAATAATTTTGAAAAACTTGCTCCTATTTATTGCATCTTTTCTGTATTTTTTTCTGCACCTCTTTTACATTTTTCTACACTTATTTTTCTGTATTTTTTTTACACATTTTCCGCACTTTTTCAATACTTTTTATGTATTTTTTCCTACATCATCTTTACACTTTTTCTGCATTTCTCTCGCACCTTTCTTGCATTTCTTCCCCACCATTTCCACACCTCTTTCACATCTGCAGTCCTGCACTTTCGTATTCCTTCGGTACTTCTTCCACACATCTGTGAACCCCTTCACAACATTTCAGCACATCTTCCGCACCATTTTCGCATCTTATCTGTCTACGTACATTATTTATTTATATATCTATTTATTTACGTTATTTATTGATATGTCGATGTTACCCATCCACTTGTCGTTGTTATCTATTTCACCTTCTGACGTCATCTATTAACTTATTTATGATCTTTATTTGGGTATTTATGGTATTTATTGCGTACTATTTATTTAATCATATTATGTAATCAGATTAATTTTTTTTCCCCACATTTTTGGCACCTTTTGCGCATCTTTTCCACATTTTTTAATTCTATTCTATAAGTGTACAACAAATACATAACAAAAAAATTGCATCTAATAAAATAAACTAAATTAACAATTAATTCATAGACTCCTTTTAATTCAATAATGTAATAATAAATTACATACAATAAGGACTTTAGGAGCCGTAAGATATAAGTAGTAGTGCAAAAATATCGACGTGTCAGACAATATTTAGGAACCTGAACGTTTCAGCTCATATTTGAATCATCTCCAGATCCATAGGAAACATATTGCGTTTGTCATCTAAGAATTTTCTGCCGAGGATGGCTCTAATGTGAGCCGAAACATTTGGGTTGCTAATTATTGTTATTTCTGATACGTCGATTTTTTGCGTTATTATATCTTAACATCATTAATTTTTTATTACCTTTATTGTCATTATTATAATATTATATTTTAAATGTGAATACAAAATGTATTAACAACAACTTAGCAAAAATTCGCGACTTATAATATGTAGCAAGAAAATTCTCGAAAAATTATGTAAAAAAGTTATTTGTAATTGTTTATTATCTAATAAGTAATTTTTGAGACATTAAGAATTTAAATATGATCATTTTCATATTATGTTTAAACATCCATCTGTTTATGAGTTGCAATAATATTAGTGACGGTTAGTGAGCGCTCACCAATAGTTATAGGTGACCGTAAACGTAATTGACCATATTAGAAGATATTACTTAAAAAAAAAATAAAAATTTACAATTATCTACTTTTATTTAATTTTTTGAAAACTTATAATATTTTGAGTCGTACATTTTGGGCTATTTTGTGTATTGAGTATTTATTTTTTCAAAATTTTCATACAAGAAGCTGAACGTTATTAAAAAACATGAATTATCATTATAAAAAAATAACAAAAAGTGAATCTGGATACTGTAAAAATAGATTATGATGCATTGTTATAAATTTCTTTGTACAGCTATAATCCTGTAAAAGTTAATGATTGATCATTTTATTATAGGTATGAAAGATATGAAAGAGCGTTGATGAAAGGCTACAAACAGAGCTTGAACAGTGTGAATAACAAAGAAAATGTAGATATAGATATACATAAATATAAAAGCCAAGTAATGCAATTAATGCAAGAAGGCAGTAAGCTTAGGTTTGTTATTAAAATTCATATGAGAAATATCAATTAGTTAATGATTCAAATATTTTGAGTATTGATTGATTAATTTATCTGTTTTATTATTTTTTCCATTTGCATAAAAATATCGTATGAATAATATTTCAGTTCTGGTGAAGCGAGGAAAGCCTTTGGTTTATATCTAGGTTACATATTAAGGAAAATATCACAGCCTAACGCAGATCCAGGATGTTGCGATCTTGTTATGAAGTTTCTCCAACATTCATCTTGCAGTTTGAGAACACCATTTTTATTTACGGTATATAAGTGTAATTAATATAATATAATTAATATAATGAGCATAAGTAAAAACATTATATCTTGTTATATAGTAAAGTAATTTATTTAAAAAATGCTAAGGCACTTATCAGTGTGACAAAGGATTAAGTGAAATAAGTACAATAAAATTACCTTGAAAGATAAGCTTAAGAAATAGCCTCAATAGTTAAAGTAGGTTATAGTGAATAAATACGCTATATATGTATATATATAAATATGAAAATAGTTATACATCATTCAGATATAATGCAAGATATAAAAACAAGAGCATACTCGTATCACTGCATATCTCTACTATTTTTATCTCAGCTTATGTCATACATGCAATGAAAAAGGATATGAAAATTATTTGGCAAAAACGAAAAAAATAAAAATTCAATAAAATATAGGAAATATATAAAAATAAAAATATATTTACATAAAAATATTTATAAATAAAAAAATATATAAATAGTTAATATAAATTTAGTAACCTTGGTAGAAATTTAGATAAAGCGTTAATGGCTCTTGCTTGGATGCCACACTATCATAACAAGAGTTAGTATAAATTGTATTAGTTATGTTCTTACATTAACTGTCTTTTGTGTTGAATATTGCTTAGTTAGCATAAATATTCAACATTATTAAGGTCTATCTAAGATACGTAAAGAGCATAAAAAATTGTTAAATTGTTAGTCAATTTAAGTTGTAATATTACTGCGATAGTTTAGTCGAGTTTGCGTTTCACACGTTTGAAAAAAAATTTGGCGCAGTTAAAATCTACATACGTAATATATAAATTCACACGCAATTATTGAAACACCCAAGTAAAGTTAGCTTTACTATTACGACCTGTTTCTTATTGATTTTAATTCTCATGGTCCTATAAAATTTTATATTTTAAGTCGCATTGATTGAATTATTTGTTTGAATTAATATAATGTTTTTCATAGTTACCATGCAGTAAGTTAAGCGATAAAGACCGAGCTGCTGTCACTGCAAAGCAACTTTCCGATTTTTTACATCTGTATAACAGAGAAACAGATCTTTACGAAGACACCGTAGATCGGCCTCATACTGTTCCTAATGAACTCTTCCAAAAGTTTTTAGCTGCTGCGAGGTATGCGTATGTTAAGCAATTTTTAAAACAGTTCTATTCCACTGTGAAATTATGTGAGAGAAAAACCGCCCATTAACATACATAACAGTATCATTATTTAATTGTATCATATTTTAGAACATAGGATATAATAGATGCACAAAAAATTATGCTTATTAAGAACGTCTAATTTCACAACAAATTAAGATATGTGTAATACGATTACATTACAGCGAACAAGATCTTGATGATGTGCTAATACTGCAAACTCGTCTTTATAAGTGCGCTCACAGTTTCTTGGGAAGAAATGGCTTCGCTGGCAATCTACGCGGTGCAAATCTTCTTGGATTTTTACCGCATATTACATCGCGAGTGTATTCCAATGCTGCTGCAACAGAACAGTGCAGATGTAATATTTCAATCAATAGGTAATTTAATTATTACATTTAACGAATTTATTATATATTTTGGGAGAGAGAGAGAGAGAGAGGGGGGGAGGGAGGGAGGGAAAGAGAAAAAGAGGAGGAGGAGAGGAGAAAAAAGAGGAAAGAAAAAAACTGTAATTTCTAATTTATTATCTCCTTTATGAAAAAAAAACTTATTATCGTTATTAGTGCAATTATAATTTCTAATTTATTATCTCCTTTATGAAAAAAAAACTTAGTATCTTATTATCGCTATTAGTGCAATTTGAGAACTAATTTTATAAATGCTCCCATTTACTCATCCAAAGCTATATCTCTACACAGCATGCTCGACTTCTGCAATTGTACGGGAACTGCTCCTTCGATAACCCACGAACACTTATAATGTTAAAAAAAAAAATGGACGAATAGAGTTGTAACATATCTAATAAAAAAATATTACAAAAAAGAAACACATATAAAAAAAATTAATGTTAAATACAAATATAATTATAATGTACAAATGAAAACAACTTATAATATCATACTCGTATTGTCTTCTTATATATATATTAAAATCCTTTATGTAAAAAATGATAATTGAAAATCTGTCACGCTACAGCGACCGTACACGTATATGAAAAACTAGGAAAATGCTATAGTATGCCAGAATAGAATTGTCAAATCTCTTAATCCATTTTTTGAAGATTTGGCAAGACAATCTGTCAATTCCGGAGATTAATTATTATAAGCTTTAATACAAATCTCGAATGATATTTCGCAGGAAAAAATTTAGAGCCTGCATTAATGTGAAAAATTAGCTGAAAGCAGTAATCAAGCAATGTGGAGGCAACACGCGTATTGAAATTTACACATACACAGAAAAATCCATCCATAATCTCGCCGTAGTACATATCCGATAATTCAGGTAATGTCAATGTATATATAAAAAATGCGAGAGTTACTTTAAAGTGCTGTAACTTTGTGAAAAAAATCGCAGCAAATTAAATTAAAGGGAAAAGTTCGAACTTTATGCTGCAAATAACATTCTCCAAAAAATTTTACAAGGTCCGTCAAACTTTGCAATTTTTAATATAACAAACATACCCTCTTATTTTGAGAGGTATAGTGATAGAGGTCCATTAAACTTAAAATCAGGTTATAGCGTTTTGAAGTAGAGATTTCAAGCATATTAATTAATAAATATTAAATGATTTTGTACGACATATTAATTAATAAAGTTCTTATCCTACAATAATTTTTCATAAAGTTATCGTCAATCAAAGTTGGTCAACTTTTGCTCAAAATGTAATTTTTATGTGTAATTTTTATATACAGTATATACTTTACAAATATTATATTTTTATACATTGAATGTGAGATAAATCATGATGAAATAAGACAGAGCGCAGCTTTATTATTTGAGCCAATCAGAGTCAATCCGCAGTTTACGTCACGTATAGCGCTACATTCAAATGTGAAAATATATTAATCTTATATATATACATATATATATATAAATCTTTTTTTTATTGATTTTTAATTTATAAAACAATTTTAATAAATATACCGAATAGGGGACCTCCCGTCAATGACCTTGCTATATGTTGTGAAGGTCATGACTTTAAGTGACCTCCAACAAGTTTTAGCCGTCGCTTGTCCTTCGTTGAAAAGTTATTAAGAAAAACAGTTTGAAAAATAACGTTTTATTTCAGCTACAGCATTAAACAGTATAATTATGGAAATCGTGCGCAGAGAGGGTGATGAGAGTCGCAGGGGGGGGAGGGAGGAAGTGGGATGTATCTATGTACATATACGTGAAATAAGGAGTTTTATAGTATCTATGTATATATGCATATTATATGCTGAAATATTTTTCTTATTTAAAACCTCTACTTGAATTTCCAATCCAATATGACGAATCACATTACCATGCGATAAGATGGAGAAACATTTGTAGTATCGTAGTATTCGTAATTATTCGATTCCTCTGTGACCGCAAGATTTTAAACTATATGGATTACTTAAAAAATTAATAAGAAATTAAAAAAACTCATTACTCACAGTGTTCACAGCTCACTCTCTTTCTTGAAACTTGATCGTGATTTTTACAACACAACTCAAGTTGTATAACCTTTATACAATATATCATCGTATCATCATATAACTTCTTCTCATAAGTCAGAATGGAAAATGTTAATGATTAATGCACGCTTTTTCAATTGCTTATTTTTACTCACTCTCTCGATGTGTATTGTTGTACTTCATTATTATTTAATATTACTGAAACTTCTCCTTTTTTCTTCTCTTTCTTCTTTTTCTTCTTCTTCTATGTTTAGTTGGCCCGGGTCCTCGCAGACAAGGTAAACATGGCCAGTCATATCCAAGACTCCTCCAACTTTCTACAGGCTTAGAAAAGATAGACGAAAGCTTTAAAAACAAGAGAAAACACCATCCCACACTACCTCAGTCCACACCGGATCCCTAATATCCCCGGTGTATCTAGGGGGGAGAAGGAGACAAGAGGAAAAAGGAATTAAAGCAACAGGCAACAAAGCTTAATGGACGGTTTTTTAACATTGGAAAAATATCAATGGGATATAAGGGAAAGATTTTTTTAAGGTAATTACAAAACGAAGCAAATTTGTTGCGAGTAAGGGTACAATAGAATATGCGATTAGCGTTCTGTCTAGAATCCCCGCAGGGGCAACTTGTTATTATTGAGATACTTAGATCGATTTTACCGATCCCATTGTTTTCAATCGATTAAGACACTACCGCACAGATCACAGCACTTGCTGCTGTATTGCTAGCGCTTCTTGCACAAAAAAGTGTCAAAGGGTTATGAAAGTAAAGCACAGAATATCTGATGATAATGACGATGAGATTTATAAACCGAAATCGCGAAAATCGCACACATCAAAACTTTCTATCGCAATATCTCTGCTCGTAGAGCACGTAGAGAAAAAAAATAAAGACATCCTTCATCACATATTTTGAGCAAAAGCTATCGATTGAACCTATTTAGAACTTGATCGGTTTAATTCTTATTATCGTGGTCTGGAAAAACTCGATGTAAAGATACACAGCCGATTTTGCGCTGATATGTTGCTGCACGAGCTCCTAGTACGAGACACTACCGTGTCTCCTGATAAATTTTCTAAAATACCTCGTAAGTCTAAGAAGCATTGCAACTATTTAAATATTGCGGGCAGTGGAAAGTCTTGAACAACTTTAATCTTCATCGGCGAAGGTTTAACGTAACCTTTCTCTTTTACCCGACCTGAAAATTCAACACACTTCTACAAAAACTTGCATTACTTCTAGTTAATATTAAGCCATTATTTTCTGTAATCGTTAAAGTTTTTGTTAATCTGAAAAGCGCATCCTCCTTATCGAAACCTGGCACGATTACATTCTCCATATAATTAAATACTATCTATTACAAGTGCTAATTGCACAAGTAACAATCGAGTTATGGATGATTTAACGATTGAAAGAATAAATAAAATTGGGATGAAAAGAAATAATAATACAGCGAAACAGAAGCATCGACTAAGCACCAACGAGAGATTAGTTAAAGACGGATGATTTTTTTGGAAGTTTGCATGACTATTACAATTTTGGTGATTAAAAGTAAGAAACTAACACAATACGGTACTAATTTCATGATTTATTAATTTTGTAAACATATATATATACGTTTAAAACTCATTAATAATACTTGAATTTTATTTAAAAATTTTTGACTATCTTTTTTGAACATGGCTTGATCTTTTCATTTTTATGATATGATTTTTTCGGATATCACTTACTTTTTAGAGTACAAATACATCACAAATATATATAAAAAAATGATTAAAAAATATTAGTATCTATATAACGAAAGAGAATGAAATATGGTAAAAGAGAGGGGTGGTGGGGGGAGAGGGAGGGAAGGAGGTGCGGTGGGTCGAAGATGGTGGAGGTGTGAGTGAAAGGTGAGAGGGGATGGTAAAAAGTTTTAATACGGCCTTGTGAATGCGGACAGAGAAGGAGATTCTTAATTTTTTCATTAAAATGAAAAATTTTCAGAGAAGAAGGAGATTCTTAATTTTTCATTAAAATCATCACTTTTCGACCGCTTGTATCTCTAGAACGGCTTGACCAATTTAAAATTTTTTTGGCTCAAATTACTCGTGGGAATGCCGCCTTTCAGGACATATAACGTCCGATTCAAAATTGTTTATATTTTAGTAGTTATGCATCCCCGAAAAATGGACTTCGGTGGTTCGGGATAAGAGACTTATAGTCTTTCAGTTTTTAAACATGACCGGAGACACTACCGCATCTCCTGATAAAATATTATAACGTTACAAGTATTAGCATATTTATTATTTATACTGCACTTACATATAATAAAAAAAATCATGAATTTAATAACGTGTTATCCAAATATTTGTGTTAATAATTTATCTCCAGACCCACAGGGCCCCATTGATAGTTAAATTTGCCCAGTATCGATTTTAATAGTATTTACACTGAGAGAAAAAAATGGTTGCAAGTACTATAATTTAACTATAATTTATATTTATTTTTTTTGGGTCAACTATATACAAATTTATAATTGTTTTAACCATGCATATTATGACTATTTTAACATCGAAATATAATTGTCATAGTTATGACATGCATTAAGCTTTTCTTTATTATGTAAATAATAGCAAATGTTAAAAAAATAGTTATAATACATTCGCTATATTTGCATTTATTATGTAAGATAATTTTTATATTTACCATTTTTATTTTTTACTATACTCGCATTAATAGTTCAGATTATCATAATTTATAGTACAATTTTTTCATATTTGAGAAAACTATATCATATAAAATTATTATTATTAATATTATAGCAGTAATAACCTGAAAAATGGACCTTTTAATCATAACTTTTTAATCATGCAATGACAAATACTAAATATGTATTTTTCTCTTTGTGTATATATTGTCGAAAAATTAGAATTTTTTGTCTACAGTTATCATCTCTATTATTAAATTCGTCGATAATGTTAAAATCACAGTTTTAAATAAAAATCAAGTATTATTAAATCGGTGCCTTGAATAAAAAGAATAATATATGAAGAATCTTGGACTCGACCCGGTGATCGGTACATATAATAGAATCTGGTCACCGTAATCTCGACCGATTACCGGAACACTGACGGGTATGTACTGATTCAGTAATGGTGACCTAATAAATATAAGCAAGAGAACTTACGTGGGCAGGTTTATTTGAAAATTGTTACGTCTTGTGTATTTAAGAAGATCCGGAAAAATGTACGCGGAGTTTGGTGGAATGTACTAAAGAGAAATCATCTTAAGCGAATAAAAGATGTATTTTGTAAAGTATTATAATACAGAATAAATGTGAACATTATTATTATAATCCTCGCTTTCATCTATGGTTGTCCAAAACTCAGTGCCGTAAAGATACGGTACAACAAATCTGGTGGCAGTGGTGGGATACATCACATGTTAGGGCCGAGTAGCAGCAGCTTGTAAATAAAATGGATCCATTAAAAGGTGACAATTTGCAACAGAAGAAGAATTAGCGGATCTCCATGAAACAAATACCCGATATAGTAGCTGAGGACGCCGATAATAGCTTTAATCTGACAATGAGATGCGCAACCTACTGCAAAGGTGACTCAAGCTACAAGGCTATCAATTTTAACTACCAATTTTTTACACCCTACATATAAAGGTAAAAAATTTATGCATATAGAAAAGTATCGATGTGAAGTCTATAATTTTCTTAGTAAAGATTAAATATGGAAGACTAAGAGTAAGGAGATTACGTTGGAAGTTTGATATTTATCATTATAATAAGTACACACAAATATCATTAAATATTTGTCACATTGATAATAAACTTGATATTTTGTAAATAAAATTTATGTTTATTTATAAGTGTATATTTGTAATATATTGTTCTTACTAATGTTTTCTTTTTTTATATTGTATATTTTCATATTTTTATAAAATAAACTTACATTATTTTCTTTTTAATTATATGTATACTTACAATTTGATTTTGCCAATGTTTCAATGACACTAGCCATGGTTCCACTAAGAACTTGTGTTCCAAATTTGATATGCATTTTCTTAATTTTGTCTGCAATTATTTGTTTCCCGCTGTAATTTTTTTAAATGTGGTCGAATTGTATTAATTTTTTGATCCATTGTCCATGCCGTTTTTATTATTGTCTCATGATGCTATTAATTATATATTTTGTCCGATTTATTGCCTTTTCTTCTGACTTAGATTCTTTATTTATAGATATATTCCTTATTACCTTTAATAAAATGTGGGGGATCATATAATGGAATAATCTCATTGTCTTTAACTTCAAAAGTTTGACCTATTAGCAAATAGATGAAAACAAATTAAAATTGTTGCAACGTGTTTCAAATATAAAATAGATATAATAAATAACTTACATCTTGTTTTATTTTGAAAATTCTATTTTATGTCAGAGAGAATGTAATAATAAATCTTTTATCGCTAATATGTTCGATGAGCCTTGATCGCATATAGTTGCAACAATTTGAAAACCTGCATTCACTATTTCTTTTATGTCTTTAATGCAACAAATTATGTATTATAATTACGGAGTCTTTGTTTATCACAAAAATTATATGAAATTGGCATTTTCCAGCCAGAATTTAATTTCCGCATCATAAAAACCATGATCTGCGATTTTTCTCGTGCTATTATTGTCCTAATCTGCAAGACTACATATTATATCTTTTTGAACATCATATGTATACATATATATAAGTTTAGATTGTATAGATATTACGTCCTATATAAGAATACACACTTTATCTTTTATTGACATTTTGAGCTATATTTTTCAAATGTTTTATGGTAAAAGAATTTAATCCGGGGGATAGAGGTATCTTATGCAACACTAATTGCAATTGTTGTATATGTGTGTGTGATGGAATTTAAAAATATTTCTTAAACTGTTGTATGTGCTTGCTTTCCCATACAACTTTTGTAGTTTTATACAACTTTAATGAGAACATTTTTTGTTTTGCATTATATCGTTGTGTCTAGAGAGAACCTAGAGAGAATAAAACCTTATTATTATTTTATAAAAATAAACAACTTATAACTGTAAAACTACAATAGATAATGAATTAATATAATGCTTCTATATTATTAATTAGATATAATGTGATACAATGTGATTTCATATTTTTTACAAAATCTACTCAATTTGTAAAAGAATGCTTCGACAGTTTCATATAGTCTGGCGTATAATAAAATTTTGTTTTATAATATTAGTATACACTATTGTAAATATTACTTTTCTAAATCCTCCATCAAGTTCAAATTGATTATTTTTCTCAATGTCGTGCCAGCGTCCGGTGTCAAATCGTATCCTACGATAACCGACATATTGTCCCAATGCATTTGTTGCATTGCTGAATTGCGAAAGACGGACAATAATGGAACGTATTGCTGCACATATAATAAAAATTAAAGATACATACAAAGTAAAGTAATAACGATCGTACAATATTAGATTAATGCAAGAAGACTTATCACATATTTTTACTATTTTTTTAATATATAATCGGTAATATATAATAATATGTAATATAATCGGTAATATGTAATAACATTTAATCCTTCATAACATGCCTAAAGAGTAAGGCTAAGAGTTATCGAAATAAAAAATTCATTTTAGAAGGGATGAACAATTATTTATGTCTTCTAATCGAAATTTCAAGATAAATGTTAACCTTTTTTTATAAACAAATGTCAAATATCGTTAAAAAACTATTTTTTATATATTAAACTTTGATTATCTTGGAAATCTGACGTGCTAGAATTTTTTCGCTTGCGGCATCGTTTTCAGCGTCCAATAAAAGTTTATAAGAGACACATAGTCTGGTTCAAAATAATTTTTTAATGTAAACTAATGTGAGTCATTCTTCTGTGAGGATTAAAATTGTTATTAAAATCAAAATCAAATTATCCGAAATACGTTTTTTAAAATGTATTATATGTATTGAAATTCTTCAAGAATATATCATTAATTAAATTCTCTCTAATGATAACAATAAAACCAAAATTGTATAATTTTGTTTATAAACAAAATCACTTAAAAGTAATATCATTAATGATATGAATTTTTTTTATTTAATAAGTTTTGTGCGTGCGTGTGTGTGTGTGTGTGTGTGTGTGTGTGATATAAGATTATCTCATAAAGGGTTTCTTGTATTAATCTAATAATAAAAAATATATATTTAGTAGTACCTGAAACCATTTCACATTTTCCATCAGTTGGTGACATAACTTTAGAGGTGCTGGTTGCTGAAATGGATCGGGATCATCTACCAATCCTGCAAAACTAACAGAAAATTAATCGATAAAGCATACATGACATTTATTTACTTTTATATAAGGACAAAAACTGTTTGTGATATACAGGATGTCACAGGATGGAGTGGACAAATATAATTTCGATATTCGCTTCAAAAGAAAAAAAACTGATTTTTTTTTAAAGGAATTTTTTTCTTATAAAGTTTATCCCTTTAAAGTGAGTTAGGGTACGTATATAGAAATGTGTCCCTTATTTTTGTCTAAGAAACAACTAACTCAAAACTCATCAAAATCAGAGAAGGATAATTGGATTTTTATTGTAAAAAAAAAAAAACAGGCCAGTACCAATCAGAGAATTTTACTGATTTCGGCATTAACGATTCTTTGAATTCGCTGAAGAGATTGTAGTATCTTTTAAAACAATGAAAAATGTTATTAAATGTAAAGTTTGTTGTTGGTATATTTATTCGATAATACTTGGGCTGTCAAATTTAAAAAATATAATTTAAGTTATCTACATATAAATTTACAAATAAGAATCAATTTGCAATAAATTGTAAAATTTTACAACCTGTATGGATAATTGATTGCGAGCTGCATCTTGATTCTTGTCTTATATTGTTTGTTAATTTTGGTAAAGTCGGTTAAGTATTGATTAAGTTTGTTCTCAATATGTTGAACGTCAAGATACTCGAAGGGACCATCCAACCAAATTCCTCGATCCCTTTGCCACTGATAGCCTCGATAAATGAGGCTGTAAAATGGCGAAATATATTCTCTCAATTCCTTAATACGTGGATACAAGGTTAGTGGAAACTGAAATAATGCCTCTTCAGCATTTATCCATTTGGCTTTCTGCTCCATGCGTTCCAATTGTTGTACTATCTTCCGTATATCTTCTATGTATTCTTTTATTCGTTTTACATCATCCATGTTGTTCATTATTATCAATCTAAAAATAATTTCATCTTGATCAGTTAATTCATTTATTTTACCAATATAATGATATGAATATACAACTATTAAAAAGAACTTTTCAAGTAACATTATTATAATGACAAAAACATTATTTAAGTTAGCATTTAAAAGATTCTTGAATGAGAACACAAAGAGTTTCACACATTTTTAGATTTTTTTTCTAATATTACAAATATATATGATATGAAACAAAAACTTCAGGATGTTTCAACTCTGTTTTAAGCTGTAAAATGAATTACAATTCTTATATATATTTCTATAAATTCCTAAAATTTATAAATAAATAAATAATTCCTATAAATTCCTAAAAAAACTTTTAATATTTGATCCATTAGTAAATTCGTGTAACAAAAATTCCAAATACTTAACTAATATAATTGAAAAAAGAACTACTCAAAACAGAGCCAAAAGCTCTGATTGAAGTTTATATTTTGAATGTATTTGTAATATTAGACAAAATCTTTTTGCACAATGTACCAGCGCTGACACTTTTATTGTCAAATGTAATTAATTCCATTTTTTTAAATGAGGCACTGTATATATAAGCACACATTCATGTGCATACATACCTAGGAAACATTTCTTCAACGCTTGCGTTCAAAATAGCAACTTCTTCTTGAAGTTTTTCTTCCAATTCGAATTTCATTTGTTCATATAATGCGGAACTACGCTCTATGATTGGCTTGATACGTCTTAACCATTGAATTGTTGTGTTGTTTAACTCGATATGATGTTTTCCCAGTGTAGTCATTCCAATTAACGAACTCGTCATACGAACCGAAAGAATTATTTTGTCCTGCAGTTCCCTCATTAATACGGACGTCACTGTCAACATATATTGTCCTGCATTAAAAATGTGTTTATTATTAATCAATCCTTTTTTTTATATTAAAAATAATATTACTATTATAATTCATAATAAATTCTTAAGTAATATAATTCTCGAAACTAATCACTTGAATTAATAATTGATAGATAAACTCGCCTAACTCTATTAATTCTTTTGTAGTCCGAGGAATATTTAATACACGTTCCTTTATCATTTCAAACGTAGCACAGATCTTCAGATTGTAATTCCAATGCTGCGTTACAAGTTTGTCAATGACAAGTTCTCGTTGTTTATTTGCGTAAATAATCAGATTGTGTTTTGCGGTAATTTGTCGTAATCTAACTGTCATCAAATATTCATTGTTCGGCTAAAAAGAAATTTATTTATATATATATTTATTTTTAGTTCTGATCTGATTAATAAATATTAATAAAAAGTGACTCATAAGGAAATAAAAAAGAATTATAAAATGCTAAATGGAATGAGCCGTATCTTTTGTTAGAAAATGTAATAGTGATCACTCAAGCCACCCGAGGCTGACCTACGATTCTACTTTAACTAACAATAAGTAAAAGAAACGGGTGCCACATCATTATACATTAAAGAATTGACTTAGATATTTAATTACGTACCATTCCGTTTATCACGCGTATCAGTTGATTGAAGTCTTCGACTTTTGCAACACATTCATCGAACGACAGTTCTTTTTCAGGGGTTGCATCATAATATACTTCATCTATCTTGTAAAAAACAAAACTAAACTGTAATCGCAATTTTTCTAAATAGTCACTCAAAGGCCGAAATGACTTCTGCAAGATCACATTCAACTGTTGATGCACTTCATTCAAATACCAATGAGGTGGTGAAGCAAATATAGTGTAATCGTTTCTCGTAATATCAATTTCTTTCATGTATCCCTTTAACTTTCGCCATTCTTTAGGATGTATCCATGATTCCAGTGGCGGTAAATGATGAGCAATGTTAGCTATTTTATCCACGAAATTGTGAAAGGTATCGTAAAACTCTTCTAGTCGCGGACTCATAAATAAGTTATCACTTTCGCATTTTAAGTCCATCTATTATATAAAATTAATATAAATTTAGATTTATACGGGATTTATATATGTTTATGAAGCACCCACCATTAAAAAAAAGTATTCGTCCATATTTAGTAATTATAAATGATAATTTATCTCGATTTCTACCCTTTTCCATTTGCAGGAAATTATTATATAAATTTCAAAAGTGGAGACTTTACATTACACGCTAACGCTCCCCCCTCCCCTCTTCAGTGAAACATTAGAATACTGTAAACACACACACACAAACAAAAAATATATATATAGTTAAAAGTATAATTAAAATATATATATATATATACAAGGTGTCCCATTTTAAATGACGACCTCAAATTTCTCTTGTGCATTTTAGAGAAAAATGTTTCAAATAAAAATTTTGTGACTTCAAGGGGGACATAAGATGGTACCATTGGTTGGTTTGACTTGGGTGGCGTTGTCAAAATCAAGATCATCGGCGATTGTTCCTCTCTTTTACAGTTTTACCATATTTAATAGAGTATTAATTGTTTTATTCGAGGGAGAAAGATAGAGAGAGAGGACATACTTTTAATAAAGGAATAGTAGTTTGATCATCAAGGATATTTAACAAATGTTTGATGGTGTCAATTGCTCGAGTAATTATTTGTAGACCAAGAAGAGTCGTAGCACATTTGAGAAAACGTATTAAAGCACTCATCGGTATATCCTGTATATAACGACGTTGAGAGAATAACTGTACAATTTCACTATAGTATGATGCAATAATGATGTGTGCGCTCTTCTTTAAGTTTGTTTCGACAGACACAATAAATCTGCAACATACGATTTTTTTTATATTTACTTTTGTTGAGAGCAAAAATATACATATAAGAAAGACTTTATGAGTGATATTCATAGTCGATTCTTATATTTAAGTCTGGCTTAAGATGTCATACATCAATCAGAAGGCTGCGTTAAAATACTACTATTTTAAAATAAAAACGGACAATGAATATTGCCTTATATTTCACAAATTTAAGTAAACTTACTTTACAAATTATCAATTTTTTAATAATTCTTTAATACTTATATATGCTGAATAATTACAGGAATGATATTACGCAAAAAAAATTTATTGAAATTGAGATAAATGTCAGTTTGCCGCATATTTTACAGATTTCAGGATTATAAAATTATTATGATTAAACTAAAAAATAAAACTGTATATATAGCAATTAATTTATTGCATGTCATTTTTCGTCTCTAACATCATGTAACCAACTTGACACTTTGAAATAACCGCTTAGCTTTTAATATATAATAAATAAATACTGGTTATAAATAACTATTCAATTTTCTAATTATTCAAAATATATAAAAAATAATTAGAAAAAATTTCTATTTAAATCTGTATTTTTATATAAATATATATGATTGAAATATACATACCCATTAAAAGTTTTATGTACGATTTTTTAAAGTTTAATTTGATTAAATTGAAAAAAATTTGTTGATTTTAATAAATTCGATTGATTTTAAATTGTACGAATATTCGTAAATAAAACTTGTCGGATATATTAAAAAACATTTTGTACGATTAAACACAAATTTTTGTTTATCTATGAATTTAATATCATTTTAATTATGTATTAATATATATACTTGTCAAAATCTATAAACTCAACATTGTGATAATGTCCAAAGTCACAAAATATTTTTGGCAAGAGGAGATGCGCTTTGATGACAATATTTTTAATAAGTCGGTGCGATAAGTAATATTGTTTGGCGAATGCGCAGCGATTTCTATAAAAATTTGTAGCAGACATAATGCGACTGAAGTGTTCTCTCTTTTTCTCAAATGATGGAGTGATAAACATGTCCTCGTTGTATACATTTTCGCATTTAATAGCTATTGTTCGACATATTGCCATATCACGCATTATCTCATAGTACTGGTCCTTTATTTCTCGCATTTGATTCTCGAGAATATTCATATATTTTTCTTGTATTTTTGATTTATTCGTCAATTCATAAATATTGTCTTCCCATTCCTGCCACATATATTATATGTTTAATTTATTAACAAACAATTATTCCGTTTTTGGGATAAAAATTTTGAAATGTATTTTAGTAATGGATATTTTCAATATATCAAATTAAAAAAAATATTGTTAACAAATGCAAAAAAAATGAAAATAAATGGATATTATAAAAATAATATAAAAAATAAAATTAATATTGGACGAAAAATAAAAATTATACATAGTATTCTATTTACTTTTTACTTTAGTAAATAATTTTACATATTTAATGATTAATTGCCTATTCCGTAAATATACACACGTGCGTGCGCACGCATGCTCGCACGCATGTATAAATAAATATGTAAATAAAATTATTAATCAATTAATTAAAAAATGCAATCTTACCGAAAGTAATCCAGTAACAGACACTTTTTCAACAATCTCTTTTATCTTGTTAAACAAAAAATTTTGTATTTCTGTTAATTTGCATTCCTTTGAATGAACATGAAATTTTTCATAATAATCCATCTTAACTTTTGCTGATGCTGCTTCTAATGCATTCCATATTTCCTTATTAGAAAGTCAAAGAGATCAGAAAACATATATAAAAATAATAAATCAGCATATCAACCATAAAATAATATTATAAGCTAGGTAAAATGCAATTTGTATAAAATATACGCAGTTATAATTTATTCATGTGATAATTAATATATGTAATTTGCTTAATTTATAATTTGTATAAAAATATCTATAAATATTTACATCTTTCATTACTTTGTTACGAAATGTTAGGGGTATTGGATTAACTGGAATGATTTTTGTAACATTTGGTACAGAGGACCATTTCTTCATTGCGTCAATATATCTGTAAGAAATATATTATTCCTTTTTTATAAATTATTTATTTTCAATGAAAATAAAATTAATGCTGATATATTCTTTTGTTTTTCCGATAGTCTATTTTAATCCAGCTTTGTATAAAGATATTGCTATTAAAATATACAGTTCATAATCTAATTGTAAATAGTAAGTTAAAATTCAGTTGGACGCATAATAAGTGCGCATTATATATAGTACGTATTAAGACTGTTGTACAATGTTTAATGTGCAAAATAAAATGTAAATACTTCAAATTTTAAAATATATTATAGATCGCGCATAGACTATAAGCATTAATACAGAAAGGTGCTCACTTGTCAGTTTGCGAAAATTTCCGAGGGAAAGAATCGAAGTTCGGATCTACAATACCTTTTTAAGCCTTCTGCCATAAGAAAATGGACGAATTATAGTCGATTATTCTCCTCGTATTTGACTGTAATTGGTCAATTTCTTAAGGCTTAAAACATCTATTGTAGATCCGGACAGCAAGGTTGTGGACCAGACATAAGGCTTCCTTAAATTTAGATGCTCAGTAGTCAACAAAATAATTCGTAGAGCATTTGAAGATAAACTTAAATATAAGGCCTGGCTATGAATATGGATATAAAACAATAATTTAATTTAAAAAATTATTAAATGTGTCACTGCGCATGCTCTAACACTTGACGCTCCCATGTAAAAGTATCGTCTGTATTTGCATCATGATCATGGTTCTCAATACTTTTCGATCATCTTGCCATTTTGGTGAACTCAGGTGAGCTTGAGAGATCTTTTCCGATTTTCTCTTGTAAGTTCTTATTGCTGGCCCACGAGGTATGTGTATTTTTTACTTTATATTTTTATTCTTTTTAACAATCTATTATATTAGAATATGTATTTTAGAATTGTAATGTATTTTAAATTATCAATGTTTCTACAGTATGATAGTATATGTAAGAAATGGTCTTTTTACATTCGTTATATATCACATAACCTGTAAAAATATTTGAATTTAAATAAATAGATAGTGTGCGTGTAATTTAATAAAATACTTCTATCTTAAATAAAATATATTTTTCATCAAAAGTATAATATACGAGAATTTATATATATGGATTTATATATATGGGTAATGGTGTAAAAATGTGACTACTGATTGTTACCAGACAAAAATTTAAGATGTCGTCTCACTTGAATTGGATGATAATCCGCGACAACAATGCTTTCCTTCTGAAGAAACGTAACATCAACAAGCCGTTTTCTACGGTTCGTTAAGCTTGCTATATATCTTTTAAAGCTTTATTAATATTTTCGAAAAGTTATACTTCCAATAATATTTCTTGTTATTACATAGATTAATCATTCTTTAGGAAGCTAACAATTTGACAAATTTGAGTAGTTATCGCTACTCTGGTGTAATTCACCGTAAGAGTGTTGGGGTCATCGATACTCCTGACAAAAAAGGTTTCACAGTTGTTTATAAGAAGGCCAAAGCAGTTAACAAGCCTGCCAAAGCTAATGTAAAGAGCACAATGAAGGCAGGAGCTCGTCGTTCTCTACACAAGTTAAAAACTCTTCTTAAAAAGAACAAGTATCGTGTTGACCTTACGAAGGTATGCAAGTTATAAAAAATTATTGTTATAAGTTTATTAATTCTTATATTATTTTATGTACTTAAAATAAAAGCTTGAATAGACTTTCCATGATAAGCCATTACATAAATTTTAAGTCTTCAACTATAAGAAATTAAATAATCAGTTTATTATTTTTCTCATACTTAACTGTAATTAGTTGATTTCTTATTTCTTATGGTTTATAACTTAACTTAGGTAATGGCTTTTAAAATTTTACTAAAAGTTCCTTTATTATTGTTTCTCTTTATATAATACAATTCTGATTGCATATTATATTTGTCATTAATTTTATATTAATGCTTCCATGTAAAATGTTTTTTAGGCTGCACTGCGACGGGCCAGTGCTGTACTGCGATCACAGAAACCTCTTCCCACTAAGAAAACACGAACTACTAAAAAGACCGATTAATTTGTATATTTTATTAAATATACATTGTAAATTAAAATATCTGTTATGGACGATGTATTCTATGAAGTAATTGTGCTCTAGTTTAGTAAAATTATTTAGTAAAATTATTTGACATAAAATATTTACACTTCATTTAAAAAAAAAACTTTACTGTGCACCGTTACTTTATAGATACGTCATATTTGTATAACAAAACAAAATACACATTTCAACAAAATAAAAAAAATATTTTTTTAAATAAACATTAGTTATATTAGTTATAAACATCTTGAGTAAGTCTTTCATGTTATATATATTAAGCTTTCTTTATTAAATTGTGTTATTTAGATCTTATAGAAGAATTTTATTTTTAGATTGAAAGGAATAATTTGCAGATGCTTCTTCAGTGTGATTGATCTGCAAAAACCAGTTTTCAATTAGGTACATTTTATTTATTAAGTTTATTTTTTAATTTTATTTATTTTTAGTTTCTTTTATTTATTATATAACATTTCTCTCACACATGCACACAAATTTTGATATTGCTATGAATGTCATGATTTTTAATTTGCTACTTCTAACTTAAAACTCAACAAAATATATTGTTAATGTTGTTCAATATTAAACAGAATTTTCTTTGCTTTTCAGGTTTGCAATGGAAAATCGACTGGGAAATTGACAATGTGAATTATAGGTAATTTTCATTTATCTTTTCTTTTTTTATTTTGTAATAATATAGAAGTCACCGATATTAATATAGGTTTTCTAAAGGAATACCCTTTTATTTTCTAGAAACTAACTTGAACTTTAGTGATACTGACAAAAACATGATTTTTATAAGTCATAATTTATATATTTGTTGTTTGTTTTTATACAAAATCAATTAAAAACGAATTCTATAATTTCCCGAGATTCTATTTTTCGAAATTCTAAATGTCATGGGAAAGCACCATACTTTAATCTTCAATTTTAATTTTTAATGCATAGTAGTCTGATTCTGGCATATAAGAGAGGGAGAGTCACTTTCATCTACCTTGGTTAAACTAACCGACAGTTATATGGAGCGCGTTCAGCGGATTCATTATGTAATTGTCGGTTAGCTTAACCAATTGATGAAAGAACGATATGATTAAAAAATAAAGATATATCAATATCGATGACTTTTTATATTTATATATTTATCTATAAATGATGATAACAAACCACACCAAATCTATGAGTGCCATGATTTGTAACGTATTTGCTAACTGATTATCATTTACATTAATCTGAAATTTTAGATTCAAAAAGTAATCTTAACTAATACAATTATTTTATTATTATTATTATAGGTTGAAATTTGAAGCGGAACGGTTCATTAACCGAGGTTGGTGAAAGAGACTTTAAGTCATTGGGTCTGTTTTTTATGACTAGTATCATCTTTAACTTAAAATCAGGTAGGTGTTTGATATTAATGTTTAATATTTAGGGAGAGCGAAAAAGAGAATTTTAATGCGGAAATAAGAAACAGATCTATGTTATCGTAAGACTTGTTAGAACCTACAAGTGCTTGTAACTCCATGCAATATGATTTAATATCTTTACAGATAGCTATGCAGATACTTCCTGTTAACCGATTTATGAGAAATCTTGAATGATTGTACGTTTTATGATACATATGCATAGAATTATAATATCAGTCATAAGTTCTTACAAGTTGTATGAGAACAAATTATGAGTATTAGGATTCTATTTAAAATTGATATATTAATCTTTATAGTATTCCATTATAATGTCAATATATATAACCCTTGGAGCTGAAGGCAATTGTATATTTATGAGAAAACCGTTTTGTTTTTGTAAAGTATAGCGCTTGTATTACATATTTACATTATATAGGACAGCACGAAGTATCAATCAATAGAAACTGTTTTAATATATCGAAGTACATAGAAAGACTTTAGAAAATCGTATATATTATATTCACTATTTATTTTGTGCAGATAACTTCTGTGAAAGAAAAAAGATAAGAATACATGACATTACTGCTTACTGTATCAGTTTTGACCCATTTTGTCAATCGCTTATTTTTGTTTATTTTATTAAAAAGTTAATTATATATTACAAAATTGCAAACAATGTTATAGTATTTAATAGAAAATATTTTCTAGTTTGTTTACGTTTCTAAAGCTCTATTTTTGACTTTTGTTTAAGAAATATGATTAAAAAATAAAGACATGTCAGTATCGATAACCTTATATATATATATATATATATATATATATACATCTATAAATGATGATAACTGTCCACCAAATCTATGAATGCCATGATTTGTGACGTATTTGCTAACTGATTATTATTTACATTAGTCTGAAATTTTAGATTAAAAAAAATAGCAGCTTTAACTAATACAATTATTTCATTATTGTTATAGGTTACAAATTTGAAGCAGACATCTTCAAATGGTATGAAGGTACGTTTCTAAAGCTCTATTTTTGATTTTTGTTTAAGAAATATGATTAAAAAATAAAGGTATATCAGTATCGGTGACCTTTTATTTATTTATATATATATATATATATAATATATATAAATGATGATAACTATCTACCAAATCTATGAATGCCATGATTTGTGATGTATTTGCTAACTGATTATCATTTACATTAGACTGAAATTTTAGATTTAAAAAAATAGCAGTTTTAACTAATACAATTATTTCATTATTGTTATAGGTTGCAAATTTGAAGCAGAACATCTTCAAATGGTATGAAGGTACAAATATACCTCATCTCTTAAGAACGCTTCAAACATACAATTGCTGTGTTCAATTTGGAACTTCCAGCGTTTCTATTCTTGTTTTACGTCTACTGAAATGTTGATTATAAGCATTTATGGCGCATGAACATCCAAACCAAACACAGCTAATATTAGCCAATAGTATCAATCAAATATCAAAGAAGCTAAAATCAATAAAAAAAATGTATTATCAATAGCGTGATGACAATACAGTGTTAATAGTCCTAAACTAACAAGGAAACATATAGAAGTGTCCACCTCTGATTTTGATATGCTTTGAGTATTTATTGTTATTCTCTAGACAAAAATAAGAGATATGTATTTTTTTATACAGCTTAATCGCACTTAGATGGTGAAACACTCTTTGAAAAAAATTTTTTTCTTTCAAAGCGAGTATTGTTGAAACTATAAGAGATAAAAAAGAAGTGTTCAAAACAAAAATTGAATAGCTTTAAGAGTATTTCGTAATTATTAAAAAAAAAACTTTAAAGTAAATTATTTATCTACACCCAATTAACATTTTAAAATTAAAACATAATTTCAATTTTTTACGGTAAAATAAAAAATTATTTTAAGACAAATTTAATCATATATAATAAAGTTACTTCCTGAAATGTCATTTTCAAGAATCAATTATAAATACATCTCTGTATGCATATTTTCCACTCCCATCCATGCACTCAATTCTTTATGCAATTGTTTATCCTATTATAAAACATATGACAATGGAGGACAAACTTCAAGAATATTTTACGTATGCATAATCATGGAAAACATATTATACGTGATAGTTGATTATGTGACAGAAAATTATAAATTTAATAATGTATTATCGAAATACTTGTTTTTTTTTAAATATATATTAGCAAATTTTTATTAATTGTCGATAATGTCATTGTTCTTCAATTATCCCCAGACTTCCATCGATAGTCACGAAAATTTGCTCAGGACCGAGCGTTTTTAATAGCATCTTGTCCTCGCCTGTGTCAAAACTCTTCATACGAAATACCTGGTTAATCAATACGAATACAATAATCACTTGCGACGCTACAGTATGATCAATGTAGATTAGGCTTTATAAAGTCTGTGTTTCCTTCCATATTTCCTACCTCCAATACCAATATTTCCATGGCCATAGTCTTTCATCTGTGTAGGGGAAATGGACTGAAATGGACATAATAAAGTGCGTACTTTGTACTTTCCAACGTTACGGGCGTACTCGTGGTGTGGTAAAAATGAATTAGAGTGGAGCGTGGAGTTAACATTAATTACAGTTTCTAATAGTAACTGTTTGTAGCATGTAACAATGTACGGCGAGTGGAGACTTCTCTAAGCCCCGCATACTTGTGAGATAGGCGTGGAGACGTTTGTGACGTTGGTTATGGGATAATTGATACCATCACCGAAGTTTCTCACTCGTGAGGAGTATGGGGAACTTTGTGAGTGACATCGTGATATGGTACGTGTCATTCTCGGCTTTATCAAAACACAAATGCAACAGCGGTATCAATTTCTACATCTGATGCGGCACAGAGACAAACTACCTCATTGCATAGGGCCGGTTTTATCAATGCCAATTACTTGATCAATCGATTAATTTAAGTCATCCAGAATTGCTAATAGCAAGACTTCAAAATCTGTTTGAATAGCAACGAGAAAGTGTAGCATAAATAATAAATTAAATTTGGAAATATAAATATATTTTGAATATCTTTACAAATACATTTGTAATAGATTTGTTGTCAAGAAATTTAGGTTAGAAATGATAAGTTTTCAAATTAGTAGTTGGCAAACCCTTGAATTTAATCGGCGGATCAAGTAACTGGTGTTTGAAATAGAGTTATGAATACCTTTTCAAACATTAAATGTTTTTTGTAATTACATACATAATTTTTATGTTTTTATTACCATATAATTAAAAAGAGTACATTTGGTAGCGTGTTGCTACTATTTTCAGTCAGCGTCATATTTGGAACCAGTGAGATTATCAAATTGATTATAAACAATGGAGAGGATATTTTTAAAACGTCTACATATAATTGGGTTATTCGATTATGTTTGAATTTATTGGGATATGCCACTGTGTTATTGCCAGGTTGTCTTATATACAAATATGTACGCTATATAAAGTACATTCAGAGAGGTGGTAAGTACCACTATGGAAAGAACTATTCAGAGTTAATAAGTAATATATTATTTGCAACTTCATTATGGTTCCAATTTACATTTTTTTCTTAATAAGGAATGAGTAACAACATTATGTTTCCTTATGAGTAAATGGTAATGCAATTATACTTATGAAGAGAGAGAGAGAGAGAGAGAATTAATAATAATTTAAATAGTTACTTTTATTAACTTTTAATTTTCAGCAAAGAAATTAATTGGTTACCACATTGCTTTTTATTGCAAGACTAGAATGTTAACATCCTGTCTACGAGAATGTGATACATATATTTTATTTATTGGTTAAAATCTCTATTATTATTATTATTATTATTATTGACTTGATAATTTTTAATAACAAAAATGAAATAAACTATTGTATATATACATACATATTTCAGTTAAAAACTTTCTTAGATATAAGAAACAAAAAATTTAATTGGTTCTTGCTGTACTATCATTGTATTTTATTGATAAAACAAATATTAAAAATAATAAAAAAGATAGAAGTAAGCTAGTCGAATTGGATTTTAATATTTATTCTTTGTTATAAAAAATTGAATGTGTAAAATTGTTCCTTTAATTAGAGAGCATTTAAAATATTTTTATTTTCAATAACATAAAACATTAATCAGAGAAATTGTCTCAAAGTAATAAATGTTATCATAGACAGCATATTTTTTCATGCTTATTATTTATATTATTATTTATTATTATTTATAATACATATTTCAAGACTTAAATGGATGTAAATAGTTAAATTAATAAAAATAGCAATGACTCATTAGTTTTTAAGAGAGGGATCCGATAGCACACATATATACCAATAGCACATTGTTAAAATTAGCTAATTTAAAATAAAATTTTATTGATAAAGCAGTGAAAAATTATTAGACACTGGCCAATGTGAATGGACGTGGGCTACCGGAATTCTCCCATTTATAAATAACAAGTAACGGTAATAAGTTATTTAAAAAAAAAAAAATGAATGATAACAAGTTTTATAATATAAAGTAACTTTGCCAACTCTGAAATATAATGTTCCAAAGTATACCGTAATAGTTTAGAATATTTATATAGGGAAAGGTTGTATTCCCAAACTGGTGCATTCATGCTTTGTGGGACACTGTGAGACAGGGTTCTTGGATTCACCAACTTATGTTCCTAGTGCTTCCACTCACATTCAGCGTACTTTTGCTCAAGATGCTCTACTTTTGATATATTGTTTCCTTGGATTACAAATTAGTTATTTAACTTGGGGCTATCTACAGGAAAAGATAATGACGCAGGTAGTGATCATATTCCATTAATGAAAAAAATATTAAAGAAATTAATGTGTGTGCGTGCGTGCGTGTTATTACGTTGTTGGAATTATTAATTTAGTTAACTACTAACCAGGAAGTAACACGTTACTTGTAACGTTATTACATTTTTACAATAACGAATTCAGCCATTATTGTAAAAATATAATTAAACCAAAATAACACTGATTCTCGTTTGTGCAGGAATACGAAGATGCTTCTGGCAGTAAAGCACAGTTTCAAGATTCGCAATTTCTAGTATTTGTAAATCGCATTCTTGCTTTTCTGATGTCCGGATTATACTTACTTATTCAACGTCAACCACAACATAAGACACCATTGTATAAGTATGCATTTTGTTCTCTATCAAATATCATGAGCAGTTGGTGTCAATACGAAGCTCTAAAATACGTCAGTTTTCCATCACAGGTAAAAAATTAAGATTATATGTCTTCTGATGATTGCTGATTTTTCTACTCACTAACATAACTTTTATATATACATATATATATATATATATATATATGAAACTATTTACGTAAATATTTCTTATTCGTTTAGGTTCTAGCTAAAGCCTCTAAAATTATTCCGGTTATGGTAATGGGAAAAATAGTTTCGCATACGACATACGAATATTATGAATATGTTACTGCGATTCTTATTTCTATCGGAATGACGCTCTTTATGCTGGACAGTTCTGATCATAATAAAAACAGTAATATTTTGTTAAATATGCATTTTTGTTACAACAAATATTATATTAATTTTATAAATACTTTCAGATGGAGCAACAACACTCTCTGGTGTTATTTTATTGGGAGGTTACTTATTATTAGATAGTTTCACAAGTACCTGGCAAAATGCACTGTTTATAGATTATGGAGTAACTAGCGTACAAATGATGTGTGCAGTTAACATGTTCTCCTGTTTGCTAACTGCGATGTCTCTGTTCCAACAATCGAGCTTTCCGCTAATCTTTTCTTTCATGACGACGGTAATTAAAATTTGCAATATGCATGTTATTTCCTTAAAATATTATGAAAGTAATATTAATAAATTTTATAGTATCCCAGGTTTATAATCGACTGTTTGCTGATTTCCATTTGTTCTGCAAGTGGCCAATTGTATATTTTTTACACCATTTCGAAATTTGGATCCATTACATTCGTCATAATGATGACCATTCGTCAGGTATATAATTATTTCATATATTTTATCAATTTGTCAGAAAAAGGATTTAGAATAAGAGCATACAATAGATAGAGTGTCGGCCGGTCATAAAATAAAATTGTATTACATCCATGTGCATATGTATGTGGTTACATACATTCCCAAGGACTTTCCATGAATAATAAAATTAGCCGACACTGTATTTATTATGCTGTTGCCATTGAATTCAGATTACAATCCTGCATTTAATAATGTCTATTACAGGGCTTGGCGATATTGTTGTCATGTTTAATTTATCATCACGAGATTACTGTAGTTGGAGTATTTGGTATACTGTTGGTATTTGGTTCAGTATTTTTACGAATTTATTGTAACAATCGATTACGCATAATCAGAAGACGCAGAGCCACGGCAAACAGTATAAAACATTAAAAATTGTATTAATTAGACAAAATTACAATTTTAATATATAAAACTCTTTAAAAATGTGGTTCTATTAAAAAAACAATAATTTCATAAAATAAGCATAATACCACACACAGGTTCTTATTCGTGATAAATTATTATAACGTAAATAATTTATTCATATCAATAACATAAAATCCATATAAACGTTTCGGTCAATAATATGACCATCTTCAGTATAAATTTGAAATTATATAAAATGAACAAAAACAAACTACATTAGTCAATTATTCGCTTACATCAACAACAATGCGATCTTATTCTTCTTGTTTCTTTCTTCATAGTTATCGTTTGCAACCAAAGTACGTTAGCTTGTGTCCTCGTGATAAACTTTCGTCAGAATTATAGAAGAAAGAAACAAGAAAAATGTAGTCTGGTAACCATGTTTCGTCAAAAATTGTATAATTCTGAATGAAGAAAGAAACAAGAAGAATAAGATCGCATTGTTGTTGATGTAAGCGAATAATTGACTAATGTAGTTTGTTTTTGTTCATTTTATATAATTTCAAATTTATACTGAAGATGGTCATATTATTGACCGAAACGTTTATATGGATTTTATGTTATTGATATGAATAAATTATTTACGTTATAATAATTTATCACGAATAAGAACCTGTGTGTGGTATTATGCTTATTTTATGAAATTATTGTTTTTTTACAATTTTAATTTTCATAGAAGTAGAATTCTATCAACTGTTTATTATAATTGCTATGGATTAGGATAGAATTTTTACGTAGTAACTAGGTATCAACTGTATTTATGGATGCTAAATTTTAATCTTTTATTTATAATTAACATTGAGTCGTAATCTCTCTTTCCATATACAGCATACACTATATATCGCGAATTTATACCCGATAGTTTGTGATAGTACCTTCAATATATGAACTTTAAGAAATGTTTGTATTTATAAATTTTGTAGTCAATGTACGTCGCGTATGTAATATATTTGGAAAAATATGTACTTGAAGATATATGATCTGAAAAAAAACTAGCATTATATCTTTATGAAAAAAAATTTGTGTTATGCCATATATATGAAGGTGTACACATATATTGTATTATTTATTTGAAAAACATTTATTTTGATATAAATGCATATACACAGCAAACACATGCAAGTTTCTTACTATTATAGATGATTATAGAAATATGTATATGTAATTCTCTTTTCTGTAGGACTTAAGCTTACATATTTACCAAAGAAAGATAGAACATTTGTGTTTCCGTTGGCTATGTTAAATTATATTAAAGACGATAAAAATTTTTTTAACTATGATCGTTTTACTATCTTTTAGCTCAAAATAGCGTCTAGAACTCTCGAGTCATGATAATATTTGTTATAAAGCTTTGCAATCTATATTTACAAAATTGGAAACTACAGATAACACAAAAAAAATAACGCCGAGTTCTTAGACGTCTAATTAAAACGCTATCGTTCTATAAAAAATTATGTATTTGTGTACGTGCAACATTAATGTAGTAATGTGTAAAGATGCATCACATTTTATCGATGAACAATACTTTCGGAGTTCGGGTTTTACTTTGGGATCTCCTTAAGAACTTAACACGAGAAAGTAGCCATTCTAAATCAGAATTAAAATGCGAATGAAGTTTTGTATATAATGTATAAAAGTATGTCCATCGACAATATATTTTGATAACAGATCAATTTTCTCTAGGAATTTATGAAACACATCCACTACACATGTTTCTTTCTTGAAGGCTTGATCTTGTTCACATTTATGCTGTTGATTTTCTTCATTTTTTTTCTTCTTTTGATTGAAAATTATATTAAACTGGAGCACATACAGCACTTGCTAAGAAATAGTCATTCTATTCATCACACCATTGTTTACAATATATAATAAAAGAGAGATTTTTCTAATAAAGTTTATTTGATGGTGACAAATTATTTCTACTATTTGCCATAAATTGCTTGCTTTTAGCAACAATAGATAATACACAATAGTTCTTCAATGTTTCTTTGATAGATACATAAATTCACGGATAATAGTTTAAATAAGAATACTTGGTTGGTAGTATTCATAATCTTATAATTACAGAAGTTGTACAAGTAACATATAAATCTTATTTTAATGACTAGTCTTTATTTTTATTAAAAATTTGTAGTAAAGCTATTATGCAGAATGGATTTATATCGGGATGGATTTATTCAGGGAAAATGACCTGATTCTCTCCCATGCAGGACTATTGTTTATACGTATAGATATAATAAAAATCGTACACAGCAAGAAAAGTCTTATCATATGTCAAAAACAGCGGTGTCGAAAACTTTGATTTTGGTCTTGACGCGCGAATCGATGATATACGGAATGGAATATTAAACGTGAAAGGTATAAAATAATAGTCATCATGCGACTAAAATATCAGAAACGATAACAAAGTTATTTCACTGGGGCTGGTGGTCGGTAGATTGCTATAAGGCACATGATCGCAATGATCACCTCGGACGACAGCAGGACCAGCTGTATGCTGCAGAGAATCACTTCCAACCTGAGTACGTAGTACTGCCAGAGCAGAAAGTAGAGCGTAGCTAGCGAGCTGGGAATAGTCAGGACGATTCCGATGAGAATTGGTAGTCCACGCTCAGTTAGATTTCCTTTTCTACCCAAATAAATCCTGCCGCTCTCCGTCACTATCAAGAAAAATAGAAGCGCGAACTCTGTCAGAGTCTTGCTTGCGCCCGGTGATGGTATATTCGCAGCCTTGAACAGCCCCATGCACAGTTCACATACAGCGAACATGCCGAAGTAAAAGGAGTTCAGGTACATGAGAATTTCATAGATGAGCGAGGAGTTCACTACGGCGGGCATTATCACTCTTGAATACTCCTAAATTCTTCTGATCGTCGCGAGGCTACAGTGCGGTAGAAACCTTCGGATCAGCTCTACAAATAGACATTGGCCCGTATTCAGTCAGACGCGCTTATAATAGTTATAACGATGTTAGCGCTCTAACATGCTATAGTTTACTTCACGCATACTATAAAATTTAAGAGATAAACGCGCTTTTATCAATAAAAACGCGTTCTAAATACGAACCATAAAGTATACGATGCGTATATTTAAAAAAAATGACATTTTTTCATACTAATAAGAAAAAGATTATTTTATATTAATAAATAATAATGTTAACTTGTTACCTGTGACTGTACAAAGTAATTTTTATATTTTGTTTCAATACTTTCTGAAATTTACCTTTGAATCTGAGCTATTTGTTATTGGACACCCTGGCACTATATGCACTTTATCTATGTGCACTTTATCTATGTTTTTATTAATATCAAAGAATGAATTGTTTGGATACAGTATTTATATAACCTTTTACGGCAGGTTCACACCTTGGCGGGAAAACAGAAAGCGAAAGAGCAGTAGCCAAATGTTGGTAGCAAGCTAGCAAGTAGTATAGAACTAACAAAAAGTCGACCAGCGCGAGATCTGATTGGATACTGTTTTTCCGCTTTCCGCTTTTCCGCCAAGGTGTGAACCCGCCCTTAAGCTGGTTTTACATTGGTCCGGATACAATAGAGTTTTAAGCCTTAAGCCACAAAAAATAGACGAATCATAATCGATTATTCTCCTCGAATTCGACTGTAATTGGTTAATTTTCCACAGCTTAAGGTTTAAACGTTTAGATTCGGGGTTAAGCTGATTCTACATTAAAGGTGGCCAGTGGCGAAAAAAATATTTTTTACGCCACTGCTCATACCGCTATGCTTGATTGATTTAATTCATTATAAATTTTGCAAAAAATTATATACATATTAATTTCTTATCAAAAAAATTAATGTATTATAATTAAATTTATTATATCATTAAATATATATATATATATATATTTATAGCTCAAATATATAGCATATATATTGTCTTTTTTAGAAAAAATAAATCTTTCGTAAGCAGAGTAAAATTATTCACTCTTCTCTTGAAGTGACATTATTCGGTCTAATGAGAAATTCCATTCAATAAGTGAAGTAAATTTTAACACTGCAATAAATTGAAAAATTGGAGTGAATTTTTTAATTCTTTGCAGTGATCAAATTTATTTCAATTATTGAGTGGAATTTTTACCACAATAAAATTGCAGTAAAATTCATTGCAATATAGCACTGGCTCAATTGTTACTAAAGCCTGGAGTGAAATTTCAATTCAATGCAGTGTAAAATTTCACTGCTACAGATTTAGAGTGTATAGTTTTAAATAAAAGTTTTAAATCTAAAATGTAAGAATCAACTACAGAATACCACAGAGGCGTATTATAATCTTAAGACGGTCTTGAAATAAAAATAGATTTATGAGTATCTCAACAAAAATGTCACGTTTCTTCTTAGGATCGTTTTGCTCAAACGGAACATTAATTGAACATCAATTGTGAGTAAGCGCGCATACATATGAACGTGAAGGGTGAAAGTCGCTGATGGAATTCCGTCAATCTCATCAATAATTAAAATAAAGCGGTCGAACACATGCGCGGCGCGGCGCGCACTGCGCAGGACGACGCAGCATCATCAGATTATTATATGTTCGTTATGTATGTTATATCCCCGTGTGGCTGGTGGCACAGCTTACGTAACAACGTATAGTTGTAGTGCGCACCATTCGCCGCGTTGCAACCCGTGTATTGCTCGCCGCAGTTCCGTGAAATTCCGAAGGTTATACATCAGTCCGGATCGGTCGAATTTTTCGCGGGCTGGCAAAGAGGGACGCAGAGACACGGACAGGGGGTTGCCTGTGACTATACATATTATTCGGTTTACTCCAGCTTTACTCCATTTACTCCGCCACCGCTGAACGGAGCCACGCTCTGAAGCTGCTGTGGGCAGTGTGGGCTGCTGTGGCTGAGAGGACGGAAGGAAAAGAGAAAGAGCGATCCTGCGCGCGCATGAAAGGGTATAGGAAGGGAAAGGAAGAGAGAGACAGAAGGAGACGGAATATAGCTGTAGGTCGAACGCAAGTTGGACGGAGACGCGACGAACCTAGAGAAGAGGTCAGAGGTGTATGTGTATTCGTGTGCGCGAGGGTAGCTCGACATCCAACCATAACCAGCTGGTTGGCAAGGCAGCCGCGAGCAGTCGCCAGTGAGACGTAGAGTGAGACGCGGCACTTCGCGACGAGCGCGGGTGTGTTATTTGTTCGTATACGTGCTCACGTATCCGTAGTGCGGATTTCTCGACTCGTGTGTGCCTGCCGCTTTTATTGGTGTCTCCTTCCTTTTCTCTTTCTTCCGTCGTCGTGGTCACCCTGCACGTACATTCATTCATACGTTCGTTCGTTCATCCGTCCGTCCGGGTCTGGGAGTGTGCGTCTACCTGCTCACGCCTGGCACCTCATTCTCGGACACGACACTCGCCCCCATAAAGCGAGCCGCGTTTGCCCCCGCCGCCTCTCTCAACCCGCGGCGCATCGCTCCACTATCGTTCATCTCGCTCGCGCGCGCGCGCTCTCCTCCCGCACTGTATCTTTTCTCTTTCTCTCACCTCGCTTTTCCAGCGAGCTCCCCTCCTCGAGAATCGGGAGGCAAGAAGAGAGAGGGTGCGAATACGTGTGGTGCGCGACCAGTGTGGGGTACAATATCATCCCGTTTGCGTGTGCCGCTGGTGCGCGCCGTCGTTCCGGCAATAATCTCCGTGGCCGCGCGCGCGCGCGCGCGCGCGCCCAGGTGTGTGTGCTGCGTGCGGTGCGGGTTTGTGTGTGTGTGTGCGCGCGCGCGCGCGAGCGAGCGAGCGTGTGTGGTGTGTGTGCGGGAGGGGGGAGGGGGGGGGTTACGTGCGTGCAACGAGCGAAGCAAGATGGCCGCTGATTCAGGAATGGAGACGTGTCCCTCCCCGGAGATTGCGGACTCCAGAAAGCGGCCGCTCGACTGCGACGCGGAGAACGGCGCGACCAAGAGATCACACTACGGATCAGGTATTTTCGATCGGGCGTCGTCGACGCTGCGCGTCAAACATCGTCAGCGTCAGCCCCCGTCACCAGAATCGCGACAATTTCACTCGTATGCTCGTACGTCGTCGCTGACATCGCGCGCGCGGAGCCTATAGTTTTTCTCTCTTCTCCTATACACGTAACCGTGTCCTTCTCTGTCTCCCTCTATCCTCACTCCGTTTCCCTCTTGCTCCTTTCCTTCGCGCGTCTCTGACGATCCTGTCGTGTCGCTTTGTCGCGCTCTATTGATGACAAACGCAAGTCCCGTCTCCTTTCATTCTCCATATCGCGGGTTTCTCGTCGGTGGCCCGTTTCTCATCAGCAGCCGTACGTGTCACGGAACACGGTACACAGCGCCTCGCCTCGCCTGGCCTCGCATATCCTCGCATATCCTCACTCTCGTGCCACGTCTCTTTCCGTCTATATCGTCGTCCTGTTTTTCTTCTCTCTCTCCCTCTCTTTCTCTCTCTCTCTCTCTCTCCCCCCCCCTCTTTCTCCGTCGCTCTTTATTTCTCTCGTGCTCTCGCTCTCCTTCGACTACGTGTGGGCGGTCGTGCCTGTGGAGCATCGTTAATGGAGGACCGCTTCCACGGCGGTGGCTGCTTCTACGGTGACTCTGCAACTTTATCGCGCAAGCATCGTGGAAATAGCGGCGTACGTTTCCGCTGCGCCATCCTCGTCATCGTTGTCGTGCATTATACGCGCACACCTGTCATAACAGCACTTCGTGCTCCGTTCCGTGCCGCGTATCCGTAACACGGTGTCGTCGTCGGAGTCGTCGTCGATGTCGTCGTCGGTGTCGCCGTCGTCGCCGTCGTCGCCGTCGTCGTCGTCGTCGTTATCGTTATCGTCGTCGTCATCGTCGTCGTTATCGTCATCGTCGTTGTTGTCGTTATCGTCGAGAAGCGGTCACCGCTGCTGCCATCCGCGCACAGAATGACGGCGCCCACTAGGATGTGGCGCATCGGTGAGTGAGTTTGTCACGCACGCACGCACTCACCTCGCGTCTCTTTGCTTCTCCGAAGAGGTTGATGGGTCAAGGTCGTCGGGCCAACCAGGCAGCCAGCGAGCGAGCGAGCGAACGAGGCCGAACAGAGCCGAGCCAACGCGCAGAGCCTCCATCTGTCAAACAGCTGTTTGACTTCCGTATATCCAACTTCCTGCTTTGCTCGTCCCCTTCGCTCCGATCGCATCGATCTTCGTTTGTCTAAAAAAAAAAGGACGAAGTGAAGTAAAGTTGTTTAATCGAAACACTACCGGGTTTGCATTTACAATTTTAGTTAGAGTCTCACCATGTTGATTCTTTTGCCGTAACATCCACTTGAAATTGGATGTTCTTAGTCAGAACTAATTACTGTTCGTTATTATTTTTTCTTTATAGCTTTTTTTCTTTATATCTGTATATAAAGCGCGATTTATTTACAACATTCCATCTCTGCACCTCTGTTTTTTTTTCTAGCCTTGTGATCCGATTACGGTTTAAAAGGCAATCTTCCAGTGAAGCTGATTAACCAAAATCACATTATTATGATTGATTCTTCTCGTTTCAAATTAGTTCTCTTCGATTTGTAATATTTATGCACTAATTACCGCACCATACTCTCATTGGCCCGATTTTATTATAGAATTTAAAATACCAAAAATTGTGTGTGTGCGATATCTGTTTAATATTAGTTTAAACGCTTAAAGTTGTAACAATTGTTGTTAGAACTTGTGAGGTTTTAAAGGAAGCTGTAAAATTAATATATGAAAAGTTAATTGAGACTTTTCATATACACGGATCGAAAAATGTTTAAATATTTTGACGGTTTTGGTAGTTTTTGAGTTTTGAGTAGTGTTTCAAGAATTGTAGTGATAATTATTATAATTTTAAACGTTTCAATTAATATTTAAAGAGATATCGCAATTTTTTGTATCTTATTATGTAAAGTTAATCTTAAAAATTTAACGATGATTTTTTAGCTGAATTTATCAAAACTATTTTTAGTTTTATGTCTGTTTTAAAATAGGTCACAAGCCATAAACCATAAGAAAATAACCAGTTATAATCGATTATTTTGTCATATATTCAACTGTGACTGGCCAATTTTTACGGCTTACGACTTGCAATCCTATTGTACAATAAGCATTATTAAGAAACTCTAGAACATAACCTCTTACGGTTCTGAATTCACACCTCTCGAAGTTATTTTTATTAAAATAAAATACTCTCTAACTTTACAGATGTCGAGCTAGGTCATGTTCGCGAATCAAAATTCGAGATCTATATCGGATTTTGGTCGGGAAATTCTAATTATTTTTTACATTGTATTGTCTGAAAAAGATTGACCTCGATTCACAGTCAGATGTCTTCAACCCCTGTGTTCGTTCGCAATAGGTCTGTTCGCATTGCTTGCACTTTTTGCACTTACCATCTTAGCTTTCTCTCTTTTTAACGTCGAATATATATCTATCTCATTTTAAGTGCAAAATTATTTGGGGATTTCATGCAACGCGAACAGACCTAATGCTAGAACTCTATTCAAGTTCTTGGATCCAGGAATGTGTTAATCAATATGTAATTCTTATGGAAAAACCGTAAATTGATTAGCTATACGTTTCTCGGAGAAAATGAAGCAAATTGCCATGAAATTTCATAATTCTAAAATGTTTCTGAATTAGCTTTATGGAATTGCAAAATTCATGTACTCTATGCATTAAAATAGTTATTGCAAAACATCGGCTTTCTACCAGAAATAAAGAAAAATTAAAAATATTTTTTGGCATAAACGCAGCTAAGCTATCATCTGACGACATTCACTCAATACAAAAAAATTTTACAGTTTATATGTATAAAATGAAATCTCGCTATAGAGATATGCTTGGATAACATCGTGCAATCGGAACTAAAAAAAAGATTTAAAAAAAGATTAAAAATGTAAAAAAAGATTGTTTAGAAATACGTTTTATAAATGAGAATAGAGATAAACAGTGATAAAGAGATGAGCAATATTGTGTAGATGCCAGATCTTGCAAGAGCTGGCGCACAGTCGGAACGAAATGTTAATGGTAGATATATCAAAGTAATGCAATCCTTTTATCTGAGTCGAAATGCTGACTTTCCTATTGGCTATTTCAATCGTCATTTTTTACCTGGTGGCTGTAATTTAATAAACGCTTAATATTATTGATAATTTTTTTCATTATAATATGGTTATTACAAAATGATGAACATTTGTGCTACTTTGGTATGTATATCGAGAAACATAAACCAGTATTCATAGTCCGTTCTTATTTTGAGATAGTCTTGAGTAATGTCTTAAGATGCTAATATGGCTCTCTAATCAGTTTGTGCCATCTTAAAGCCCTTGAGTAGTCACCGCGGCCATGTTGGGATCGTGACGTTAGAAACGAGAAATGACACGTTAATTTATGTTAAGTGCCATTTGTAAATAAAGTCAGTTTGGATAAATCGAAACAACGAGATCGCTTTAAAACACCTGTAAAAATTAATGAAAACTGTACCTTTCTCCCCTAGCAGTCAGTAAATGGTCGTAAAAGACACGTAAAGTGAGCCTCTGTACGGACAGGAAACACATGGTTTGACAGTTGTTGAAACGAGTGAAAAATACGTCTTTATTTCGGTCTTTATGTATAAAATTCCAAGATAATCTTAATTTTTTTTGTTCGTTTTTAGAACCTTCATAAATACGAATCACATTTTTACAGTTAAGCATATAACGACGAAATAGCACGTAACAAAAATTCGTCGTTAAAATCGTCCTTTCACGCCTATTAATTCAACTCCTTATTGTGGTGAGGCGCTGTATCCACACAAGCACGAGCCCATGTCCATGCGCACCTAACACGTCCACTATGAATAAGGGAAGGACATTATAGTAAAATAGTAAAATCTCTCTGTGTTGTGCACTTATATATGCATTATAAGCCGTTTACCACGGCAAGGTTGAGATTATCGAAACGGGTTTTTTTTTTATTTTTTGTTTTTTTAGCTATTTTATTTTATTGTGTTGTAAGAAAAAATTGTATTACATTTTACCTCGAAAGCTTTTTACTTAAAACACTGTAATGAAATATTTTTATCATTAAGTACTTTTTGAGTTATACAGCTTGAAAGTTATAGTGCTGCTATTATTAGCATTACCCAAGGTGTCCGGCCGACTGCTAAAACGTTTAATAACATTTGTTAAGATCAAAGCCAGCAAATTGTTTCTTTTGTTTTAATTTTTACATAAAATAAGAATTAAAGAGATATTCCAATGATCTTGATTTTAACGAATGTTATCAAAGTCATGAAAGAATACTTTATTACAGTATTTTGAAAAGTTCTCAAAGTTACGTAAGTAAGATACAGTAAGTTATGAGAATCTGCAATAAGACATGGGGACTTCAAAAAATTCTGTGTGACTTTGGTCTGACCTTGACAATGTCATCCAAGCTGAAACTAATAATATTTTATTTTATGATAATTGTTAAGTTATTGATTGTTAAGATTAGACCATTGTTGTACATAGGTTCCATTATGCTCGGTTTAATGAAATTTAAATAAAATTAGACACGACTTAACAATTTTGATGAACAAGATTTGATTTAATTTGGACATTACCACTTTATTAATTATATTTTTTATGCGTTATCATCTTGGATGTTTCGTAATTTTAATTATTATTTTTATATTGTATTGAGAATGACCTTAACCGTAGGTCGAAACGTCTACGTTTTGTTTTATTCAGAATAAATTGTTAAAAAACACACACTTAGAATCAATGTTGGCTCATATTGGCAGTTTTTTTTGTTTTTTTGATTTATACAACTGAACTTTTTGATTATCTTATTTTTTTATTTCATTTTATGTTCTTTTCAAAGTCAGAAAACTTTCATATAAACTGTTTTTCTTTAAAATGTTTTATTTGTGAGATAAAAAATTTGTAATATCTTATTTTGGACATCCGGTATACAGGGTGTAAAAAAATTCCGAACTCTTCAAATATCCTGAAAAGCGTTTCTAACAATGAGAAAATGTTTCTATAAAAGTTATCGGGTTTAAAAATCTATTTACTCATCTGTTTGACCTTGAGTAGTGCCACCAAGTTCAGGTCAAGATCAGTGTAATAAAGCAAAAAAAATTTTTATTTTGTTTTTAAAAATGTATATTAAGAAGGGATCTCTCAGTGATCTTGATCTTGACATATGTTATCAAGGTCATGACTTTGAGTGATCTTCAACAGGTGTCGATCTATTCGTTAAAAAGTTATAAACAAAAAAAGTAACGTCTTATTATTTCTGCCACATGTAATATTAAAAACTATATTATATTATTCTTCCCTGTTTTATACAACATGTCAATGTCATCAGAGAGGAGACTCCCCTAACCTACATATTTATTCTTGTTTTTTTCCAAACGACCAAAAAATTTAAACATGACAATTTTGTTTTTAAAGGGAATTTATAATTGTAATCAAAATGTAATCGTTTATCTTCTTGATTAAAGTAATTAATAATTTTTTTATAAATATATATTTTAAATAGTAATAGAAATTAAATAACTTTTTATTTTAAAAATCTTTTTGTCTTTTCTTTACAACTGTTGTTTTTCTTTTTTAGGCGAGTATTTATCGTATTTGGAAGTAGCATTCCAGCATTAAATTTTGTTACATGTTTAAATAATTATTTCTTTTCTGATATTCTTATTTCATATATTGTGATTCCGAAATGGTTTTATTTATATTTTACTGCATTATGCACGCGTTATTCCAGAATTCTTGCACATGAAGCAATAAGCGTATGGCAAGAAACGTCGTCCAGCTCATAGTTAACAATGCGTTCAGCAGGAAGAACTAATCAGTTAGTGATTCTTTAATATGATTGGTTCCTACGCTTAGAACCAGCAAAGAATTAGATTGATAAGTTTGCTCTGTTGAACTCAACTAATAAGCCCGCGAGTTTACTACGAGCAGCAATGGCAACGCACGAATGGCCAAAAGGCCTCCCTACACGGTCAGTAATACTGATTGTGATCAGTATTACTGATCAGTATTACTGACAGTATGCATTAGTTTTTACAATCTTATATGATCAGGTAATATTGATAATATTTTACTTCAGTTTGACGTGATTTGACGTATATTATCATCTATGACGACATGGATCTTAAGGAAAAAGCATCTATTTAAATCCAAATCATTGGGGTATGTTAAGTTAGCACCCCAACTATAGTACTCAGGAGTTCTGATTAGAGTTCCCACTTCCTTTTGACGAGACGAAGAGTTCCCTATAGTTAATAACAAGAGTTCCGCTCAATAAACATTTTTTTTACATTTTTTAAAAATGGGGTGCTAACTTTTTATCGAATTTCGAGGTGGAATAGTTCTGAGCGGCTTAATAGCTTCAATTTGCGATTGCCTAGAGTTCCTGATATGTAAAAAAATTTTTCGAATATTAAAAGAAAATTAAAAATTTTTGAAAAATTAATTTTTAGATACAATAGTTCTGATGATAATTTCTGCTTCTTTTTGACGATACGAAGAGTTCTCTATAATTTTTAATGGCATATGCGCTTTAATAATTTTTTAATAATTTTTAAAAAATGGGGTGCTCACTTTTTAACGAAATTCAAGGTCACATAGTTCTGATCAGCTTAACAGAACTATTTTGTGAATACCTAGAGTTCTTGATACATAAAAAACATTTTGAAGAATAACAAAGTTTAAAAAAAATAATAGAAATCTTCGAAAATTTTGAGTACTATAGTTGGGGTGCTAACTTAACATACCCAAATCATCGTCAATATTCTACGTCAATCCATTAATATTAACCACACACAATCAATAATATTGTCAGTATTCGTTGATATTGACAGTATTACTGATCGTGTACAGAGGTCTAAAGAAACACTTCCGTGCACTGGGCGGTTCTACCTCGCCCGCTTCATTGCGTGCAATTGGGCTTCGCGGTAGTTTGGTTGAATACACGCTCATTTGGATATGCTTAAAAACTAATATCTCATTAACTATTGCGAAAATTGCAAAATAGTATAAAATTTTTCAAGTCAGTTTAGTTTGCTGTATCTGTCCATATAAGCTGTGTTCCATCCACAGTCTAAATATATAGATTTCGCCTCGATGTTTGAAGATAGTGTTGAGCAGCGCCATATTTACTTACTCTTATATATATAAACCGCACAGATAATAACATTAACATTTTGATATTTTCATATAAATTCACACGATATTCACAGGTAGGATGCATACGTACATATATTTCTGTAAAACTGCTATCACTTTTTCAAAATTTGGAAAAGATAAGCGAAATTTTGAAAAAGTGGGGCCAGCTTTACAGAAATCATACATATGCATACATGAACTGAAACAAGATTCAGGTTCATCTCTTTCTATCACATTAAGTCAGCAGTCTAGTTATAGAATGCGATTTCATTTAATATCAGATATCCTGCCTAAGAATGATTAAAAGAATGGTTTTCTTTGATTTTACAGGAGGAGATGGAACGTATCATCTCAAAGTATTGGTTCCCGGTGTGGCGGCCGGAGCTATTATCGGAAAAGGTGGAGATACAATTGCTCAACTTCAAAAGGATACAGGGGCAAGAGTAAAGATGTCTAAATCGCACGATTTTTATCCGGGTATACATTTAGCTTCCAGTGCGCGCGTGTTCTCGCGGCTGCCTTTATCCGGGTAATTACCGTTTCATTCGTCTGTTACAGGTACTACTGAGAGAGTATGCCTTATTACAGGCACCGTAGATGCTATTATGGAAGTCATGGAGTTCATCATGGACAAAATACGCGAGAAGCCTGATCTTACTTCGAAAACTACGGTTGATTTTGACTCTGGTAAAGCCACTGCGGAGAGGGACAAGCAGGTATAAGATTAAAATATTTTTACTGTAAAATTTTTTTTCTATTTTCTATTAAAATATTTTATATACAGGATGTATGTATATTTTTAAGGAAATACAAATTTGTTAATAATTACTTTTTATTAAAAGTATTTATTTAAAAGTAATACGATATTAAAGGTAATTACAGATTTAAAAACTGCTTTTTCTGGGTATTGTAAATTTAGAATGCCTCTTCTCTAAAAATAATGCATTTGTTATTTAATATTAATAATTTTTTATAATATATTAATATATTATTACTAAATTTCTTGGGAAAAAAACAATGACACTAATAATATTTACTCAAATAATACGAGACTTAAACAAATATTGTACGCACGAATGACAGAGGTTTAAATTGCTATTTCAGGTTAAAATTTTAGTGCCTAATAGCACTGCTGGGATGATAATAGGAAAAGCTGGAAATTATATTAAACAAATTAAAGAAGAATCTGGCTCGTACGTTCAAATCAGTCAGAAGGCTAAGGACTTGTCTCTTCAGGAGCGATGTATAACAGTGATTGGTGAGAAAGAAAATAATCATAGGGCGTTACACATGATCTTAGCGAAAGTGGCGGATGATCCACAAAGCGGTACCTGTCTTAACGTCAGTTACGCGGATGTAAGTGGTCCTGTTGCCAATTACAATCCTACAGGCAGCCCGTATGCTCAAGCTCCCACAAGCACTCCTACGTATACATCTACGGCTGGTCTAAATACAGGTTAGTTAAAGTGTCTTTTAATAATGCAATAAAGTATTTTCTATGCGATGAATGAAAATTTGAGTGTTGTTACAGGACAGCGTTTTCGATTATAAGATTAATGTCTAATAATATTCATAGATGTAAGAAAATTATAAGCATGCTTTTTCTTAATTTTTACTACAATATTTAATGTCTTCAGAGGCATCACTTTAGTGAACTTTTTTTTAAAATTCTTGGCAGAATTTTTTTAAATGTTGATATAATTTTATAAGTTTTTAAAAAATTTTTTTAATTTTTTGTACAAATTGTAATATTTTTTAGAAATGTTGAAAAAGTCTACATTTTTTTTTTAATTTTTGGTACACTGTTGAAAATGTGAATAAATTATTAAACACAATAATTAAGAAATAATATTTATACTGGACAGAGCTGGATTTTGAGTGCTTTAGATAATTTTATGTAAATTTATATTGTATATCACATTTGAAGTCTCTTGCATTGTGCGTCGAATTGGTTTTTAAGCTATTTCTGAAAAAATCAGACAAAAATTTACCTCGTATTTTTTGATCTGCTTTTATTACGTGATATATACATTATTTTAAATAATATGTAAGCTTATTCCCCTCTAAAAAAAATTTTTTATTAAAGGTTTTTCACATGAAAATTTTTATGACTGAGCACCGGCTCTACTTTAAAGTTAAATATCTCTGACTTGAATCATCGTAGAAAGATGAATCAAAAAACGATTTTAAAAGCGAAGTTAAGCATTTGTATATTACCAAAATTTGTTTAAAACATTAATGATTTTAACAATGTAAATGTTAATTATATTTTTTAACCAAAGACTATCACTTGTAAAAATTTAAAAAAAATATATCGGATTCTTATTAAATTAATAACAAATTAAATACTTGTATATTTTGTTATAAGATGGAATCTCAATAGATTCTTCAAAAAAATCAGTAAACATTGTGCAGCATCGCGCGCATCTATCCGCTCGGCTTATAACACTCACACGGAATGCTATAGATCTGACCGACTTCTGACCGAGGTAATATTTTTCATAATTTTATTTACAGATTTTTAGTTTATCATTAAGATTTTTTAATGATACTAATTGAGCATCAAATTATTAAATTAGTTGTTAATTTAATTTGTGATATTACTGTATTAGTTTAATTGCATTCCTAAGTTCGGAAAACCAATTTGGTACGCAATTCGAGAAACTACAAATGTGATATATTTTACAGGAAGTTATTTAAAGCATTTAAGATCTAGCTTCGATCGGTATAGGCTTTATTTCTTAGTTATTGTGTAATCACATTATACGATCTTAATAAATCATTTATAAATGATTAAGATTTTAAAAGATATCAACTGTACAATTTATTGAAAAACATTAATCATGACAATATATTTTTTTAATCTGATATCGAAAATGGCCATTACCTTCTTGAATAGCCCTAATTCTTGTGAACATTGTGTTCAACGGGTGTCTAATATCATCTTGTAGTATTTTAGATTTATAAGCTTGTTCTATTTATTCATAAAGCAAAGGAAGTGGAACTATGTGAAAAGTAATTTCTTAATATTGCTTTAAATCTTGTCATATGGTTTTAATTCAAATTGTGTATGGAAATTTATAATTTTCAAAGAAAATTATACCGTTTAATATTTCTTTTTTTAATTCTAATATGTATACGTATGACAAAGGAAAAATGAGTAATAATCATAATATTGTATTTTTAATTTTTGTTCATTTTCTCTATTATTATAGATTTAAATTGAATGAAATGTAATTAAACGAAAAGTTAAATTACTTTCTTCTATATATAATAACTTTTCAAATTTATTCCTGAAGGAAGTAAATAATTGCTGAAGCAAAAGAAACTGTAAAACTTGCAATGTTTTCTGATTAAATGAATAAACGAAACTATTTTTTATATATTATACTTTTATAAAGCGATTCAAGACTTTATTTATCGATATATGTGAGCGTAGAGAAAAATCATTCCCTTTAATCATTAGTTCATCAAGCTTGGACATCTATCAGACCTTTTTATGATTTAGCGAAATTCTTGTTGTCTTTGTCACTTGTAATTAATAAATACGATGATTGCTCATTTCTTTTATAGTGAGTCTCTTAAATGGCGCTGGTTTGAGTCTTAATCTAAATCTGGGCGCGGCTATCACCGCTGGCACGGCGCCGGTGACGACGCAGTTGTTAGAACACATAAAGCTGAATCTACGTACGACAGGTTTTTCCGAGCCTGCTGCTACGGAGATACTTGCTGCGATCGCGACTCTTGCTAAGTACAATATCCTCGGGATGGGGATCGGAATGCCGTCGAGTATGAGCTATTTGGGCAATCCAATGGACAGTACGACAACTGCTAATGGCTCGAACAACAATGGCGGTGTGTTCGGACCGATCGGAACCGTTCCTGCGCTCGGGTCTACCTCGCCGACTCCGCGCAACACCCTTGATCGGTACGAGCCGTTTGATCCATTCCGACAGAACAACACCGCCGCCAATGCGATACACCTGAACAACAATTCGTTCGGCCTGGGCACTAACCAGTTATCACTTGTAAGTAAGAGTCCTACACAGGTAGACGCCAACAACAAGGAGACCAAGAAAGTAGACATAGAAATTGCAGAGGTTATAGTGGGAGCTATTCTGGGACCCGGTGGTCGTGCCCTCATTGAGATTCAGCACTTAAGTGGCGCCAACATACAAATCTCTAAGAAGGGCATGTTCGCCCCTGGTACCAGGAACCGCATAGTGACTATCACGGGTTATCCTAATGCAATCAACACTGCTCAGTACTTGATCGAGCAGAGGATCAGTGAAGAGGAGGCGAAACGAGCGCGTCAGAATGCCATCGCCAGTATGATCCATTGATTTCAAGTATAGCACTCTTGTTCATCGCCATTATTGAGCTCCGTTGTTCACCTCTTCATATCTTGAGAAAGGAGACACGCCCGGCCACGACGGTTTTTCCTCTACTCCTTTTTGACACTCCCCCCCTACACACACATACACACATACACACACATACATACATATATATATATACACAGATACTCACACACTTCGTCCATCGCCAATTTACCGCCCATTGTCATCTATCGCGCTGCGTTGTCACTATAGCGCTTACATTGTCGCATCATTTACGTTTATACATTCATCATGGCTCGTCAACATTTATCTATTTTTTAAGATAATAATAGTGTGTGTGCGTGTATGTGTGTATGCGTGCGCGCGCGTGCACACACACACACACACACACACACATTAATATTATGTATGTTGTACAATATATAACTACTACGATTGTTCTGTGATACACACCTTACGGGGCTTTATCACACACGACACGCGCGTACTGCATCAGAGTTGCCACAAGTAACTAATTGTTATTGTTTATAGCGTATTACCGTCGAGGTAATCCACTATATTGTTATAGGATTTGGAATATATGATTATGACATCTCTTTTAGCCATGCGTTCACATCATACTACTACACGACACCCGGCTTCTTTTCAGACAGACTTTTGTCTGGATAATCACATCCCCAGTTTTTACGAGTTCAACGTTATGCATTCACCGTAATTGAAAGAATCACCTCATACAGAACTTAACTTTAAAAATTGGCACTGTAAATCTGAATCAACCATCAATTGGTCAACTTAAATGTTGAAACAGGAATTCCATGATCAACATTCTCTGTATTGTCTTTCGAAATAGGAAATACTTAGACTAATAGATTTTTCTCGCTCTTTTGCAAAATATATTATTCACTTCGAATCATACCAAATACAGAGTAATATCTTGGCAAAACCAAAGAGTTTATAGATACAGGATGTTTCACAAGGAAAGAATTACGAGCGTTTAAGACTTAAAATTTTAGGCCTTAAAAATTTGTAAATCTTTTCTAAAACATCTCATAATGCAAAAATACCTTGGCTGGAAATTTAATACATATATATATTAAAAGTGTGAGAGCTATTCTATATATACAAGGTATTTGATATTGGATGTAACATCGTTCATGGATAGATAAAACGGACTGAACTGAATTGAAAAATTCTCTATTATTTTGCAATTTTCCCCAGTTTAGTTATTGAGATATTAATTTTCGAAAATTATATAAAATTGAATAATGCCCATTTTTATCATTGTAGATTAATTTTAATCTCATTTCAACTTGCTTTTTATCTTTTTCTAATTCTTTTAAAGGAAAAGATAAAGAATTCGTTGAACCAAAATTTACTACACATATCGATGGAAATGGGCATAAGTGCGTATTCATTTACAGGTCAAATGCGATTATGACCGCCCAGCGCTGGGAGATGTTTTCTTTCGCCGTTTGAGCGTGTTAAGGCTGTTTATAGTAAACAACTTCCCGTATGTCTAGCAACCTACAACGATGGACAGTTCTATCTCATAGTGCGCCTGCACATTTGATAATCTTTATTAATTAGTATCTCGGTAATTATTACAGACCTTTTCAATTTAGTTTACTCCATTCTATTTGTTCACACATGAATGGTGTTACACCTAATATCAAATACCTTTTATATATGTATATATAATATATATATATATAAATATATATTTATATATTTACAATATATTGCTGGCTGGCCCAGCTATATAAATATAACGGATAATTTCTTATTGCCAAGTTATATTTTTAATTCCAAAGTGTTTAAGTCTTAATCTCAGAACAAACCTCGATAAATTTTGTAGTGTTTAAAATAATATATTGTATATATAGAGCTATATGTAGATTTTAACATCGAATGTTATTTTTAAATCTCTTGAGTAGAGCTGAGTAGTCGCTACAGCCATATCGTGACGTCATAAGCAAAAAATGACACATTGAAGTTTGTTGCACAGCATTCGTAAATAAAAAGAATTTGAATAAAAAAAATGAGATCGCTTCAAAGCACTTATAAAAGTTGATGGAACTTATTCTTACCTCCCCCGACAGTTAGTAAACAGTCGTAAAAGATACCTAAAGTAAAAAGACTACATATGAGCATTAACGTGTTTTTATGAATTATCAGCGGGGATAAGGATAGTTTTGGTCAATTTTTACAAGTGTTTTAACTTTTATAATTTTGTTTTTCTCAAATTCTCTTTACAAATAATATGCAAGATACCAAAGAAGATTAGATAGAGTGGAAGGTTTGCATCATATAATGACAAGAGTCATCTGTTGAGTCCGATTCACAATTATTGAATTACATATATAATTTCATTTTAATGTATGCAAGCAGAACAGAATATCAGGTATAACGAAATATTCGTGGCTGTGCAACTTTAGTGTAGATATATGAAAATGAGTAATCTTGAATCCTGTTCGATTTCATTAATTCTTTTGTCACTTAATATTGATAAATACAGCATCAGACTCGAAGCGCTGATAGTAGTATATGTGTGTTCCTATAATAAGAGTTAGGACAAACAGCTGCCATTAATAGCCGAATTTTCATTGGTTACACTGGTTTTGTTACATGTAAGTTGACTACTACTGTAGAGAATATAGACGAATTAGAAAATAAAAGACGCGTAAAGCATCTAGAGCAATAACTTCTATTTATTCATACGCCAACTAATTATATAAAAAACGATAATTTCTGCAATTTGAAATTCGCAGTTGGCTATTGTATATGGCAGATTTCGGCAATCAACCAAAAGATACGATCACATTATTCTAACTCTTATTATAGGAACATTATATACGTGAAAATAGATTACGTTTTCATAAGGGCCTTCCACTCTATCCAATTCTTTTTACAAGAAACAACATATTATTTCTCGTTTATGACTCAACGATCGTGGCGACTACTCAGGAGATTTTACGTATATTTCTAAGGATTAAAAATTTTTTTACATACGCTAGCATTTGTTCACTAAGATATGCAAATTTTTTGCACGTTATGTTAAATGACTTTTAGATAATAATCTGTTCCATTATTTATATAGAAACTTTTAGTCTAATTATTTCCTCTTCTAAGGCGATCGTCAGTTGACTGCGATTATTTATATACATATACAATATATATTTTTTTTTATTTTAGTTTCATTTAATCGGACTTGATATTGGAATTTATTATTACGTGCCTTTGGGAGAAAGTAGTGTGTATGGGCGTTTACTTTCTGGAAATGACGTAAACGCTTGTTCGTAAAATCCCTTTTGTAGGTCTTTTATTTATACACAAGCGCTTCTCGGTCGTTTTCCCTCATTATGTGCTTGACTTTTTACCGATGCAATTTCGTGTATTTTAATTGATATATTGAAGATATCGAATATTTGATCATATACGTTGATAAGAGAATTTTCTGTTAACTATTTTAATTATTCTCGAAAATCTCGATTACGTTAGTCACATCTCGTAATTTTGAGTTTCGTATGATAAAAGAAGCGTTTGTATGGAACGCTGGAAAATCTCCTTTTATATAACGAAATGTAAGCCAAACGAAAAATTATAATAAATCTTGAAGCTTTCTCATTGAGAAGTAAGCCGACAGGCCATTAGATGTATTGTATTAGGATCGGTTTAAAAATTTTTAGACAAATCTATCGCGTTTCCGCTGTTTGATCGAAGGAAAAGTTATCCACTACAAGAGGTTTTTATAATCATTCTTTCTGTGAGAATAGGACAAGTATAGGAAGGGATAATACGAGCTAGATAGTAATAAAAATGGATTTAGTTAAAATGATTATTGAAATGTTAGCTATGTAGCGTTAAATAAAATATAAAACTGTATATGAGTGTGCGTGCGTGCGTGCGTGCGTGCGTGCGCATACATTTATACAATATATACACATAAGCACACATACAGGGTGTCTGATAAGTTCGATTCAGTTTAGTCTGCTCTACCTGGGGCTGTATTCTGTACACACTTGTTGATAGTTGTCAATATCGTTATGTTGTTGCGCAGCCTTTTTACCATACAAAATATCTACGCAATGATATATAACGACTCCAATTATCGATAGACGTATACAGAATAGCACCCTTGTACACGAGCACTTCACCAAACTTACAGGATACTCTGCATATATGTATACATACACATACACAGATATATACACAAACTTCAGAAGTTGGTGACATTGGCTCATCGTTCTTTAAACATTGACTTGTATATTTATAAATATTACATAACGAGAATAATTATATAAATAATATATTATACAGAGATGCATACACAACACACACACACATACATATATATATACATACATACATATATATAGAGAGATATATATATATATATAGAAGATAGATATATTATAGATTATTACAAAAAGAAAAAAGTTAAATAAATTATAACATGTATACGTATGTATATATATATAAATATATATAACAAATATATATATATATAAAATATATATGAAACAAATATAATATATAAAAACATTTATATATATATAGAATGTGAAATAATATTATAAAAGATTGTTGACAAAATATTTGCGTCCGCAAAGAGAGGAAAACAAGTTTATGTTTATCCATAAATTCTATGTGAACTATTTTCAATTAAACTTCACTGTGTTGCCCAATTACATTAAAAAGTCATCAAAATATAATAAAATAATTAACTAAGTTGCTGTTGACAGATCGATTCTAAAGTTTTAAAAAAGCATAACTGTAAATTAATAGCATTAATTTAATTTATGGATTAGTGTGTTCTAATGGCCTTTGTGCTATTAACGTTAACGGCAGCATAATATATATACATATATTTCATTACATATTGATTAATATATTATATAATAATATAATCATTATTATACAATACAATCATTATTATATAATAATATAATCATTGTCACATACATTTTCTGATTATCATATTAGATTAGCTATCATTAATTGTCATCGAATTAAAAAATCTTTAATTATAGTTGGCTACGAATATTATCTGGCTGATTGCCAGTAGGCGAACGATGTTGCTAAATTTGTCGCATAATACAGAGTCGAGCGCGTGAAAGAAAGAAAAGAGAGGCATTTGTCATTTAAATTGGCCATTAATCGTTTATCGCTCGCGGACGCTTATTATAGGACACTAATACAGTTCCACATTGCTGCTACTACAAATATGTACGTTACCTATTAGATTTAATATTATTTATTTGTCCTTCATATTCACGATTATACGTTATTTATCATTTTATTTATTTGCAGACAGACGCGTCGAATTGTGAAGCTATTGTCCAAGGATCGGTATCTTTATTTTATATTCCCTCGTTGTTAAAGTTGTAAAAATAGCTGTGTAGGTTTTATCCAATTGTAACATCAAGTGAATAAGATTGGACGGCAAACTCTTGATTTTTATGGGAAGTTACCGCATGATCAATCACCATACTTCATTTAAGAGTCTAAAGATCTTTGATCCGTCATTTGTCTCCAAGCTCGTTCATAATGCGTTACTGTACATTCGCAGTCACACAGTAATCTTAGTGCCGCTCGAACGATAGTTAAATTACAAGAAACAATTGCCGTACGCGTTTTTTCTCGTATATTTTTATTAGCGCGGAGTGTGAAGCACACTAATTTTGTGATATATATCGCCTATTGGTACAAATAACACAAGTTATGACGTACATGTTTGTAGAGACGCAATATTCGAGTGAGGAAAAAAGTAGGCGGAGAACGGATAGGAGGTGGTCCTTCTCTGGCGAACAACTTGTAGGTAGCATCCACATTAAACTAGGATAGAGTTACAGGTTCTCTTTGATATTAAATACATTCCGTAGTAGAACAGATTGCATATAAGACTAGCTGTGATGGAAAAAGCTGAAAAAAAGAGTATATTATACCAGCTGCTGGTGTATGAAAGATAACAAGAGATGAGCTACTTTGATGGGATGTAAAATTGTAGGATTTATTTGCGCATGTAAAGTGATTGCGACGACATGCGAAAAATTCGACTGAGGCAAGAAGAGATCAAGAAAGAAAGCAGAAGTTTTATCAATATGCAAACGATTAAATTTAATATGCCTGGATTAAGAATATTACAGGGAAATCTTGCGTGCAATGATATGTCCATGTTTTCACGATGGGAAATGATAAAAAAGAGACTAAAAGGCCGATTTTCTTCCTGCGTAAAACGCATATAGCTCATGAAATACGAATTTTCTTTCGTATATTCCAGTAAGAATCAAATACAAGTGAAAGGAGCACAGATTACGTATTAAGGCCATAGTGCGAATCAGCCAGTCTAACATAAGTATTCTCCTTAGTGTAGCTAACCAACTAAGTTGGTTTAAAGTATACCGCCTGTTATATTTTAGTAATTACATCAATACTGTTGTGCGTAGAGTTTGCAGAGTTTTACGTCGAAAGCGTTACTTCGACAGCGGCCCGAATGTTTCCTCACAATGTGCAATCTGTTTGATCTAATTATCTAGTATAACGAGGAACATCTCAGGAATATTTCCAATTAAAGGTGTTCTTAAGATACAAATAATAACGAAGTACTTGATATATAGATATTTGAGGATCCGAGAAATTGCAGAAACAGCGAAGAAAATAAAGAATTTTAATGTGCATTTCTGAGGCATAATAACGTTAACGGGACTGTTTTACACCCCGTTTCCGGGGAGGACTATCCTCTCCGATATTCTCTCTCGAACGAAGATAAGTGAAGCATAAATCGCAGCCGTCACCGTTATCGAAGTAACATTCGGCGGAATTTTCCGATGTTGCTTAACGGCGTAAGTGCATATGCGTAGTGTAGCAATACACATGTGTATGTATCTGTGTGTATATATATATATATATATATATACACATTCACACATATATGTAAACTTTGACATATTACATTTAACGATAATGTCAACAAACGTGCGGTTTCGCGTGCAAACTCAAAATGCACGAAATCAGTTCCCTGTACGCGGTCGATATTGAGAAGTGGAGATAATTTTGTCACGAATATCAGGTCGACAATCGACGTACTGCAATATATTGTATGTATATTAATAGTAGAGTATTATATACTTATGTACATGTATTGGTGACAAAGTTATTGTATCGCTTGTAACGATATTAATTTGCGATAGAAAAATCGTTCAGTCCTTTTCGAGCCAGCAGTTCCAAGGAAAATCGCTTTCGATGGAGCGTTTTTCTCTAAATTTTTTATTCAAAGATCATAGTTAGTAATCGTCAGGAGAAGACGTTAAAATAGTTTTCGCTCATTTTACATTCACAGAGAAAATCAGTAATGTAGGATTCACACTGCGTACGACATGTTTTTTAGATATATACGACAAGCATCATCGTATGACAAAATATTGTTAGCTAGAAAACAAAAGCTCTCCTATTGGATATATCGTACCGTCGTACATCGGATGTCGCGTACGCAGTATGAATTCTACATAATTAGTCACGAATAAGAACGATTCGATTTCAATCGAGATAACGATGGTAACGGAAAGGACGAAATACTTAACGCATGTCGTGGAGGATTTTCCAAGACAATTGATACGGCGATTTTATAGCGGCTGCATCTGCACAATGTAGCAAAAGCAGTATTAGTCGGCCAGTCAATGTTACCTACGAGTTGTTTAAACGAGAAGACGCGATGTGTTACGACCGGCAGTCATTGCCCATCCTCTTGTTAGAAGAATCTTTTATTTTTTCATACAGCGCTTTGTTTTGTACAGTTTAAGATATATTTCTCCTCTTTTCGCAAACTTGTTGTAAGCGCGAGAGAAGATCGTGGCGCGATGGGTAACATGCGTGTACGCGTCGCGTCGCCAATCGATAGTTGTAACCGCAGTACACAGTTAGGCGTGTAGATTATGTGTAGTTAGTTTCTTAAATTTCTTACAGAATTATGTCATTGCAGAGCAAATTAAAACAATAAATTACCGACTCTATCTGAGATAAAAAAAAAAAAAAAAGTAAAAGAGAAGAGGAAAATAATTATGTATCTGTATACACACAAGTACGCTCGCACACGTGCACACGAGAATACACGGAACAAATTAAGAGAGGAAATATTAAATTTAACTCTCATAAAATATTATATATATATATACACATACACACACACACACACACACACACACACACACACACAAAAATGTGGTGGTGTAGCTTAGTAATCAGGGATGTAGGAATTGCATTGACTCGCCTCAATTCTAATTATGACTATTATAATATTACGGTAACTATATTATAACTAAATTTGACACTCGTCACTGCGCGGAGAGTGACTTGCGTGTCACGTTACTTGGCTGTGTGTGTTAGGTTACATCGTAAAAAACTCATGTTTCATCGTACTTTTATGCTTTGCATTAAACTCCATTGAACCAGATACGAGACGAGAGAGAAAGAGTGTGTGAGGGAAGAAGAGAAAAACGCGAGAGAGGCATAAAATGGAGAAGAATGCAAAAAGAAATGTAGAAACAATGGCATTCGGGAACGTGTTTTATTCTAAGGATAAAGAAAAAGAAGGAAAGGATCTTTTATCATCCACACTCCACACCCTTTAGTGCCATATCGAACCTTCCCTATCCTACATTATCCATCTCCTTTCCTTACCATATCTTTTCCTTAGCCATAAACCCGGATCTACAATAGAGTTTTAAGCCTTAAGCCATAAGAAATGGACGAATCATAATCGATTATTCTTCTCGAATTCGACTGTAATTAGTTAATTTCTTACGGCTTAAGGCTTAAAACACCTATTGTAGATCCGGGGTTACACTTGTTAACGTTTAACCGTAAAACGTGTTGTTAAAGATATGTATATCCTGCGCGACGCACGCAGGCCGTTTTTAATGAAAGACGGATTATATCATTCATTTCATATTATTATACGTAAATAACATCGTTATGGAACATTATGAGATACTTTATTACACTTGCTCTTAGTTTGCGGTATATCGAAAAGTAGGGATTCTTATAGCGTCCAAGGATATTATAGAAAAGAAAAAAGAGATAAGAATAGAGTTAATACAGAAAGGATAAGTAACAACCGATGCTCCATCACAATATACATTGACTGTTACAAATTGAGAGGAATGTTATTTAATGGATACTTTGATTCCAATGTTGTCGCGTTACACGTTCACGTTTCATAGTTTTATGTAGCCAAATGTCCTATTTCAGCTTATCTTATATTCGCGATCGACATTAATAACTAAAGTAAAAAATGCAACAATATCTAATTGATATATATATATATATGCATGGCAATTTGGCGAATTAATTTAAAATTAATCATACGATTGCTATCGAAGAAAAAAAAAAGAAGAGAAAGATCAACCGTGTCAGTTTTACCTCGAGAGAGCAGGGTAATTCAACCAAAAGCGCAATTATTTTAAAAGTTACTGACAAAGAAAAAATTGTATTAAAGATGTCTGTACAGGTGGATCCAGAGTCTATATATCGATTGACCAGTAACAGATAAAAAAAAGAAGGAGTGAGTAAACTAAGCATAAACTAGTAAACTATCCGAGATATATTAATTATTGTGTTAAAAAAGTGTTGCATTTGTCTCTATAAAGAGTTTTCTCTAATTGTTAGTTTACTGCCACTTTTTTTGCAATCGTTCGCTATAATCAAATGTTTAAATAATAGAGATAGAATATTTGCCAATAGCCAAGGAAATTATAATATAAAACGTTATATATATATATATATATATTACGCCAAAAAACATGTTACACTAACAATAAGTCACTAAGATATCGCTATAGAGAACGTCTAATAAAAAGAAAAAAAAGTTTATCACATTGATCGACAATAGCAAACGTGAAGTTATTTATATAGTATGAAAGTATACAAAGATTATCGGAGATCACAGGCATTCGAAAATCATTTGATTAAACGACTTGAAATATTCCTCATATCACGATATCTTCATTTTCCTAAATGTCAGCAACATTCTCATAAAATAACACGTTAAGTCCATCTTCAATTAAGAAATAAAAAAAGCGAGGATAAAGTTATATATATATATGTATGTATGTATATGTATATATATATATATGTATATATATATATATATATATATAAACATACACATGTATCGAAAATGTAACGTAACGACGTTACAATGTCCGCGATAACTGGAATGTATTCGTTACGAGATAATTAAGAGGGTTGTACAAAATTATATGTAATGTTATTTTGTCGGAAGTGAGAATATTGATATAGCTAGATTGTTAATATGGTATATTATTTTTGGGTAAGTATAATGTAAAAAAAGGAGAAAAAACCAAGAAAAGAATTAAGAGACTTTCGGATGTGAGGTCGTTGTTGAGATAGCACACAGCAGCTCGGGGATTAAAATGGCAAATTGAAAAAAACAATTAAATGATAAAGTAGTAGGGGAAGAAAAGAGAGAGAATGAGAGAGGCGAAGGAGAAGGAGGAGACTATTAAGTACCTTGTTGAGTATAAGTAGTCGTATATTGCTATAGATCGCAAATGCACGTGGATGTGCATGTGCTTTCATCTACATTCATTCATGCGCGCGGGCGCACACATACACACAATATACTCATACACATTGTATAATGTCAAAAGTGCATGCTTACACGCAAATAGAAGATTTTACAGATCGACAGAAAGACAGGGAGAAAATGCGCGTTTGCGTTTTACTTTCACGATGATAAATCTTCTCGTGCATTGCAATTACAACGTGCTCGGTGAATTATTAGAGAGCGAGAGAATGAAAAATTAGAGAGCGAGAGAGAGAGAGAGAATAGTGTTATCTTCCATAATATTATATATATATATATATAATATATAAAATATATTATATATTATACATAAAATTGAAATATATGAAGGCGAAAGAGAAAAAGAGAGAGCAGCTGGCTGCGAAGGTACTATATAGAGGGATTATTCGTCTCGCACCGATGATGAAATCATGATCCAAGTATTGTACCTTAATTACATTCCTTCGGCTATAAAATAATTTAAGGACATACACAAACACTTACATGCATACACATGGCAGCGCGTTTTTCTCATCCTGCGTTTTACCGTTTTAGTTCGAATTAAACCGCACACGATTAAACAGAAAATTCATTGTCACTCATCACATTTTATCCCGCAATTGTGTACACTACGATAGAGACGGCTCGACTTATTTTTTTTTTTTTTTCTTTTTCCTTATTAACACGATACGAGAATGAGATGGCGGTGCATTATGAGCAATGGGCAAAATTGCATATTTTTTAATATTTCGAGATGTCTCTCCGTGGAGAGAGAGAGAGAGAGAATGGAGGAAACGGAAGATGGGAGGAAAGATATTGCGATTCAATTAAGAAAGAGCTAAGATTATCGATATTTACGATAAGTTTTAAGTAGTAAAAATTAGTCGTAACTCTACGGAAGGTACGGAAACACTTTAGATGAGTAACTAGAGATTCAGGAATGGTAAAATGAAAGATTGTAATTCGTCGATATCAAAGGCAAGATGAGAAAAAGTCTGTGGTATCGTTGATTTTTATTCTATCATAATTGTAGCATCTTGCAAATCTTGCAAATCACAAAGGTACGAAGATACCGAAAACGTCACGAATATTTTACCTTCGCCTAATCTTTCTTAAAATCCGTTATTATACGTCAATAAAGTGAATTACTCGACAGTTCTCAAATGTAGACCACACGACGACATTTCGATATTATCGCTAGCGTCATGATGGGAAAGAATATGCTCCGTCTCTCGGTCTTGAGCAAGAAAGCTGTAATGTCAAAAGTCACGAGAGCTAACGTATTTTTTCTCTGAGATATTTATGATAAAAATAGCTGACGCGGAATGTATAGGTAAAGTGTCAATGTTTATTAGCGGAGTCAATCGTGACTCTTAGCACCGTTTTATTGCGGGGTATTTGTTCTACATGAGAACTGTCATTCGGCGGTAGAAAAATTCGGACGCGAAATTAAATTTCAAAATTGGTAGACAATACCTTTCAATTGGATGATACTCAACGATACCACGGACGGAATAGTATTGCTCGGCAAAAGAAATCGTGCGTGAGGGATTGATGAGCAAAAGAAAGCAAAAACGAGAGAAGGATACGATCTTGTCAGTAATCAGATAAGAGCGCGACACTGTCAGGGTACGCATATTCGTACGGTTCGTAAAGACTTCAATAGAGAGAGAATCCTCTATTTGTTGATCAAAACTCAGAAAAAGAGCGATGATACGCGTTTTACTTTTGCACTTTTGCTAGTCGATGAAGTCTATCAATTGTTTGCTGTCCTAAAACTATTTTTGGGCACCACTATTGTTATCAATGAAGTATAATTTAGTTCACAGGCATTTTTTTTTTCTTTTGAAGGGCTAATCTTAATATTATTACTTTATACACTCTAACACATTTATTTGCATCCATAAATTGTTATTCTCTTTCATCATCAATTTATTCCATTCGATGTTGAATAATTATATAAAAAAGTAAAAAGAGAGAGAAAAGCAAATATAATATTAACTATTTTCACTCATTGAGAAGCATCGTTACCTGTATGACAAGTGACCATAATAAGAGCATAATAAACAATCGCTCATTAAATGCATTCTGTTGTTCTTCATTTCATGACCTGGCCACCATCCATACATCCATCCACATTAGTCCATTCAATGTCGCAGTATGATCATACATCATACGCGTTCATCTTTTGCTATTCACTAAAATGTCTCTGATCTCCGTTCTGCATACTCAACTTAGGAATGAAGCGCAATTGTGATTTTGTTCGGAGAGTCTTTTCGAGTTTCGGCGTTTTTGTAGAGCAAATGAATCGCCGATGACGAAGATTTCGCGGTGAAAGAGATGATCTTCCAAAAGGAGAAAAAAAGAATTGAAAGAGAGAAAAGAAAAACGTATAATGGCAAAATATACAATTTCGAAATATTATATAGCAGCGTACAGCTTATACGCTATTATTTCAATTCTTAAAAAAATTTTGATCTCCATGGCTTGTCGAACGTGCGTGTCAGTTGACATTTTTGTTTTTCTTTTTTTTTACAGAAGAACAGAAAGGCAATTGTCGACAATTGATATTTTTAAGAAAACGCGCCGTTATTATATCTAATTTATTATTATTGATATCGGATTATTTATTTATTTTAAAATTTATTTTAGAAATTTATTTTAGAAATTTTTGTTCTTTAACGCGTTTTTCCTCAATGGCAATTGTATTGGTACCCACTGTGTCGTTTCATCCTTATCCCCATCTTCCACCTTCTTCATTGTAAAGGTCTTGTTTGCACATCGCCGATAAATAAAGTTAAAAGTAATATGAACTTAATAGTCCCAACTTACCGATAAGTCTTGTGAGAAGAAGTGTGATGATTGAAAAGGTCTGATATATAGTCATCCAGATAATTTAAATTAATTATTTTTATTACGCAGTTAATTGTGACATAAATAAATTAAACAAAGTTTTTCTATAAAAATCGTTTGTATTTTATACGAAAAGTTTTAGAGTATAAATAGCCATTAAATTAAATATTTTTTTAATTATGTTTATAGTTGAGACATGTTGGCTAAGTTTATTCGAATAAGATATAGATTCGTATATGATATCTACGCGCGTTAAAAATCATGCGCGATGCACTTTCATTTTGACATTTTCCGTGTATACGACCTTCAATGATTTATGTATATCCAACCTAATTTTCCCAAAAAATAAAGCGAAATAAATCGATGATGTGGAGTTTGTAACATTGATACTTCGATTACCGAATTGTAATTTCGCGTATGAACTTCCGTCAAAGAGTCGAGAATTGCACGACTATAAAGCGTAGCGAATCTTTGTTATCAATCCAATAACGGTAAATTTATCTCCTTCTTCCATGATATAAGCGTATACGTTATATATATTATACATATGATACTCTTTGTTGTTTCTAATCGATATTCTTGTAAATATCTAACAAAATTTCCGATCGGGAGCGAAACTTGTGACGAGCCTTTTGCGGAAACTCATCTGTCATTTAAATATGATGAGACGATCAAAGTGTTGTGATAGGTATATGCATGTCACACACATCACGCGCGCACGCACACGATTTTTTTACATTTAATATTTGAACGAACATTTGTATCTTATATATAATATGCATACACACATAATGTGCGTATCTTATAATTATATAATACATATAAAAGATAATAGTACGCGATAATTAGCTGATACATGTGTATCTTTTGTTTTCTTCTTTTTTTCCTCTTACATTCCCTTAAGCGTACAATCTCGAGCGTACGAGAGATGCATATTTTAACTAGTCAGTACAAAAAAAGAAATGAAAGATTGTATTTTTTTTACACAACAAATTATTTGTAAATAAAGCAAAAAAAGTATAATACTTTTTCGGAAATGAGATATATTAGCGGGCAGAGTTGGGAATGTTACCTTGAAAAAGTAACTCGTTATCGTTACTGTTACTTTTCGTAAAAAGTAATTCATTACTGTTATTCGAACTCATTTACAAAAGTAGCGTTACCGTTAATTGAAGAAGTAATGACCCGTTACTTTTCCGTTATTTTTCAGGGAAATTATTGAGTTTATAGCCTCCTTACGTTTAATATTGATAAAATTGGGTTCATTTGACATCTTTTGCACAAAACGATCAAATCTGGTCAGAAACAAATGTAGCTTTGCCACGCAAACCGGGGCATTAATTGTTAAAGTTGATTATTCAGACTAGAAAACTTGTCATACTGATCAGCGATGTGAGCATATATGTTGTTTGAGCGTACAAAATACAAAATATTTTTTAATAAGTAAATAAAAAATGAGGTTATTTTATAATGGCATTTATTGAACGTAATTTTAATTTTACACAATACAATGTTAAATTTTGTCAGATATAAATATTAAAGAATTACTGAGCGTTCATTGATCAGTTTTCTCTACTGGGCTGTGTTCAGAATCGTCGTCCGGATGCACTGAGATGGTAATTCTGAGCGTAGCCCTGAACTATCCATTAAAAACTAAAATAACAATAAAAGTAACGGCTTCGTTATTGTAAAAGTGTAGCGATGTTATCGTTACCGTTACAGTCAGAAAAAAGTAACAGTCGTTACCGAAAAGAGGTAACGATAAAAAAGAGTAACATCATACAAATAACGCGTTACTTCTCAACTCTGTTAGCGGGTAAAGCACTGGCGAATGAATTATTATTATGATCTACACGGAACTATATTATTATCAAGTTTCGATAAAGAGAGAAATGACTAATATGAATGTAAACTGAAGTAACAAATAAAAAATTATTTTTGTATGGATAATTAACTTAACCCGAATAGTTTATTTCAAGCTCTTGTATCTATTTAATTAACGATTATGTCGAGATCATAAGTCGTGGAAGTTACGTCTCCTTCGTGATTCGACTTCTCCGGATTCTTTTAAGAAGAGATTTTAAAAGAAGATGTGAAGATGATGCAATTGTTACTGGTAAGTTATATATATATATATATATTTGTTTTCAGCCATTATCATTAACTTTCTCTAAACCATTTTTTTAAATTATTTTTTCCATTTTTGCGACACAAAAAATCATAAATTTTAATTTTTAATATTTTTTAATGAAAATTTCTGGCTATATACTCTATTACAGATGATATTTTTAAGAACAAAAAATAATGCAATAATCCGCGTTCCAAAAAAGGTATTTATTTTATTAAAGGAGAACCTTTTTTAAAACAACGAAATATATGAAGTTATTGTATAAAAGAATACATTTATATTCTTTTAACCCTCTCAATTCAATAACCGAGTACCTTGGGTACTCATTTCATGGTTTTTGTCTCAATTTTGTGGCAAAGCTGTTTTATGCCTTTTGGTCAAAAAGTGGGCAAGAGACAAACAACATTCTTGTTGTTTAGAAACAGAAAACAAAGAGCGCATTGTAGAATTATCATTAATAAGGTAGGCAAACAGAGCGGCAATGTCGAAGATGTTATAAAACAATACCATAGACGAATCGACCATCTTTGTTTTTTTATGTGTTGTACACTGCCTAATATAAGTAATTTTTCCATTACATCTATACCGAATTTTGTTTTGTTATAAAAATGTACAATCTCTGGTTTAGTGGTTTGTTTTTTTTTCTCCAGAAGTGGCGGTGTCGTGATGCATTGTTCATTATTAAAGCGATCTCATCTTTTCATTTCATTCAAATTGTCTTTAATTAAAAATGGTATGCAAGAAAAATCAACGTGTCATTTCTCGCTTTTAACATTAATAGGAATATCCTTTTGTATCATTGATTGCTGTCAAAAACATCATAAATTTTTTATTTTATTATTAAATTGTTAATTAATTATTAGTTACTGTTATTACATATTTTTATATTATTTGAAGTACGTGATACCTTTGTGCTGTATCTAATATTATATACTTCATTATTAATATTACTTATAATAAATAATTGTAATAATTTTTGTACTAGGTACACATATGTTCTAGATGTTGTGAATTAAAGACATTCTATAATTAAGCCAAATGGAAAATAAAAGTCATTCGATTCTATATATGTGGTTACAAGTCTTTATTTTATTTGTTAAAGGATTGATGTTGCACTTGTGTATCAAGCTGCCCGGCAAAATACAATAGATTGCAAATGTTAACATCGCTGAGTCACTCAATCCTTGATCCATTTGAGTGCAGGGCGCGATGTTGGGTGCGATCAAGGCATTAATATTCACAATATATTTCGGCGTGCGTCTCGTGTAATTTTTTCGCATTCGTATGTATATAGAAATGTATCGTGTAATGCGTACAGGAATGAGTATCAGGGAAGATTTTAATATATGATATATCTCATATATCACACGCTACATCACACACACACACGCGCGCGCGCGCGCGCATTTAATTTTCCTTTCAATTTCCTTATATATGTATATAAACAGGATGTTCCGTTATTAATCGATTACTTCTCAAAATTTTCTTTCTTTTTAGTTTTGTATAAAAATGTTTCAGACAATTAAAAGATGCACGATTTAAAGAAGTGCAAATTAATTTTTGGATAAAAATTAAATTTTTTAAGTCTTATGAAATTTATCACTATTTTAATGGAATTATGACTTTTTTTAACGTAATGATTTCTCTCTAATTACTTTGCATATAATATATATGTATATATATATAATTTATATAATATTACATTATAAAAGTATTGAGGTAGAGATAACGAAAAATCAACAGAATTTTCGAATTATTTTATACTTAAGGCCCCTGAAAGAGAGAGAGAGAGGGGGGGGAGGGGAAGGGGGAGAGAGAGAGAGAGAGAGAGAGAGAGAGAGAGAGAGAGAGAGTGAGAAAGGTCGCCGCGGCCATGTTGGCATCATGACGTCAGAGGCGAAAAATGGTACGTCATTTATGTTACGTTATTTGTAAATAAAGACAATTTAAAAGACTCTACATTATTCTTAACTTTTTAGGTTCATTTAGAATAAAGTTATATCAAAATAAAAAATATTTCTTGATTTTTTTGTTTCAGGCAAGAATATACTTTCAGAATATATTTTTTGTATGTACAAAAAAATTAATTACATTCTACCATCAAGAATGAAGAAAGACACGGCGATAATTCTTCTGGCATAATTGAAGATAATACTCGTAAAAACCTCAAATACGTAATATTTGTCAAGATCAAGACCATTGGAAATTGTTCATCTTATTTTTATTTTTATGTAAAAATGAAAACAAAAGGAATAATTTCATCGCAGCCTTGACCTTAAGGTGGTTTTCTTAGTAAAGTGCCGAAAATTTGGTGTTCCTCATTAAGGCCTGTCCAATATCACAAATATCTACACAATTCAAATAAAATATTAAAATTACGTATATAATAAAATAGTATAAAACATACGATAATAAATAAAAAGTTGTATCTTCACCAAACGAAAGCAAAGTTATATAAATTTTTTGAGATTTTTGTATACAAGTTTATGCATGTAAATAATATCTTTTCAGAATAGTCATCAAATTATTACTTTTTTGTGACCATTACAATCGTAATTTTTAAACTATTCTTAAACAAAATCTATAGTAATACTTATGTGCAGTTAGTCAAAGCGTCTATAATCTTTACGTGTCACCAAGTTATACGTTAAAAGTTAAATTTTCGACATTACTTATTTTCACTCTTATTTCATCGTTAACCTATCCTAGAATTTTGCACATAAGTTCGATACTTTAATTTCATTGTACGTGGTATCTCAGAATATGTAGGATTATTTTCACATGCAAAAAGAGCGAATTAAAATGAATCAAAAAATCTTCTATAACTTTGCAATTATTGCCACTTAACAAGATGTAATACTTAACAAGATATACTAAAAATTGCCGATTTAATATTATTCGACGTCTATCGAGTAAAATATATAGCCTGCAGCAAAATATTAATTTCATGTTTTGCAATTTTTTCGAGACAAAGCAAAAGCAAATCTCTAAAGAACTTATTTATTAGTTTAACGATTTCCTACGCTTTCGAAGTTTTGACATTTAATTTGGGAACATCCTGTTAATATACGTCTATGAATGCATTCTGTTTTGCGTTTACAGCGCTTGTAAACATCATTTGTCCTTGTTTAATATTTGATTGACAGTAAGGATGCTTACAGCGTGTAAGCGTGACAACTCACATATATACATATATATTACTCGCATTTGTGTAAGCGCGTGCGCGCGTTTTATAATCCGTACAGTTAGAGACTAAAAAAGGTGCAATATTTTTTTTTTCGATAGATTTCGGAATGCAGCTTACTCACTGAGCGATTGGTTCCTATTTATGTATCCATAAGTAACAACCAATTTCTCAGTGAGTAGGCTGCATTCCAAAACCCATCGAAAAAGTATTGCAATCTTTTTAGTCCCTGACTGTATATATACACACATACACGCACGCACATATATACATAAATTAAAACAATTAACTTCGGTTAGTAAGTAATATTATGGAATGAGAGATAACTGGGTCCTCGATTATGTACAGTGTTATAGAATCTGTTCACGAGGGTTATTAAGTGACGCGATACAAATAACGCGACGAACTGGAGACTCGGTCAAAGGTGGAGTCCTTCTAATCGTACAAAATTTACGCGTAATTGCTGTATAATAGATGTTTTGGCACAGTAGACAGCAAGTTGTTTTACGATACGATGTGATGCCCAATTTTCTCTTGCCATTAATGCATCTCATCAGAATAAACAGTGCGTGTACGTTGCTTACAAAAATCATTCGTAACGCAGCAAAAGACGCGTGTATTATATATATGTATAAGTTTTTAGTCTCGAATAAATAAATACACGCGAGGCTGCGTTTAAAAATATTTCGCTCTAAGAGCAAGTCCGAAACCGTCAAGAATAACGCGTACCTAAAAGTAAATATCGCAAAAACGATCTTACGAATAGAGATTATCTCTTATGTAGGATCGATTAAGTATTAATGCAAGACTTTCTTATGATAGATCATGCAAGAGCGCGTCCTTTTGCGGAATATGTATATTGAAAGAGATACGCTCTTTAGAATCGACGTCTCTTTTCGTTTTAAAAGTGTCTTACATAAAATTGCAATTATACATAGGATATCTGACTTATTATTAACGACAGACTCCCAAGACTAGGTTTTGAAATGAAAATTAATACTAAAATGCTAAAGTTATAACAATTTTTTAATGAAAAGCGCGCACGCACACGCACACACACAGACGCACACGTATTTAAAATTAATCAATCAAAATGTCCGAAATTTCCGCGCTCAGGCATTAAGAACATAAAATGTATCGTATAGTATAATTAATATTTGTAGAATTATGTTATTGTATAATAATTTTAAAAATATAATTCTACAAATCCGATTTTATATTTAAGATTATCCTAAATGATTTCAAGATCATTTCATTAAATGGATTTAATCCTCTAAGATCGTTTATTATTAGATCAAATATAAGATCGAACTGTAAAAATATCTTAAATATAAGATCAAACTATAAATACCGCTTCAAAGACTGCCCATGATCAGATTTAAGACAATACCCAGATAATATGCATGTTGCATAAGATAAAAATGTCTTTTAGATATCTTATGGAACATATAAATTATCTAGGTATCATTCCATCCTAGGATCAATATTTTAAAATATATCTAAACGCATAAATTTCGGACAATTTTATTGGGTAATTTAAAGTCGTTCTCATTTAATAATTATTACAGTCTTGGCATTTTGGTGCAAGATATTCATCTCAAAATAATCGCAGGAGTCCTAACAGTAAATGCCACAAATCTAAGACACTCTATATAACTATACGATCTTGCATATTTTGCACATATAGATAGGACAATCGCGTGCATCTTATGTGCGTATTATTTCTATTACAACCTAAACATATCTTGCGATATATCTGCGTATACACACACACACGCACACGCACGCACACACACCACGCGCGCGCATACAATAATTTTATTAACACGATACTTTAATATTCGTTCGCTTAATGTGAGGAAGAGACTGTCCTTTGTTAATGCAATATCATGATAAGATGTAACAATCGCATATCCTATGTATCATTGTATAAGGAATCAATAATAATATTATATAATGATAATTAAGCACAAGTAAAAAATTCACAAGAGATGTTTCGATTCTTTTCCCGCGTTATTTCACTTCGATCAATGAAAATTGTGAATTTTTTACGATTCACTTTATTCGTTCTTAGTATTATACGTGATTCTTTTTTACATATGTATGTACACGCGTTTGTCGCTATATAAAAGGGCAAATATATTTTCGATACAAGATTATATAATTCCGTAGCGACCTAATGCTTACAAAAACGTTATTACAAAAAAATTCCTTTCGAATGTTCGCAGCACGAAAGTATTTCGATAAATAATATTGTATTATTAGTCCTATTCCACTGAACGACAAGATATATCTAGAAATCTACATTCTCAGTCAATAATGTTAAAAAACATGACTGTGGTTGCACGTACAAATTCCGTGGTAGACTTTACGTTTACAGTGATTGTTAACGCTTTATTTGGTTTATTCTTACAGTAAGAAAAATTTTAGAAGAGTATCACAACGAATTAGGAGTCGAGATCGATTTAGAACTTCGCGAAATAACAGATACCAACTTATGCGGAAAAATTTAATCTATCCGCTAATAATTATCCGTCAAAAATAAATGTTGTTTTATACCCGATTAATTCTATCTTCCAGTTAGAAACTATTAGCTGCATAAATATAAGTAAAAAACTGCTAATTAGAATTTACCATATGTATTGTATTAACAGAAGAATCCATCTGCTAATACACTTGTCCATAGATAATAAAACATATTGTTGCGTGATAGGAACTTCAACTAGACTGATATTTAAATTCATTTCTACGAATTAATCACAGTAAAAATATGTTGTATTCGATGGAAAAATATTATAAAGGATGTTATTTTTTCAAATAAAGAACGTGATGTCATTGCTGTAACTTGTTGTGCGATCTTGGAAGACACTCACGCTTCTTTTATATATTCTATTTCATAGTTGCCGCTATTCTAAACGTTCTATACGGAAATTTGGCTTGTTTCGCTGAAACTGTAATGTATCGCGTCTGTTCCAGACATTCTCGTTGTTAAAATGTATAGACAAACATATAAGTATGTACATAACGAAACGGATCTTCAAAGAACATTTTCAACTAATAATATTTTTACGTGACATTGTAACATATCGCCAAAAAATTAGAATGAGGCTTAATTTCACTGAAAATATCAAATTTCTTAATAAAAAGGTTAAATGCACGATTAACCCTTCGTTATCACCACGGGTCAAAATGACCTGCAGTTCGAATTTCGGACTGCAGGCCCAAACTAACCAGTTTCTAATCGAATCTTTGAACGCGCACCAGTATGTATTTTCATTTGAAAGTAATATATTTTAAAGGAGTATCGTCTTAAAATTTTAACTAAAAAAGTGAAGAAATTATGATATTTTATGTTATAGTTTACTTTTTTACGTATATCTTCACGAATTTTTTAATACATTGTTATTTAATTCGTAATGTTATATCATTAATAAAACACATTCTATAATATTTAAAGTATATTTTATATTTTTTGTTCGTATCAGACGAATAATTTTAGAGTGGCAGCAATTGGCTAATTTGATCCAGTATGATAACCATGAAACTTTACAAAAGTGTGACAACGAAGGATTAAAAATAACTGGCCTTCGCACATAAAACACATATGAACAATACATGAGTACGTTAATTATAAATTATTTACGGTTTAGAAATTTACGGTTGCGTGTAAACACGCTACGTCAAATAAAACTAGTATAAGATTCTCTAATGCCACTTTAACAATAGATTAGTACTTCAGTTATTGTAAAAATGTTCAGTACCTTTTGTTTTTAATGCTAAAACCGGTCGAGATGTATGTATATGCATATTTATATACATAATAAGACTTGTTATGGCACGAAGATGAAAAGTACTATTACCTCGTGTATCAGATATCCGGCATCAGCATCCGGAAGAAAATGCTCCTTATAATGCAATGCTGGGTTATTTCGAGCGTGATCAGACATCCACCACATCGTTATTATTGTAATTGAAATTTGAATCACGCAAGAATGATGTGCGACGAAGCTTGAAGCTGAGACGGCTCTCCTCAACCATTTTCGGTACTTCCGTTGCCTATAAAGCACATTACAATAATTCTTATTTACTTTATAAAATGATAATTGACCTAAAATGGACTTTGACCTTAACACATGTTGTCAAGATCATGACTTATGACCCTAAGTGAACCTCCAGTAGGTTTTAGCCGTCGCTAGTTATCCATTGAAAAAAATTAACAAAATAATATTTATATATAATATTATTAACAATATAATAATTTAGGGCGACTAAAGACCAGTTTTACGAACAGATTATATACTTTACTGGAATTTCAGACTGTGCGCATGCGCGAGTAAGGGGGGTGGCAATCACTGCACTCGCATCTCACAAAAAATATATTTCAGCTATAATAAGAGAACTTGACAAGAAAAAAAAATAAAACAAAATATACATAAAATACCTTGGTATTTGCTCGATCGACAGAACGTTGCAGTAGTGACCGCCATGCTGCAGGTGCGGCATGCTCTAAAATAATAGGTAACAGGTGTGGCTTGTACATTGAAGGATTTATACACATGCGTGTTTAGAGCTATATAAGGAATATAAGAATGTGTTTATTAATGATGTCTAGGATCGAGAAATGTGACAAATCAACAAAAAGAGTTAAACATGCGACACAGAGAAGCGGATAATCGGAACAAAACGGCACTTACCGTTTTCCTTCCTTTCTGTCTTGCTCTTATTTAAACTTGCTGCCAATTCCCGTACCGATCTCTTTTCTACGCTCGAATTGCTCAACGAACTTGCAGTGCTGCTTGCCGATAATGTCGGCGGCAAGGAGGCCGGTCCACTGACACCGCTGTCGGTCGATTCATCGAGAGCATCGCCAGAATCGGGCGTATTGCCAGCCGAGGTGTTCGGACTAGAACCATCGCTTAACAAACTGAATTCTCCTACAAAATTTAATAAATTCAGGACATACAATATACATCCATCAAACGGCAGTTTCGATAAACTTTTAAATTAGCTATCTCATGTGAATATTCAGAAGCCTTAATGTGCACCGCACAATTTAATGTACATATTGTGTGCATTCAATTGAATTTGTTGTACATATATTATCTGTGCTTCTTACTAGAAAATATCTTCTGAATGTTTCTTACCAGATTTCCGATCGGTGGTCATGCTCCATGGTCGCGGCTTAGGCGCCGTCGCTGGTGGAGTAGGCTTATTTTTGATAAGTGAGCCGTTGCTTTTCCCGTCGCTCGTAGTCCCGACATTTTTCAATGGTTTTAATACAGGGGACTTGGCTGAATCAGATGTGCTTTTGGTGCCGCTGCTACTACTGTTTATTGGACTTTTCAAATCGTGACCGGTTGATCGTAGCTTGACGGACGAAGATGACTTCTCTGCATCAGTAACAGACTTCTTCACGACATTTTTACGATTCTCTTGGTCCCTTTCCGATGTGCTCGCTCCGAAAGTATCATCGATATCATGCGAGCTGCGCGGGCTCATATTGGATACGTTTGTTAGTGTGCTACGCCTAGAATCGTCACTTATGTCATTCGCAGCAGCACTGTTACAGATTTCTTTCGCTAAAACCTCGCCTTTGGATCTCTCGTAGGTTTGAGCGCTGTCTGTAGTATTTCTCCGGGCGAGTGGTGACGCAGTAAGGGGCGAATCACCTTGCGATCTTCTACCAACGAGGGGGGAAAACTTTTCCAAGTTGTCGCTGGAACGTGAGCGCGGCGCAGGTTCCAAAAGCGTTTTGAGCATCGGTGAATTACAGCTGTGTTTTTTCTCTATGTCGGGTGGAATGCTTTTGTGACTCGTCAGCGATAAATTAGGACTACCATCCGTTGGAAAAGTATGTAAAGAACTGTAAATTACAATAAGTAGCTTTTTAGAGTTCGTGCATTGACATAAAATAAAAAATTAAATTATGCTTAATTATGCACTTTTTGGCCTCTTAAACCAGGCGCCCGTCTTAATGAAAAACATTTTGTATGATAACAGTCCATATAAAGAGTGTTATATTAACCTGTCGTCGCTCGTAGGAGAGATTAAAGGCGTAGTAGGTGTAGTAGGTCGGAAGAACACATCAAGACCTTCGCCCAGAGCAAGACCGTCGATTGGTTGATCTGGTCTTAACATCGGTCTCGTGGGCGCTCGCGTTTTCGTTCTGCGTGGCCTAGACTTTACTAGATGTTGCAACTGTTGGCTTACAGTGTTGGGCAATTCCGAGACGGAATCTAATGACTCTGTCAACGAATGCTCGGTTTCCGAAATAGCTGTGAAGCACCAATCATATATTTTGCAACTTGACAGATTCATGACAGAGTAATGAATACGAACCTTCCGCTTGGCCTTTCGGCAATGACGGCAACAGATCCGGTATATCATCGGCGGATAATCCTTCTACCGAATCCACTACGGATTTGGGCCTCAATTTCCTTCCATGCAGACTTTTACGCTTGTTCGATAGATGTGGTGTTGCCTGAATAAAACGGTATCAAAATATTCTATGTAATACAGTTTGTATACGATGAAATTAGAATATATATATCTTTATATTCCTACATATTTAAGCACTAAAGATTCAGCTTCAACCGTTATAGACTTGATTTGCTATTAATTGCATATTCACATGTATATGATCCAATTCTTAATTGTTTTTATCTTTATATATTTTTGTATAATACCTACCAGATTAAGATAATCCAATTTCTATGTAAGCGTATAAACAAAAATAACATATTTTAGATACATATCAAGCGATTAAATGGACATATTTATATATAGAAAATAATGTAAATGCTCTCTATGCCCTTTTAAAATAGTTGCCCCCGGCCGATTGTCCGACATTAAGAAATTAAAAGATTTAAATTCTAAATTAAAATCAAGGCTACGAGCGCCAAGCAAGTTGATTTTTGCCTAAATAAAACGATCAAAAACAAATAACCGTTTATTTTAGAAACATAAATATACTGTCTAAATATATAAAAGATTTAAAGTTCTCTCTCTTACCATTGGTGATTGATCGTTGACGCATTTACCAATAGAATCTGCTAGTGAACACGTTTCCGGCGGACAGTCCTCTTCGGACATGAGGTTAATTCTACCAGGAGGTAAAGTCATGGAGACACCGCTTGCACTAGTCACACCTATTACGCTTCCGCTACTCATCGAGCCAGCGCTAGGTCGTAAAACATCTGGTGTGCTACTCCTCGTTCGGCTATCGCAATCTCCAATCTGAAAGCATTTTATTATATTAGCTTGTATCATTATAAAAGAATCAATAAGAAAAAAATCACTACAGTGGCCTCTTGGTCTATATGGATCAGTTCATATCATAACCATTTGCTATAGTTAGATAGTGCAAATGTGTAATGTATGTATACACACACCACAAAGTGTTAATTAGATTAGATGTTCTTTTAAGATTGGCAATGTATTCTATATATTGATATTATATTAAATTTTGTGAAACTTACCAAAGTTTTATAACTTCTTGACAACGACTCGATTACCTCATCCGTGATCCTGTCGGATATGTGTGCCGCAACTGCTAAATTAAGTTCACTTAAAAAAAGAGAAAGAATTAAAATTATTATAAAAACAAATCGATACATTTATATTAAGATTGCAAAATTTTTACTTGATTCTATTAATTATATCTGCTCCAGCTTGTTCAGTGACAGTTGTGTGTATGAATTCATTATTGATTTGGTTTTTCTCTTTACACGTATTACGAAGATCGTCTTGTACCGCAATCGGCTCGCTCTCGTCGCCTCTGATCACCATTTGTGAAAGTATAGTAGGACATTGCTCATTTGCGCATTTTATCATCGCATCCAAAGAATCCTAAATCAACGTAAGTTTCATACATTACACATAATTATATCTCTCAGAAAATAATGACTATACTAAATTTGTGATTGAAACTAAGAGCAATACAGCACCGATTGTTGCGAAAAGTTTTCAGAAGTTCGTATCTTTCACATTTTATGTGCAATAATTTTAAAAGGATTCTGCAATATGTCACATGAAATATTGTAACATACAAAATTCTACAATATGTCATATGAAAAAAAAAAAAAATGTTTTAACAGAAATATTTCTTACCATATGAAATAAATTAAAAAACATATCAAAACAGTACAATTATCAGGATATTAAACTGATGTTAAAGTGGTTCGAAAATATTTACTAATTGTAAGTCACTTTTTGATCACTATCCAGTTTAACATCACATTTAAATTGCGATAAATTTTTGTATATAAATAATATAATATTGTATGATAACTGCAGTTGTGTGATTTTTTAACAGTAAAATAATATTATGCAAATAAAATATTATTTTCTTATGTATTTCTTATCTATTTCTATTATATTTTCTCTCTGTCTCTGTATTCCCATATATATATATACCATATATGGGAAGAGTAGAAAAACAATCTTAAAAATTTATTCAACACATACCTGTAGATATATCGTTATAACTTTATGAAGTTCGTTCGCCATATCATGTAGCTTTTGCTCAATTGGATTATTCTCGTCGCGTCTTTGAAGCACTTCGTGTAATCTTGGCAGTAGCTGCAAAAGGATATAATAAGTGTGAATGTTTCCATGTTTCAACCAAAGTTCTGATTTTTCTAAATTTTATCAATCATACTTGTTTAGAATTATCCGCATCTTGTATAAGTCCAGTTGCATAATTGATATCGTTATTAGCGTCACAACTCTCTGCCGCAAGGGTTTTTATAGTGTCTTGAGTTTGAACGACGAGTCTGTCGACCATTTGTTGCGTAGAACTCAATAAAAATCCCTGTTGCAACCGGAACGCTTGCCCATGGCTATATTTGCACGGAGTGACATTTCTTTGCAACAGATCTTGTATCTTCTTAACTAACTGCTCTGTTTTTTCTGCGGAGGTTTTCATACAAGGTTGCAGATCATAAATAGGAAACGGCATGTGCCGTACGCTGCAGTTTCTACAAGAATAAATTTTTTTATGAATTTATTGTATCCTTATTTCGATCTATGTGGATACACGCGCATACTTCTCTAGAGCGTGAACGATATCCGCGTAGCCTTGTAACGTGATGTTGTTCTTGTCGTATATAATGGTCCGTAAATGATTATTGATTTGCAACGCTTTCGCCAGTAACCTCGCGCCAGGATCGCCTATCTGATTACCACTAATATCCAAGACATGTAAACACGTGTTGCTACCAAGAGCATTGATCAGGTTATAGAGATCGCTTTTCAATCGAGAGTCGGGTAGATGCAACGCTTGAAGAACGCAATCATCCTCCTGAAGCATCTGCACCAAAGCGTCCATTACGACGGCTATGTGCTTGCTTTTCATACTGGCAGTATTACGTCCCATGTATAATTGCTTTATCGATTTGTTCTTGCCAACCGCAGTTATAACTTGTGCCAAATCAACATCCATGTCTGTGAATGAAAATGTTAATCTTACATTCATATTTGGCATAAAACAAATTACAAAATTGTAAAATCATTCAATCAATTTTTCAAAATTGGCTGAATGATTTTATAATTTACATAACTCGAGTCCTTTCGATTTCAGACAAACAAATCGTCTTAACCATGAAACAAGAATATAAGGGTTTTATTGCACATATAGTAGGGTCGATTCAGAGTAGCCAATCAGTAGTCCGTGTGCAATCAAATTGTCAGTATTAAAACAAAATCGTGTGATATAACTTTGAAATTGCACGGTACTTTTATGCGCCATTAATTTCGTGCAGAAATATTAAATATTCAAGCAATGCACAATATCGCCATTAGAGGAATACAGCTAAGTTCAATTACTTTAAAAAAAACTTCATTGAATAGGCGCAGTAGATGATGAGAATTCTCCGTAAAAAAGATTTATAATTTTCTTTTTTTTTAATAAAATGGTTGTATGCTAAATTTCTTGTCTTTAAAGTTTAATGTATCATTTAGTAAAGGTAGTACCACACACACTTAGATTTTAATTTTAAAAGATACATTACATATTAATAAAAATAATAAAATTGGTAGTTTTTTCACGGAGAACACATCTTAGCGTCTTTTTTACCTTTTTTTTTTTAAAGGTAAATTTGTATCTAATTAAAGTTATTATTATTTTTTTTGTAAAGTTTGAAAAAAAGAAAAGAAACATATTCTTTAGTAAAAATACTACTACTTGGTAGAATATAACGTAGTATTCCTTACATTCATAAACCATATTGCTTAAAATAAGGTATTACTTACAAAATAATATTGTTCACTTATTGTATTGATTTTACTTAATACTAAAAACTAAACTGCAATAATTTCATACAATATTGTAAATATTCAATCGTATTAAACATATATTTTTATATCAGCCTGTATACGACGGCTTTAACATGCACCAAGGCATACTGAGTGCACTCACACAATCGAATTTATTATATTTTTACATAGTTATATACTGCTAACTATATATACATACTGCTGTCTGATATATCCAATGACGCTATACACCGAACTCCGTGAATGCATGATTCCAGAACGTGCGCGCCCATGGAACCCAAATTGTTTCCGCTCATATCAAGCTCTAGGCCAACTGTACTTTCGTTGCACGCCAAACCGAGTAGCAGATGTTTTAATGCCTCCAACGGTAGTTTGCACGAAGATATATTTAAGTACTTCAGCGAGAGGGTTGCCGTGAAAAATTGTTTAAAACTTGGAGGTATTTCTTTGGTTTTCTTGCTTGAAAAGGAATTCCGGGCAACGTTCAGGTGGACTAAATTAGTTGCACAACCCCGTAATAATGCACCGAACAACTAAATCAAGTCAAGAACAATGTAAATTGTATCGCTTTTACAGAAATTTAAACTAATTTAATACTGAAAGGTAATGATTAATTATTTATTTTAGTACTAAAAGTACTAATAAACATTACCTTCCATTAAATTGATTCAAATTTCAGGACAAATGTAAAGACGGCCGAGTATTAAAATTATTATTTGAAAGAAGGCAATACAAAATTAGCTACTTACGTATTCTAAAGTAGTATCTGTACCGCTAAGATCTAGGTGTGTTAAACTATTAGGTTGTGCCAAGAAATTGCACAAATTCTGCAATCATTAAATACGAATTAGGATTTTAACTACTGTAATACACAAATTAAGACCCTGTAGTTTATCGCCAAGATCAGTTTGCAATTATGAACTCACATTGACATCGTCCTTCAACGTGTTCTCCGAAAGATTCAGATATCGCAAACTAGTCGGCATGCTTCTGTTCAAGCTTAATGCGTGAGCTATTTGACTTATACCTTTCCCGGTCAATCCACAGTGGGCCAAATTTAATTCTTGTAAACCTTTAGGCAACTTGCCAATAGGGCCGCTCAGATGAGTACCACCTTAAAAATATATTACAAATTTTATATACTGCACAAATAATAGAAACAACAGCTTTTGCTTCCAGAGATCAATAATTTTTTACACATTAACGCAATGCTTGTACAGAATATAAAATTTGGAATGTTACATCATGCAAAATAAAAAGAAAATAAAGAAACAAATATGAGTCTCTTTACAAATTTATAAAATAAAGATATACATATTTAAAAGAAAAGCATATCATATATATATATATATGTGTGTATATATACAGGCAAGGGAGCAGTTTAATTGTAAAAAATAGCAAAAAAACCTTTATTTTTGAAAAAGTAAAAAAAATAGTGTTAGTTTAACAAAAAATAAGTAAAAGTCTTTTTTTTTTTTTAGAGAATTTATAAGTTTAAATTACTTTACTTATTATATACTATTTATATTTATGTAACACAACGTAACACATTATCTTATATCGTAAGGAAACAAAAAAGATACGTAATACATAGAAGGCTTGGCAGAACATGGCTTGCTGCGAGCCGACTTCTCTAGTGAACCCTTTCCCTACCAACTCGAACCATCGGTCGAGCTGAGGGATGACGTTAGCTATCGCAATAATGTACTTCTAATTATAAATTATCGAATATTTTTATTATAAATATGCCGAATAGAAGAGACAGCTCCGATGACCTTGATCTTGACATGTTGTCAAGGTTATAATCCTGAGTGACCTCCAAATAGGTTTTAGCCATCGCTCGTTACACTCGTTGAAAAGTTATTAATAAAAAAAAGTTTAATAAAACAACGGTTTATTTTTGCTACACATAGTACTTAAAAATTACTCCACACACATCTTTTCTATTAAGGAGCATGGATGTTCCACGCAAAGCAACTCTCACCCCACCTCTCTCTGCCAAGCGACGCACGACTATCCATGTGAAGCGATTCTCATTCCCTCCCTCCCTCCTACAAAGAGTGTACGTTGTTTATTATATATCATTTAGGAACAAAATATGTAAAAGCAAAATTAAAAAATAAATTTACAGCTTTACCTTTTCTCTTTAAAATATATCTTAAAAAATTTCTCTGTATGAGTTTATTTCTCTCTCACCAAGATAATTAATTTAATTTTTCATGAAATGCGAAAGAATTATTCTCAAATTTACGAATGATAGTGTATATATGTGATTTATTTTTAATGTATCTATAATTGATGAAAAATATTAAAATTAAATAATTAGAACATGAAGAAACAAAAGATTCCCACTGTCCTTGTGGAGTCCTAAAAAGTTTTACTTATTTACTATTCTACATATTTTTGCATGTCTGGTGCATAAACTGGATAAGAAGTGAGAAAAATGAGAAAGTGAGATATTTCTAAATAAATAAAAGAAAAATGAGAAAAGTTAATTGCTCCCATGCCTGTAATATAATTACTAGGAATAATTAAAATACATGGTTATTGGCACACCTTGCATTAACTTGGCTATTATCCCACACAAGCTAGACGCTCCTACAAAAAATATAATAAAAATCTATTCAGGACACTTTTATGGTTAACAATTATGGTTAACAATTGGAAAATAGAGCTTGATGGGTTGTAGTGCAGATAAAAATTTCAAATACAAAAAGAATACCTACTGAATAAATAATTGAAGTTAATTAATATTCACCTTTGTCCTCAATCATGTTGTGTGACAAATCTATTGTTTGCAACATCGTATTAGCGTTAGAGATCAAGGCTAACGACAACTTGTGAGCGAAATCCCTTTTAAAAACAATTATTTGTACATTATGCATTAAGTACTTTCTGTTTATGTAAACACTACAAACTAATTGCTTAAACCATTACCACTTAATCCCGAGATTATCTAAATAAAGCTCTTGAATGGACAAAGATCTTCGCATAACATGTAACAATCTCTCTAAAGGCTCATGATTTAATTTGAGGTGAGATGCCCTTAATTTAGTAAACCAAGTGTTATACTCCAAGGCCGAAATAATTGGTACCAAGTCCTTCTGGTCTAAATGATCAAAATCTGTCAAATTCAGCTCTCTGGTGTCATGTGAAAGGTATATTGTGTCGACATCCTGAAATTCGTATCTGTCTAAATAAGATTTTTGTAGCAGATAATTCAATATTGTTAAAGCAAATTCTAACGATGCTGTCAATCTCACCCAGGCCACTTCCTCCCTGTATGGTACACTATGCAAGTCACACATGCATGCATACTGAGTAGAGAAACCACCGCAGGGCCCTGTGTGTCTCGTGGCTTCTGTGCTCCTAGCTAACTCGCTCCCTCGTATACTCTGCAGTCTGCTAGCTGGTATTACCTCTATTTTTCGTATAATATAACTAAAAATATTTAAAATACATTATCAGTAGAGTTTCGCAAATATTCCTTAGTTATAAAATAATTAAAACGTACTTTAATGGTACTGTAGGAAAGATATTTCGAATTGCCGTATGTAAGGCCTCTATCATAGCGTCTACCTCTGTGGTATCTCCACCGACGCTGTTTGTAGTAAAATTGTAATATCGTTCTCCAACGGTCAAACATAGCTGATTTGCTCTTCTTGACTCTATGGCCGTTACTTCTAGATAATGAAAATGGCAGTCGATCTACAAAAGAATAAAATTTAAATGCAGCATGATAATAAAAGAGTAAATCATATTATGATTGGGTTCCATTTCAGGATAATTTTAATCTTAGTTAATGTTAATTTAAGAATTTATCTTTTTTTATTTCTCAAAATTAGGAAAAGATAATAAGCAAATTGAACCAAGATTAATCTTATATTAATGGAACTTATAGATTGCTGGTCTCATTGTAGTCAATTATGATGCAGAGAATACAGTTAGCTAATAAAATGCTTGACTAACAGTATTTTTTTTGGCTATAGCAGATTTATACCTGGATTAGATTAATGATGTTTATCGTATATATTATTGATAGAATATATGTCAACAATAATAGAATAATAATCTAATTTAGGTTGGTACAAATCTGCTACAATCAAAAACATTATAAAATACAACTCAACCAGAAACTACAATTAGCAATCTATAGTGTGATTAAATGGCTTAAAAGAGAACAGACAAATTAAACTTACTCGTGTGGGTACTTTGGCCGATAAGAGAAAGAGGCGACATGGCGAGAACACCTTAAGGGCAAGAAAAAATCAATTTAAATCAAGGCAAAAAATGACATTATTACAAAGAAATAGAGAGAAATAAAAAACAGAAAGAGCAATTACTCACAAGAACACGATTTTCCTGTTTGTCCTGTTTTGTTTCTAATTTTACCACATTCTTTAATAGTATTTTTACATGTTTACCAAGTAGAGCTTTCACCGATTCTGCAAGTAATGAATAATTTACACAGTTATACCTTTACTACAAAACAGTGTATCGAAAATAGCACGAAGATTCTCCTAATCACACAGTCGCTCCTTTTTGCACCAAAAGGATACGACAGGCTAATTAATCCTGAAATTCACGCGAGATACAGAATGTCAGGCAACCAATGTTTGACACCCAACGAGAAAGACGAGCATTCGCGTGGATAACAGTACGAGTCTAGTGTTTTGATGAGCAACGTAAACACGCGATAAAGCGGAGACGAACCATTTAAATCCTTCGTAAGCTGCGATCGGGTTGACATTTTGCTAGCTGAAGTCTTCCATTGAAGTTCGCTGTTCCATCTAATGTGTCGTCGTCGTCATCATCGTTTCTCTATCTCTCTTTCTCTTCTCTCTCTCTCTCTCTCTCTCTCACACACTCCTTATTCTTCGCTGATTAGGAAAGTATTGTCGAGACAAAGGGCGATGTCACGAGAAGACGAATAGGCAGTACAGTAGCAGCCATGTTAGTCTTAGCACCTGTCCATGGAAACTGATGAAAACTATGGGTGCTTTCCATTTAGTGATAACAGATCAACACAAATGACACGTTCTATCTTTAGATCTGTTCGCGTCGCACGCTCAAACGTACTCCAACATGCTTCCACCATAGCTCATAGGCTCCTACTTCACTCCAACGCGGAGTAAAACCAGCGGCACACGATACTTGTTCTCCTGCTGGATTACATCCAAAATTCGACTTTCTTAACTCCGAGTATTTTTTATCCTTGTTCAACACATTCGGTGAATAACAAGGATAAAATGATATTCGAGTTGCGCTAGTCAAATTTTGACACGCACTTGCTAGCTGAATTAGAATCTTCACAGTGTCAGCATCGCAGCCAATACGGTGGCAAGATTGGCTGCGTCAGCAGCTTAGAGCATATATACATGGAGTGATCATCGTGAATCGTGATTTATAAAAGTGTGTCCAAGATGCGCGTGAGAGAGAAAGGTATATATGAATAGGAAGGATATATATGTATATATATATAGGAACATTCTTTCTGCGCATGCTTCAAATATGCCGCATGTATTCATATTTTTCGATAGTTAGGGCTTAGGGCGCGATTATATGAAGCGCCAAGCTATGTAAAGAGCTTACTAAACGCTCAGGAGCAGTCGTCCGTCTTCTTCTTCCTCTTCGTAATTTAAAGGGCCATCACACGTACAAAAATTTTAGTAGTAATCGTGAGATCACAATCAAGATTTACGATTCACATTTTAATACGCTAAACTGTGATTGGTCGATTTGCTTAAGACCTTACGATTGCTACTAAAATTTTTGTACGTGTGATAGCAGTCGTCCGTACTAAATGCACCCATACTCCGTTTAGTTAGTAGACGCGCGGCGTTTATAAATATACATATTTATGCAATTACAATGCTTGTACTACTAGCCAAATGCAATCCTAATATTTTTGAGAAATATTATTGTCGCATCCAGAAAAGAAAAATACTGTATACGTACTGCGTACAATTAAGCATGGCGGCCACGTATATCAGTTCACAACATGGTTGCTTTACAAGGAAAGGATGACCAATCAGAGTATACATTAGAAGACTGCCAATCAAGAAACTCAGATATCAATGGGCGCATTCAGCAGAAATGAGCGCTACGAGAGCGCTCGCTGTTATTGGTGTATTCTTCTAGATCATCCAATCAGAATTTTAAATCTGGAAGAATACACCAATAACAGCGAGCGCTCTCGGAGCGCTCTTTTCTGCTGAATGCGCCCAATGTCGCTTCTCTCTATTAGAGAATTAATAGGCTCTCTACTCTCTATAGGACTCTACCTTGAACTTGAGGTGGAAAAAGAACAGATCTATTGTCTACTTGCATGTGTGTTATCTACTTGTGTATCTTGCATCACGAGAGCGTGGAGTGGAGGACCGGTGGACGGAACAGCGGAGCGGAGAGTGTAAAGTTGGTGTGTAGAGTTGGGAAGAAGAAACGGCTAGTAAAATCGAACAGAAAGGAGAAGAGTTTCGCGCGTTCACCGCGATTCTAAATTACTTCCGACAGATTCAGCGGCATATTATCAGAGTCACCGATCGAATAATCGAGTTGGGCGAAAGGTGGCGAAAGGCGAGCGCTGTCCGCGAGAGGCCGATGATGTCCGCGATGGGTAAGGTGAGTATTTACGCGCGAATTAACCTTTAGAATCGTTCTACAAATATTGATGATTATACTGCAATATCTCAAATGACGTTGCACTGATAAATCTCGAGAGACTGGTATACAGTTGCCATTCCATGGTTTTGCACGCGAAAGTAAATCCTACTGCTTACCATCATTCGCCACGATTGTCAATTGAATGCGCATCTAACTTGCGATCGGTTTCGATTTCCGCTCGAGAATCTTAAAATCCCGCACTGACGAAATTCTTTCCTCAACCAGTGAATATAATTGATAACGAAACTATAACTTTCCAGTAGGATAGACATGATAGTATGTAACGCGTCGTGTGCATACGCGGGACGGCGGGACTATTTCGTTCGAAATTCCAGCCTAAAAACAAATAAAACTCGTATTTGTAAAGTTGCAAACTTAATACTTCTGTAATATTAATATTTCTCATTTCTTATTAGCGTCAATATGAACGAGCCTTCTACTAAACTTTCTTTTTGAAATTTTTTTTATTTATAAAAATTGCACAAAAAAATTTCAGAAATTATTGATTTTACGAAAAGCACTTTCCGAAAGTGTTTTTTAAACATTCTTTGGTATTAGGTTGAAAATTCTTTACATACATTATCTGCTTAAAATTTTTCAAGCAATATCCATTTTTTAGATTTTTTAAATGTAACAATTGAGTTCTACAAATCGTCTAATGATTTATTACTTTTACGCTTATTTAAAGTAGTACGTAGAATATCTGCTAAATGAGTTGACTATTATTAGCATCATATAGGATCAACAGATGTAATATAAACATGAGGCAAGTTTTTTTAATTTATCATTTGATCAATCGATGAATTAAAAACACTCGTCCATGTTTTAATAAATGCATATTTCGTAATGTAAATATGTTTTGATGAGAATGTATATTTCAACATTTGTGCAATATATTCTTGTTTATATCTATCAATGATTATACTTTTTTATAGTATATTTTTTCTAGTATGTGAATGTGATTTTATAATCAACTTTGATTATGTCGTATATCTTCAAGGCTGACTTACATAATTGAAGTTTACTGTGTATTTCTACTTCTTATTTCGTTTTACAGCCGGTGCTTTATTCCTATTGGCGAAGTTCCTGCTCCTGGAGGGTAAGAATTGGTGAGTAAATTTGCATGATTTTATGTATTATACACACATAAATTCAGGATTTTACTAGACGTGTGTCTCAAAACTTGACTCTGTTAACTATGAATATCTTTTATCTTTGTTTAACATTTAGTGAACAACAAGGATAAAATGATACTCGCCTTGACAGAGTCAAGCATCTATGTTTACCAATTTGGAATACAATCTAGAAAAACTATGAAAACCAGAAAAAAAGACAAGGAATTAGAGAATGGTTAACAGCTACATTTATTATTTTTATCAATAAATAGGAATAGGGACAGAAATAGAGAATAGGAATTTTATCCAATTAGAAACGATGCACTATGGAATACATAGTTTCTAATAGGTTGAAATTTTTATTCTTTCTCTATTCCTATGTCATGATGGTGCGCAGTCAAGGAAAATTGTGTAAACTGGGAATAGTCAGGAAATTTATTATTGAAGATAGGTTGTAAAGTATCATTGTCTCTTTGAACCAGACTTCTTTGTAGATGAACCTTTTCCGAATATATTAGTAAAATTAGATATACAACATTTAATGCATTATCTATTATCTGGATGATTCAAGTTCAAATTTCGAATAGTTCACGAGTTATTATAACACATAACACAAAATTTCGTCGTAAAAATCGTCACTTTATACGCTTGTTAGTTTAGCCCTTTATCTATTTTATTTATGGTGAGATACACACAAGCATAAGTCCATGTCCGTGTGCTTGTCTTCGGTCCGAAAATGAGCACATGGACTCATACTTGTGTATATAGTTACCGGTTTCATTAGACCGCCGACTGATTCGGTGTCGCCTCCATTATCGCAGAGTTTTTGGCTGAGGATTCAGGAGCCTATAGCTTCTAAATGTACGTTTGTTTTAATAATACAGGATAGCTTTTTTTACAATTCCTGCTTTTAAATGTTAAAATTATATATTTATTGCATATTTGATATTAGTCATGCCACTATCATCTAAAAAATCTGGAAAAGTCATGGAATTAAAAAATTTATTTTCTGTGGCAACTATTCTTGATTGCCCTATGTATAATCAGTTAATAAAGAATTTTCATTCGATCTCATTAATACACTGTATAAATAGTGTATTTTGATCTCAACTTTTACCAAGATTACCACGAAACTAGAAATTAAGAAAATTGAAAACAGCGAAAATTTGCAAAAATTTCTGGAAAATTAAAATTTTTAGTTTTAAAAATGTTTAATATACGTTATACCTACGCAGTTTGCGAACTTCTAACTTAATAATTAAAAATGCAGGCAGTGTTAGCAATATTAATAGTAATTTTAATTATTATGTTAAATTGATCTTTCAACAAAATATTGAACGGTTTCTAAAATCAGAACGAAATATACATTTTAAAGTATTATTAAAAATCAGAAAAAAGTGTATAATGAAATGTCTGAAAATCATGAAATAGTTACAGAATTTTAGAAGAATTTGTGATATCCTTGTTTATAGATTACTATACTTATAAAAAATAAAAATTATGTTTTATTCTATTTTTCCGTTTAAGTTTTAAACTGAATTTTAAATGAATTTATTGTTGTGGTAGGTAAAATTTTCCTGATGTAATATTTTTATGTAAGATATTTTATATAATAAAGAATTCATAATTAGAGAATATAATTTTATAATTATTTTTATAGATAGAATTTATAAGTCGGTATTTATGATGATTAGTTCTGTTATGATTTAAAATTGTCTCAATTACAATTTTAATGTCATAAAGTAATTATAAAAAACATTTAAATCTTTATTACGCTTTTGAGGCTTTCACGGGTATTTTCTTCAATTATGCGAGAAGGTTTGCGGGTTATCGCCGTGTCTTTCTTCATTTTTAAAAAAAGGCATTAAAAATGAAGAAAGACACGGCGATAACCCGCAAACCTTCTCGCATAACATTTAAATCTATAAGCACATTAGAAACATTGTATTCAATGCTTATAGATTTAAATGTTTCTAATGTTTATTAATAGCATTGAACCTGAAGGAAATACCATATGATATAAAGCCTGTTAGTCTGGTGAAGAGTGGTGGAGAACAACATTCCAATGAATTCCGCGAGATTAATCCAATGGAGCAAGTCCCTGCTTTACATATTGACAATCATACTTTGATAGAGTCTGTGAGTAAATTTGGTCATAAATGTTCTTGTAGTTACTACCTTATTTTTTAGAATTTATAATGACAAACAAGTTTTTTAATATAGTTGAATATCCTACAATATTTGGAAGAGACTAGGCCAAATCGTCCATTGATGCCGGCGGATCCTGTCAAAAGAGCTAGAGTGAGAGAAATTTGTGAAGTAATTGCTAGTGGTATACAACCATTGCAAAATCTTGTTGTTCTGATTTATGTCGGAGAGGAACGTAAGAAGGAATGGGCGCAGCATTGGATTACTAGAGGATTTACAGGTATTATATAATTATAATAAAAAAATTGTGTGATAATTTTTTAATTTGATTAGGTATATGATTTAATTTTGAGGGTTTTTTTCTCAAATATTGATTTATTTAAACAAGATAATGAACGAATACCTAAATCGAAAAATATTTCCTTTTGTATAATGTTTCCCATCTTTCTGGCAAAAGATGGATTCTGTAACGGTAAAAAGATTCTTCTTTAGAATTGATCCAATTTTCAACACATTTTTGCATATCTTCAAAATTATGAAAGTGTGTTCTCTTGTCGTTAATATACGATGAATGTATATAATTAAGTATTAATAATAATAATAATTTCAGCTGTGGAGAAATTGTTATCGTCGAGTGCGGGCAAATATTGTGTCGGCGACGAGATTACATTAGCGGATTGTTGCTTGGTACCACAGATATTTAACGCACGAAGATTTCACGTTGATCTCAGACCTTTCCCTACGATTCTAAGGGTAGACCGTCATTTGGAACACCATCCGGCCTTCACTGCGGCTCACCCCAACAATCAGCCCGATTGTCCGCCCGAAGCGACCAAGTAGCAAGCAAGGCAGACCACCCTTTTTCTCTTCTAATCTTTTAGGAGGGTGAAAAGAGGTGGTCCATCAAGTGGTATCATAGTGATAAAAGGTGAACATGTGTTTCATTTGTTTGCATTTCCCATACGTTTGAATTGCAACAAAAAAATTTTGTTTTATTACGTAATTAAGTGTAATCTAAAAGAAGATCAATATTTATTAGTTAAATGTAGTTTAGGCTCTCCTCCCTCTCAATCATCAAAAAATCGATTGATTGTATTTTTAATTACACGAATGGGTCCAATTGTAGGAATTATTGACTATACAGGAAGTTAATTTTTACTTACATACTTGTAGCCAAGAAATTGCATTATTTTGATAATAGTATTTGTATCCTGATTGGTACAGATTCACCTTTTATCATTTATGAACTGCATATTAGAATTGAAATGGTTAGCGGCATCACGAAAGCAAATATATCGAGTAAATATATTGATCTTGATTTGAATATCCTATTAGAATACAATGCCGCTTATTTTAGAATAAAGATTCTTAAGCCATTTCTGTAGTCGTGTAAGAGCAAAGGAAATTATATATTGGCCTATTTTTTATTTTGTTACATTTTCTACGATTTTATATGATTAATCAAAATTTATCTTTCTGCTATATTTTTACACGATATTTTATAAAGATATATTGATCTATACTGAATATGTTCTGTTAAAATCAAAAGTTTAATTTATATATAGTATATATTATAATTTTTTATATTTTATACTTGTGCTTATAGTATGTAACATAAAGAAAAAAGAAAAGATGTCGCTATTAAATTCTAGTGAATATTCCGAAATCTTCGCCGGTTGTAGGATAGTGACGTGTTTATGTGATAATAAAGTGCATGCAGACAAATTCAAAACTTGAAGCGATCGAATTCACATGGAAATATGTAATGAAGGAATGTGCTCTGCTCAATATCCCAGAATACCAACAAAAAGTACAAATCGTATTTTTTTTTTTTTGATATTCCAATTTTAGAATATATTAGATTTCTTCGTTTTGTTTACATTTATATTTTGTTATTGTTTATGATTACATCTTTGTATTGAAGTATTTAATAACTTTATGATTTGATCGACACTTACATTTTTTCATACTTTGGGTTAATTTATACAATGTCGTAATAAAATATGTATTAACTTTGTGTTGTTCAAATTATTTTTCACAAATGAGCGAGGATCAAATATTTCGTTTTTAATTTTATCTAATCAACAGGTCTAACTTAAGTAAAAAGATTTTTATTATTTTGAAGGTTTTATGGAGGTCTACAAATATAGTTCACCGATTATAATCGCATACAGTTTTATGCTAAGAATTGTACGATAGATCACCGCAATGCATTATATTTAACTTTATATAGAATCGTAAAATATTAAAGCAATATTCTTTCATACATTTTACGGCATTTTCACTTGTGAAAGTTTTTAATTTTATATTAGTAAGGAGATCCTAAAGTTCGTTTTACTGCTATTAAACATAATTTTTGTAAAATAATTGTCACATATATTATTTCTACAGATTTGGAAATCTTTTTTCAGAATTGAAGTATTGCATTAATAATTTATAGTATGGAATTTGGACCGAGAATGATAATTTTCGAAATTGAGATCACCGTTTCTTAGTATAACATTTAGACGTCATATTAGACTAAAACTATCAAGTCATATACATGTTTTAGATGTCTTTTAGATAGTTCTTACACAAATGTCTTTAAAACGTCTTATATCCTGAATTTGAACTTTTTGTCTAAATTATTTTCTGGATAATATTAGGTTAGAGATGCATGTAGTATTAAATAAGACTAAATGTAATGTTTAACTTTTTTCCTATTGTTTCGTGAGATCGACTGCGTTTTTTTAGTACATATTTTAATTGTGTAAAAAGATTTTGCAATCTGTACAATCAAATCGTAGAATGATGAATAATTTGTAACAGGTAATGCTTATCAGTTTTTAAAATTCCTTTAATTTTCCGAAAAAGGTAACAAAATACAAGTGTATAGAATGAGACGAACAAATCTATTTTATCGTTTTTCCATGTAATGCTGTAGGATCTTTATAAAATTTATTTTTAGGTTCATAAGTAGATATATGCCAAAAAATGTACATTTTTAAAAATTAACAGATTTATTGTATAACTATAGTTAGGTAATATGTAATTTATGTTGTGTGCAGAACTGAAATTATTTCATCGCTGCAAAGACATTAGAATGTGCCATTGAAATACCGTTTTATATAGTACAACTGCGCACAATTTCAAACGCAAACGTGAAACGCATGTTCGTGTAAAAAGTATATATTTATGCTCTTACAATAATTTTCCAGTCTGAGCATAAACAGAAATACCGATATTTTTCACGATTCTTTAGAATCATTCATTGTAAAGCTATTGTTATACATAGTTCCCGCATGTGCTTTTTTATATGCGAGCGTTCATCAAAAGTCCAGTCAAATCAACAGTGATATCGATTGATTCGAAATCATTCAACATTCATCCTTATTGCCTTTGTTATCTTTTTCGTTATTTTTTAATAAATAGCACAATCACGATTGCATTTGAATTTCGATTTGCACTTGGAATTTCATATACTATAATATCTCTATAATATAAGAAGACTTCATATATGTATATCGCGCATGTTGTGAACTGCCTTTTCGAGATTTCGACGAGTACTTCTTCCATGTAGCCTCCAGTCTTCGCAATTATTTTTTTATAGTATCTTATAACGAAGGTATAACAACTTCGTACGCTTTCCGACGGAGGGTTTAAAGGATTAAATATACAAGATTGTCGCAAACTTGAAAACGTCGTCCTATGTATATTTTAGAACATTTTAGAACAGATAAAACCATTCTATACATTCACACATAGGTATGTATTACAATCGACTGAGTGATTAGATAATTAATCTTTATACGAAGCAATTTTATCTCATCTTTTTTATTCTACAATATTCGCGATATCAAGGAGCGTACTTTCGAAAATCAATAAAAAGCGAAAATACACGTTTACTTCATTTTGATAATGTAAACTGTGTGATTCAATTTGTTAAATTGTGAATGACAAATCTGCGTTAATCTCGAGCGTATTTAATGAAGAAATCTCGCGTTTCTCGAATATGATCTCATGTCTTCATATTTTAGTTAATTTTGTCTTGCATTCCTTTTGTTCGATTTACAGGATTTGTACAAGCGACAAATAGTCATATAAAAACAGTTGGATTTTTGAAAAAACGGACGGAAAAGTTGATTTATCGCAGACAAACTGTGTTATTGTAGTTATTGGTAGTTTTTATATAACATTAGATAACTCTGGAGTGTTATGATTTTATAAGATGCAGTCGACTTATATAATTTTACCATCTAATTACAGTCTTGAGGTTGCCTTTATTCACAAGGAAAATAATTATACTTTATCAAGGTATTACTTGATTTGCAAGAATTTTTGTCTTCGATTTAGATAAGGAAATTGCTCGTGATATTTTAATGTTAGCGGCAAATCGTTTTGTACTTTAAGTTCTATCTACAATTGTGTAAACGTAAACGTAAGTGATTGTGAAACATTGTAAAGTGCAAGTTTACTGCCTGTTACTGCCGATTGTAAAGCGTGTTTTGTAAAAAGATGTAATTCAACTATATCTTTTACGACAATGGCTGCGTAAAACGTAAGATTGAATCATTGTTCACTCTTACAATGAATCGAAGTGCTATCACGTGTCCATGTCATTGTGTTAATTTCATATAAGTATATAGTAAATTTATAAATTTAATTTTATAATACAATAACAGTAATAATAGTAAAATCACTTTCTGTCTATCTATCGTAGTAAACAATCAACACTGCTGTTGTCGAAATTGCATTCTGATTAATTGTTGTAATCTTGTAGTTATGATACATCTTTATATATACTCGATTATAGATTAATTTAATAATATATATACATTTATTACTATTACTACTACTACTCTCATAATCTAGTTACATTTACGTTTACGTAATTGTAGTTTGGATACATTTCTACGTGAGGAAAAAAAATCAATCTACTTTCATGCTTTCTTATTTCTATATTCTCGCTTCGTATAGGTTTTTAAAAGTGACCCTAATGGTCAATAATAACGGCATTAACAAATACTGACAATATTGTCGTATTTGTTTAATGTTGATGAATAGAATTAATATTGACGGTGATTTGGATTTTGATTCTCAAGCATCAGTATTACTTTACTAGAATCTATGTTACAGTACATCACAGTGCGATCAAAACTGAAGTAAAGTATATCGTCAACAATACTGATTGTGTAAGGTTGTAAAAGTACTAAAAATATACTAAAAATATTGATGCATACTGTCATAGTATTATTGATTCAATATTACTAATTAGTATTATTGATCATGTGGGATCACTTTAAAGTAAGTTTTTATTTGTATACTTCTCTTTCACAGCGATTTTTGAGGTTCGACGAATATTTGATTTTTATCCCTCTAATTATTGATAAGACCGCTTCCATTGATTCTTCGTAAATCCGTAGAAATTTTTTGCTATGCATAGATTTTCTTACTCATTTCAGATCAGCTGGTGTGTGTCATCAACGCACGTGATACACACGAGAAATATAAAAGTGTAGGGAGTAGAAATGTGCGAATCAAAACTTTGATACCGAATTGAATCAAATCGAATTTCTTTAATTTCAAATCCGAATAAAGATTTCAACTGAATCGATTTGAATTAGAACATAACTTCTAATCTTTCATTTACAATCAAGTTTTTTGACACAAAGTTTCAGTTTCAAAATTTTCCGAAAAAAGAGGATAGAATCTGCGATTTCTACTCCTAAAATATCCTTTTAAGAACCTATTTATAATGTAATAGAGATGAAAAGTAATTCAGAATGTTTTTTACATTTTTTTGAAAATTTAGAACAGAATAAAAATAACAGAGATTACAGATAGAGGGTAATAAATAACGTAATTATTATTGAGTTGAGTTTTATATAATATATAGATAATAAAAGAAAAAATTTTTGAATGTGAAGAACAATAATATTTATTAAATTATATAAATTTATTTAAGGTAAATATACATTTAAATATATTTAAATATTAAATATGAAACTGATAAAATATCTTACTTTTTTATTGTTACTGTTATACTAACTGAAATAAGCGAAAAATCATAAATCAATTATTAAGAGCTCTTGTGTGCGTGCGTGCGCGCATGCCTGTCCGTCTGTCTCCTAATTTGGATTTGTAAATCAAAGATTGAAATCTGAATCGAATCTTATTCGATTTAATTCAATTCGTATTTGAATTATTTGCCCATTTCTAGTAAGAAATAAAAAATATATGAGTAATGAGTAAGAGAGTTGAATGAAACCGATATACGCGTATGCTAGTCCGACGAAATAATACATTATGTAAAATTAAAATCTTCGTTATGATTGTCTTAAATTGAATAAACGGCGTGTGATGTTTCGTGAGAGGACGAGCATGAAATCATTACGGTGGATTGCGTGAACAATATAGAGTTCCACAATGTAGTAACACGTCGATCTTGTGAGACAGTACGGAGTAGATATTTTGTAAGTACGATAGAAAGAAAGAATGAGAGAAAGATCACGCTATGTATGTTCACGCTGCTTATAGCGAATAAAAAATTCTGTGTCGATAGTGTATTATGTATAAGTACTTTCATAGTAGAGATGCAAACGAGAAAAAAAAAAGATCAAAACAATAAGTGCACTCGTAATTGTACACTTAATTATTGGAATAAAGAGTTTTGCCTGTAGTCGCGGATTTTTTATCGCAAACCAGGATCTGTATTAACGAGATCCTATAAATATGTGAATGATTAATGCCCTCGACGTTTCTTCTATCTAACGAAATTTGCGCGATTTTTGTACTTCTGTGTAAATATTTTTGCAGTCGTCAGTGCGAACTGATTTACAATGTATATTAATTAATTAAATATAGTTACAGACGCTTCGGTTTTACTTTAAGCAATCTTCATTATATGCAAAGTAAAATATTAATATTCCCACATAGCAAAACGGATAGAAGAGCAGCAAACCAATCGAAGAAGCGTTACAAGAATCGTAATCAACATATAATTTAATTTTTAATATGAAATTACATTTATCGAAATTAACAATATTGTTAGAATGGATTGATCGAAATTAACGCAATTGAACACTGAATATAACAAAGAAAATAAGTAGATTTTTTATTTTATGAATACAAGGCTCGATTGATAAAAAAAACAAAAATAAATGATGTCATTTGCATTGAAACAGAAGAAATTTCATTTAATATTTAAACATCAGAGCTACGAGAAGGCTAGGCTAAACTTAACAATTATGTTAATAGTCGACTGGTGAGCAAAAATTCATTAAATACATAGGTAGATTTGGCAAACTTTGATTTAAATGAAGATGAACTTAATGTAGATTATTTAATGATTAGACGCGTTCAAATTGACAAAGCGACTAGCTTGCTCGCTGAGCAAATGAACATAATTGGTTCTTATAGATCTAATCAATTATATTCAAACACTCGGTAAGCGTATCTACCCAAATTTTGCCGTGTTAAACTCACCCGTCAATATGAAATATTTTGTCTCTTTTAAACATATGGAATAAGATACAGGAAATATTAACACACGGTATGAAAATATATATTCTAATATATAAGATATAATATAAAAGTTTACAAAATTATTTGCTTTGATTGGTAAAATATAACAGAAATATATTGTCTCATTTCAAGATATCTATTATTACTTCTTCTTCAAATATTCAACGTAAAGTTTAAGGCCATCTTGTACTTTTGGTGATTGCACATAGTTCACGAAATTGTCGGTATCAGCCTTCTTATTTTCCTTCAACCACTGAATCAAGTCGTTTCGTAAGTCTACCTTGGTGATGGTCCTTCCCAAACCTTTATTTAAATAATATGCGATTATATAATAATACAAACACAAAAGAAATTTTTAATCTGGAGATTAAACTATGGTATTTTTATGTATGTTGATATTTTAAAATGACTTTGATGTCCAAATTGCTCTATTATATGTCACAATTTTTTTATTGAAGGAAAATAACTTGATTTTCCAATATTATTTACTTATCTCTCTCAGCTTGTATATTAAAAACCATAAATAGATCCAATAAAAATACTGGAAGCTCAAGCTATTTTCCGTATGAAACAAATTGACGTGATGGAGAAACTTCAACATCGAATTAAATTTCAGAGCCTTAATTACCTAAGAAAAATTATCATTAATCACCGGATCATACATTAAATTTTGTTTTATGTACCTATATATTTATCAGGGAATGGAAAGTTACTTTTTAAAAATAACTAGTTACAGTTACTCGTTACCGAGTAAAAAATGTAACTAGTTACAGTTACAGTTATCGCTTTTTAAAAGTAACTCGTTACAGTTACCGTTACTTGAAAAATAACTTTTCGTTACTTTTCCGTTACTTTTTTAAAATCAATTTAAAAATGTATTTTTGCATTTTTTTTTTTTATATGTAATACTGACAAATATATAGTTTTATTAAAAAAAAAAAAAAACAATGTAGAATGGCTCAAATAATAAATTAAATAATAGTAAAATGAGAAGGGTTACGAGCCAAAAATGAAACAGTTTATTTCCGATAAGAACGACGATGACAATGTAATTAAATGTATAAATATATATTAGAACAATACATAGATAAAACAAGATAAAAACAAACGACGTTTCGACACTTATTGTCATCGTCTTTTAAACTGTTTCGCTTTTGGGTTCATAGCCCTACTCATTTTACTATTATTTAATTTATTTTTTAATTTTTTTTAAACACAATTTTGTAATTCTAAAACCTGTAAAATATGCAGCAAATTGAAATATTTGTATGTCCTATGTATTACATAGAAGATAGAAGTGTAAAATAATTACTGAATCATAACGGCCGAATGTCTAAGGGCTTTCAAGTCTTATTGATAAGCGCTATAAATAGCATGTATCCAATCGAACCGTGTTCAATCGTGTGCAAAGTAACGACAAAAGTAACTGTAAATTTCGTTACCGTTACCCAAAAAATGTAACTCGTTACCGTTACAGTTACCAAAAAAAGAAAGTAACGCAGTTACCAGTAAAGTTACCAAAAAAGTAACTTGTAACTGTAACTTCGTTACAAGTAACGAGTTACTTCCATTCCCTGATATTTATGATATATCAATACCTATAAAATGCTATAATACTTTTACAGTATTTTTACCTGGTATATTATCAAAAGATAATATGTAATTTTTGCACTTTTCAATTGCGTCCGCTTTATCTTTAGCGAGTTCATCTATAAGTCCAAGCTGCAGTGCCTTCTCAGGCTTAAACATGGCTCCTCTGAAATATAACAATTATATCATGTAAAATCTTATCACGTGATAATAAATTTGTGCGTGTGTACACACACAAATTTATTCAATATCTTACCTACTTTAAAAGCGCCAGTTCAGCTTGTCGATAGCCAAGCAATGAGATATAAACATCCTTGAACCATTTTGGAGCAACCATACCTAATTGTGTTTCATTTAAGCCTATAACATGCTTGCCTTCAACCATGACTCTATATTCTGTAGACATTGCGAATAGACAGCCACCCGCAGGACTAGAGCCCTACATGAAAAAAAAAGTCCTATTAAACGTTGTAAAGATATAGAAGTAAAGTAATACTTGAAAGACTGTACATTGATAGCAGCAGCAATCGGTATAGCCGAACTGTAAACAGTCAACCAAGTGTCTTGTAATGTTCGCCAGAAGTCAATAAGTTTCCCTTTATCAGTTGTAAAGAGTTCCATAATGTCTAATCCTGCTGAGAATACAGTTGGTAGGGACGACGTTAATATAATGCCTTTACTACGATTATTTTGAGCTTCTGATATTAAAAGCTTCAGTTCATTTAGCAACTCTGTATTTAAACAGTTAACAGGTTTTCTTGCCATAGATATAATTTCGATACCTAGTCAATGAAATAAAGTTTGAAAGGAAAAGTTATATATTAAACATCGATGGAAACAGCAGTATGTATTACCATTGTCTTGTGTAACTTCAATAAATTTTGGACTTGTAGCATAAAATCTTTTGAGACATATTTGTCCTCCGGCAATTAGAGTCTTTAAAATAGTCATTGTAACTAAATAATATGGTCAGTTTTTGCAGTAATCGGTGGCGAGTACAGTTGATGAATTCTGTAATGAATATAAGTTAATTATTTAGTTTATTTAAAGTAATTATTTAGTTTATTTAAGTAACTTCGACATTGATAGAGTATGATATGTACGATGTCAAAAAAAAATTATGCTCATTCGACACATTTTTGCATAAAATAACCGAATTTATTGGCAGAAAAAGGTCACTCTGTCCCGTTGGTAAATCAAAATATTGTTAAAATTGGTCGTGTTCAGCAAAACATTTATTTTGCAACTATTGGAGATTTTCTTCGCTGATTGGATTATACTTATAGGCTATATTTTAAAACGTCCTCTTCGAGGAGGATTTTATTCTGTATACTATATGTTACGTGTACTATACATTTTCCTCGGAGAGGATGTTTGGAATCTAGTAACTTTCTATTGAATTATCTAAAGGGAGCTTTCCAACAAGCGACACTGTGTAACATGATGTAACACAGTGATCATTTTATCTTTGTTTAACATTGGCGAACAACAAGGATGTAATGATTCGCTGTCGCTTGTGTCCTTTGCTGGAAAGCTCACAGTAATATTGAATGCACAATGTAAACTAAACCAATGATGCATTTAAACTATTTAAAGAATATAGTATATTAAGATGATACAATATGCATCAAGATAATTAATTAAGTACACGTATCATGTATATGCTTACATACACACACATCGCCAAAATTAAAATAATTTAATAGATTAAGTTACTACTTGATTAAATCATCGATATAAACCAGAATATAATATGCTACTTAAACAATAGCTTTTACTCTCTCCTATGCGCTCATTGGAGTTGAGAGCTATGGCAAAAAGAAGCCTGAGTTATAGTGTTGCTCCGGGATTCAGCTGGTATCTTATTTTGAAGCACTTCTAGAGTTCACAAAACGTGGACTTAGGTTGCGTTATACATATGCAGCGCGTAGATTGCATATAGAATAAGGCCGTTCCGCTTTAATCAATGTATATTGGAAGCACTTTGATAACGCTGAGAATTTCTCAGATTGTACTATCCGTACTGAATTCTTAGCACTTTTTCCAGTGCATTGACATTGACTGCTTCTATTTTTCGGAACAAATATTTATAGCAAGAACGAATATTCGTAGTACTCTGACTTTTAAACGCACCTCCGTATCTTACAATTAGACACACTTTTGAATCACAATGATTACTCCATGTATATACATATGCTCTAAATGTAAAGTATGACACAATATGCTGCTACAAGAGAAAACTTATACATCTCCGTCTTTTTTGTACACCAAATCTCGAGTAATGTCTACGTTTTTGTCTACGTTCTTTTCTATTCATCCTTGTTTAACACACATAATAGTAATGAAAACCATAAAACGTAGACGTTACTCTATGTTTCCTAAGCTAAGGATTACTTTAATACTAAATACATACGTGCAAATTTTGTGGATATAGGAAAGAAAATTAAAACGCGAAGCGGGTATACATAATTACACTTCCAATGAATTTCTTGTGACAATTGCTTAACCAGCGTGCGCACTACAAGTATATAAGAGAGGTGTAACACAGGTCAAAGTCCTAACGTAAGAAGAATATATTTCTTTTCCATTGATTTCTATATCGTACTTTTTTTTATATGTTATAAGGCTTAAACGATTAGTTTTATTAAAAACCAAATAAACTGATGTTAAGAATTTTAGAAAAGTCTAAAAATTAAAAAACTGCTAATTCAACTGACATATAGATATTACAAATTATAACGAAGTAATGCCACATTTTATTGCGCTGAGAGAGAAATGGAAGTTTTTTTTAAATAAAATCGTCGTTTAGAATAGATTGTGTCTTGGAGTAAGTTTACAAAGTTATTTAGAAAGTTATTCCTTAAAATTTTTTAATCGCCCTTATTTTGACGAGGAATAGCAAAAGTTGAAATGTACACATTTTTCGAAATCTTCAAATCTTTCGAAATCGTCGGAAGTTATTAGAACACGTTTCAATAAAAAATTTATTCGAGCCGAGATAACGAAAGTCAAAGTTTCGGTCCACTCTTTCGAATCAAAATTAATCTTTGTAGAGCGGGAAAGGAGGCGAAACAACGAGTATCAAAATAGAAAATAGAAACGTTTATTGCAATTTTACTAATTTTCGGTATAAAGATCTAGAGTACAAGGTTGTCGCCCGTAGGATATATTGTAGGCGTGTGTAGCCAAGAATTTTCAATTAAAAGGTACTCTAATGCATCACAGTTTTTCGCGACTTATGCAGTCTGCAGTCACGTCATCTCCGTTGTCACACACGCGCGTACACTCATGTATACATGACGTGTGTATATATATATATGTATACATGACATATATATGCATACGTGACCCCTAATTCTAATTATTGACACAGTGCTTGAGTTCAGATAGAGCGGACCAACCTGACTCGAAAAGTCTTGTATCAGTTTGCAATTTTTACAATAGTTAACAAGAAATTAATTACTATAATAATTGCTGAAAATGTCTGGTTTACTCTGTTAAATCTAAAATGACCTACTTACACGGTTAATAATACCGTCAGTAATGTCAGTATTAATAAATACTGATAATATTATTGATTATGTGTCGTTAACCCACGTCAATTGATGGATTGACGTCGTAGAATACGACGGTAATGTGAATTACAAGCGGCAATGGCTTATGGTTCCATCATTAATAGTGCCATTTATGTCTTGTCATTAATATTTTATTGTTCACAATACCTTATGTATGAATGCTGTTTAATAATCATTGACCAATAATTTTTATATTTCAGCTTAGCAATTTGCTCCAAAAAATATTATTGTCGCTATCACGATTTAATATTAATCATAGGATAATCACAGTCTTTCATAACATTTTTACTTGATATTTATGTTCAAGTTTTAATCATCTAAGACAGCTGTCGTTCGAAACCTTTAATTACATCTTTAATATTTGCCATCGAAATTATACAAAGTAACACTTTTCATCGTTTCAAGTTACATCTTAAACTTTATGTTTAATAGGCATTTTCTTACATTTATATCTTATGCATCAGTTTTAATGATAATTATGGATATTTAAATTTGTTGAACATTGAGAATGACTAATAAATTGAAAACTTTTGTTAGTAATAACACCTAACTTTGGATCATAGCTTCTCATTTTATATAATAGTTTTTGTCATTCTAATTCAGTCTTATATATTATTTTAATTTTTTAAATATATTTTTCCTGTACTGTGTTAAAAGATTTCGTTTTAAAAAAAAAAAAAAAAAAAAACAACGGAGGACAATTATAGTTTAGAGTGGGAGTCTAGGACCACGCTCCACTCGTAGTCATTGCGGCTTGTAATAAACTCCTCGCGCACGTAGCCTGATTGACTACTAGGTGGCCGTTTTTCGCTGCGTGCTTATATTTGACAGTAAATAAAGATCGGTGAATAAACCGAGCTTATTATAGGAATATTTTTGACTTAGTAATCAGTTCTATCTGCATACGAGCAATGTGTCAATAATTAGGGGATACCCTGTATATTCATTCGAATTAATCGTATATGATCATTAATAACACATGTACGAGTACTTTAAAGATATCGCGTATAGCAAAGTGCGTAGGCCAGCCGACGGTGTGTAAAGAATCCGAGGAGCGTAATTCGTTCACCACCCTGGCAATGTTGATACTGGCGCGACGAAGTTTGACGGCAGTGTAAAAAAACGGCTTAAAGATCGAATGGTATGACATCTCAGAGATATGACATACCAGTCGAGTATTCTCCCTTTTACATCATTGCACACACTGCAACTACAGTAACGTCATTTTATTACTCTTTTTTTTTCTAGATGTACAGAGATAGCTGCTGCCTAGAGCTTAAATTTTTTTTAATCCTGATGAGATAAACAATGAGATCTGAAAAAGTCTCTTAGACACTATGAAATGTCTGAGGCTCCTTCTGCGAAGTTACTTGGATGTTTTTTAGTTTTGCGCTATGCGGGAAATACTGCTTTAAAAAGGCTTAATTTTAGTTAAAATTGACTTTCAAGTGCGCTTTTGCGCTACGAAATTTAAGTACTATTCTATAAGAAAATATTAATACATAAAATATATCAATTTTGGCCAAGTTCTAGGCAGCCCCATCGAGTCTTTTCAATTCAAAGAAAGTTAATGTACAACTGCCTCAAAAGCATTAAAACAGAATCTAATAATGAATTATGTGCTATGTATCAGTGCATTTGCTTCACTTCTAACAACTGCGGATAATTTTCTACGATGTTCAATAATATTCCATCGATGTATGTTCTTAACTGCGTGTTCACTTCTTGCTGTTCCTTTATAGCTTGTTTTAACTGTAACATAAATATAAGAATTAATCTCATGCCGTAAATCTCAAAGTAAAATTTTGAATTAAATTTTAATACATACTTCAGCCATCGTGCACGGTTCACTGAGCTCTCCTTGGCCATCTATCTGTAAGGCAATAAGAAAAAAAAGTCGATGTTAATATAAATCGTTAATATCAATTCGTTTACGTTCGCTTAATAGATTCGATCTTAAGAAAATACCTGATCCGGATTCATGCCAGCTAACAATTCCACAGCAAGACTAGTAGGACCCTTTTCAGCGTTATTATTACAAGGATTCAGCATTATAAGTTCACGGCCTGCCTGCAACGCCGCAGCAGCTTGCAGTTCGTCTCGAGATTCTTCCAAGCCTGCAAACCGATGAATGTAATATTATCATGTAGAACAAAATTTATTCGAAATGCAGATATTTTTATGATAGAAACGCAAATATTCAAGGAACGAACTTCCGTAAACTCGCGATGTTCAATTAATAATTTCGTAGTGCAACAACGAGCATACTTTTATTGCGAGCTTGAAGTTGAGCCACCTGCTGCACTAATTCTTCGAGCCTCTGCTGATCCTCGCCTCGTAACGAAAGTTCTTCTCTCATAACATCGAGCATATGATGAGCCTCGTTAGCTCGACTTATCGCATGACGTTCACTTTCGCGCGCGGCGTCCGCTTCTCTCCTAGCCTCCCGGAGATCATTTTCGAGCCGCGTTTTATCCGTCCTCGCTCTCTCGAGTTGTTCGCGTACTCGCGCAATCTCTTCTCGCAAACTGGCACTATCCAGCTCCGCTGCCTGTAGCTTGATGGCACAGTTCTCTAGTTGCAACTGACGTTCACGTTCCAGGCGACACGCCCATTCCCGATGTCTTCGTTGTTCGGCCTGTGAAATGCGAGGAATTTTTAAAAATAAAGTATTAATAATTTTTATAATGATTGAAAAAGACCTATAACTTTATCTTATCATATGGAGAATCCTTGAAGCTTGAAGAGTATAGAAACAAAAATTATGCTTACTTTAATCGTTTTTTATATCAAATTCAAAATATCTCATAAAAATTAAAGAAATATATTTTTATTGTATAAAGTTATATGTGTATATATATGATATATATATATATAAATATATAATTTACGTATTTAAAAAAAAAAATACATTTGTAATGAACTTCACGAGAATTATAAAAATTTTTCTTTTTTATATTAGATTGTTTAATTACGAATGTTTTGGCTCGTAGCCTTTCTTATTGTCATTATTAATTTAATTATGAATAATTTTAGTCAATCTATGTCGAGCCACTTACTTGAAGTCTCTCTTCAGCCCTCGTTTCTGCATCTTTGGCCGCTTCCTCGAGCATTAATATGCGCGCCTGTAATGTTGCATTTTCTTGTTTCGCTCGAGCGTATCTTTCCTCGCCGACCGACTTAGTATCCGCTAAAGCATCCATTTGCTCTTGGATCATTTGAACCTGTGACATTTAAAAAGAGTTTGATGTTTTACACGAAACACACTGCATTCACGTTTTATTTCACAAAATGATACTTTCTAGAGTGAGTCGTTCCTAATTCATTGTGATATAAAATAATCTCAACGATGTTAAGACAAGAAAATAATGTAATATACAAAACCTTAGGAATCAACCGCTTGTTTATATTGCGAAAATTTAACAGACAATATGCTAAATAAATTTGTATGTTTTGACTTCAGAGTTGCGGAATTCTCTAAACGTTTTTTCGATAATTGTTGCTATCGTTAACTAGCGACAGCCAATGAGAGCCGCGATTTCTTTTAGTCCTGCTATCGGATGTCGCTAGTTAACGATAGCAACAATCATCGATAAGACATTTAGAGAATTCCGCTACAGTTTGAGTCATCAGAGTTATTTACCAACACTAATTGATTTGACAATTGAAGAATTATCAAAAAAATGGAATTTTATTAGAAATAATTGCAATTGGATTATATCGAAAAATCGTATATACTTTCGTATAAAATTGTGATTGGAGTTTCCAATTGCAACTACCTGACTTTTGCTGCTCGGACATAGCTCGCCGAGGAAATCAAATCGGGGCAAAAGAGGTTCGAACGGGAAAAGAAAATACGTCAACAGATTTAATTATAATTAAACACAATTTTAAAATGATTATCAAAAAATTAGAAGGACGTGGTATTTGTTGTGTACCGTCTTTATACAAATGTATATGTATAGACCGATAATGTAACAATACGGATATTTCGGTGAAAACCTGGGCCTTTACACAATGCGCGAGGCAACAGCAATAAAAATAAAAATAACGATAGTGATAGAAACAGAGAAATCTAATATTCCGCATTTATGTCACTGCACATAGGAAAACAAAATATTAAGACAATAGCGATTTTCCGACGAGTTGAAATTCTGCGTCTATCACCTTATAGCCTACCAATCGTCATTGAGATTTTTTATTGTATTTATATGGTATATGCTCTATAATCTTGAAGTAGATGGAAGAGTATATCGCAGTCCATACGTGATCAGATTAGTTGACCTTTTTATTTTTTTTCGAGGCATTGTGCGACGGGAGACAATTATTGAAATGCTAGTAATATCGCTACGGTTCTATAGCATCAAAAGCCTTTTGGAAATTAATGAAGGTCAGCACAACTTGTCTGTTACATTTATATGCAACATTTTGTAACTTTTTATATATTTCAAAAATATCTACTATACGTTGTAAATGTTTCAAAGAATGATTGGAAGTAGCTATTTTGAGCAACACGATTTACTTGAGATACAGCGTATATTTTTAGTTTGTAGAAATCCTGGCGACTGCTGAGTAAACATGTTAAGACATTGAATGCGTTAAGAATCGTTCAGCAGGCAATCATGAAACGATTGCGAAACTGTTATGTTTTGCTGAACGCACTCAACGTCTATGCTTTGAGCGCGCAAATTTCAAACGCTACAATTGGCGAACTTTAATCGTTTATTATTTAAAAGATAGATATTATCCTCGACATTTTCGTATATGATTTTTCATCGTAGAATATTTCATAAAATCTGTCAGTAAATGAACATACGCATTTTCTGAAACACTTCGTATATAAATTGCTAAATTCATATGATATATATGAGATGTGAGTTAATAATGATTATTATCTTATTTTTATTTAAGAGGAGAAACTACTTTAAGGTTAAAAAATTGTTTTGTTTCATAAATCGATAGTACAACTATTCGAGAATATGTTTTTGAAAATTTTAGAGCAAAATTCAAAGTTCTTCGGTAGATTCAACACTTTTGTAACGGAAGCGCGGTATATATGCGTGCAGCGATGGTTACTCGAGATATCGAGAAACATTTCATAATTTCTAATTACATCAATCTATCAATTATACGATCTATTAACGCAATGTGTGGGTGAATATACCCAGTACGCAAACGAAAGTTTAACTCGACCATCTGGAGACTAGCCGAAGCACCTCAATTGCAACGCAGCAATATTAAAAATTGCCATCTTTATTGCCACTGGCATTTTCAACAAAGGATATTTTGCTGTTTTAAAAATCGTTACTGAATTGGAAAAATTAATATACATATAAGTAGTATGTATGACTAAGTTTCCACCGAGTTAAAGTTGGGTCAGAGTTCAAAAACCAACCAACCACAGTCGAGCATTCCTCTCTCATTTGACTGTAAGATGAGAATACTCGACTGTGGTTGGTCGGTTCTTGTACTCTAATCCAATTCTAATCCTCGGTGAAAACATAGTCTATGACGTACAGCTTCACCAGGCCGACGATTGAATAGCACAAGAGAAACCCGAACAGCTCATAGAAGGGTCCAAATTGCTCAAAATGAATTTAATGAAAAAACTAACTACTGTATGCCTCTAGAACAGATTAGCTCCCGAGCATTGTAAATATTCAAGAACTGTTATTTTTTTCGTTTTTTTTTTTTTTAAGCAAGAATTAAAGTTTCGAGAATGTACAATGATAAAATTCTGTGACGAGGCACAAAATTAAATGTTTATGTATTTATCATTAATAATAGTTCTTCTTTACACAAAAAATTGAATAGTTATAGTTAAAACGTGCAAAAGTTTTAAAACAATAGATACTATAGTCTTTCTCCTAAAAAAAAAAATCATGTTTTCGATCTCCTAAAGTAGGTTCCCCTTTAACAAAGCAATAAAGAATAACTTTAATTAACCAAGTATGAAGAAATAGTACTGAAAATTAAAAAATTCAGTGATGTCATTCACTGAGAAGATTGCAAAGAGCTACCGATCGACTGATGAACGGATCGATTAATTAATTGGCACTAAGAATCCACGAATAATATCTTCGTAAGTACAGAATTACTCGGACAAAGTATATGGAAGGAAAGCGAGAAACTCCCTTTAGGAGCGTGCCCGCACGCTGCGGCGATTATCAATGATGCGGCTCTATCAATAGAGACGGACTACTTACAGTCTCCTTGTCTCTTTTTATCGAGACAGCCTGTCACAGAAAAGTCGAAGAAAGTATATGATAAAACCCTCGCCTTCACGCCTCGTATCCTGATTATACATTTCGCAGCGCTAAGTTGCGCGCGTGTATAACAAAACGACCATGCACGATTAGAAATACTTGTCGCTATCTTATTGTTAGATCATCAGAAAATATCGCAAGCGATAACGAATAATCAGCTGATAAACCTTTAAGATGAACTTTATATAATCGAACGATATGTATAATATCCCATAAAAATCTCGTTAAGTACACTATTGTTATAGTTTCTATATGCAACGCGGAGTGAAATAAATATATCTATGGCCGAAATGCAAATATTTCCGATCTGAAACGTGCCAGGGACAAGGACGCACGAGAATAGCCTCAACATTGTCGGCGAGATCGCATATACGCAATGACGGTTTATAACACGCAATAAAACGTGGTGCGCTCTCGCTCCTGTAATACATATATATCTGCGGTATATAGGTCCAGCCGAGAATTCGAAGAAGCGAAATTTCGCGGTGAATTCAAAATCTCGACAATCTGCGACTCGTCGCAGGTGCTTCCCGCCGGACACGCGGACCAGAGATTATCACTCTCCTCTTACTTGCTCGTCGAGCCGGTACCCACGGCGACGAGGTGGCTGTCGATCGCTGCGTAGCGACGACGGCGACGATGGCGGCGGCGGCGGTTGCTGTCCTACGAATTGGAACTGGCCTTCCCACAGGTCATACTCGAGACCGGCGCCAGGGCCGCCGGAGGACGGCCCCTCCCCGGTAAAAGACACGTGGTCATCGCGGTCGGCCGTTTTCTCGCAAAAGTTCAGCTCCATCGCGGCGCGCAACGCGTCGCGCGTTCTTGTATAGGCCCGGTCGTTCGTGTTTATCGCGTCACGTCATCGCCTGTATTGCGAGCGCACCTCGTCATTCCCGCGCGTGCTCCTCCTTCGTCTTCGTCGTCGTCGCCCTCATCGGCGTCACCATCACCGTCGCCCGCGTCGTCACGACGTGCGACCGCGCCGCACTAACAACCATCGAGAATCTACTCCAGACTTCCTTTTCCGTGCGAAGTTACACGCACTTCCACCGCGACTTGGGCAACTTTATATGTGCCAGGAATATATTCCGAGTCCCCTATTCACTCGCATGTTTCTCTTTCATTCTCTCATTCTCTCTCTCTCTCCCTCCCTCTTTTTCTCCCTCCCTCCCTCCCTCCCACCCTCTCTCTCTCTCTCTCTCTCTCTTTCTGTTTTTCTCTCTGTTTCTCGTTCGCTGCCTCTATCTACTGAACGCCTACTTCGAGCCAGGAGTCTAGAAGTAATCACCGTCGAGACCATATGCCGATTAACTCTACATCGGCAATAGCATTACGCCGAACGCACTCTAATTTTCGTTCTCGCGTTTCTTCTCCATCAGAATTGTTAGCGAAAAAGAAAAAAAATTTCCTAGTTTTTATCTCGATTATTTTGCAAAAATTCTCTGACTAAAACCTGAAAAATTTTTTGAATAAAACAATTTTTTACATTAAAAGCATTATTTTGCACATCGCTTATTGAGATTTAATCATTTCATTAAAACACTACACACACACACACACATACATTCTATATGCGTGTGCGCATACACATATATTCTAATTATCAATTTAATTTTAATTATAAATGATTTACGAAATGTTCATCATTAATATATACATATTTTGACTTTGCAAAGTTAAGTTTTTTCTTTTTAACAATAGTCTGTTAATGGTTTTCTCATTTCAAATTGCTCTTCACATTGCAAAATTAAAAACCATAATAAATATTTACATTGCTTCTCTTCAAAAAATTTTTTTAATTATATTTCATTATCATTTTTAAAAAAAGTAAAGTTTAAACTTAGAATTTTATAGTAATTTAATTTTATCTTAAGTTAATAAATTCCTTGATAATATATAATTTCCCTGACTTTTTCTATAATAATTTTCTCGATTCTCCTTGACCACGTTTTAATATCACTGACTTTTACTAATTTTTCTTCATTTCCTTGGTCGTTAACAATCATCCATGCTCGCGACACCCATCGAGAAAATATTACCGAGTCTCTATCGAAATAGAAATCAATATGATTCTTATCATATCGTTCCAATGTCGCAGAGGCGTAAAATATCCATTCATACCGTCGATAATTATCAGATAGTTCACTCTTATACAGATATAAATCATATTCTCTGACACACTGTCAGTATTGAAAAGTGGAAAATCCGTAGTGTACACACATACGCACACATTACGTATACATGTTATAAAATTCCAGTATTTGCAATAGATATACCGGTTGTTCGAAATAAAGCGTTACAAATTTTTATCTCAGAAACACGACATTATTGAGAAAAATTGTTTAGACAAAAGTTATCTGATTTCAAGGGGGAAATATTATGACGTTTGTTTTTTATTTGGTGGAAAGCTTCAAGGTCATTTCAGGGTTAACTTGGTTTTTTTTTTAAATAAGAATCTATACGTCTTTTATAATGGCATCATATTCTACGTAAAGAAACAGGTAACTTTTCTCTGAAACATTTTTTCATCCGCCTTCAATTTTTCGAGATGTTTTGAAATTACAAAAATGTCGATAATAACCAGCAACTTGAGGTAAATAGATAAAAAGCTGTCGCTCCAGCATTCTCTTAAAACTGTACGCATTTATTACTTATATACCTTCATTAGGCTTTCTACAATAAGCTTATTTAAGTTTTAAGTCTTAAATTATAAGAAATTAACCAATCACAATCGAATGTGAGAAAAATAATCGATTATAATAGGTCAATTTCTTATAGCTTAAGAGTTAAAGCTTAGGTAATAACTTATTGTGGAAAATCTATAAGACATGAGTCAGTTCTTGTGCGTTAGCTCAGATCTACAACAGGTATTTAAGCTTAAGTTTCAGCCATAAAAAATGGATGAATCATAGTCAATTACTCACATTCGACTGTAATTAGTCAATTTCTTACGGCTTAAGGTTTAAAATACCTATTGTATAGATTTGGACTTCGTTGTAAGAAGAAGATCGTAAGAAATTGATCAATCATATAAGTTGAATGCGAGAAAAATAATCGACTGTGATTGGTCAGTTTCTTACAGCTTTCTGGCTTAGGGCCTCTTAAAGCGAGATTGTGGACCCAGTCTTACTGCATATAAAGACATAAGATTTAAGTCATAAGATATTAATTCAAATTCGGACATTCAATAATATTACAAAAGATTAATACCACACACTTATAATTAAAATCTGTCATAACTTACTATTCGATCGTGTTCGAGCCATGAATTATTTCTTTCTGCGAATCGGGGATCCGCATAATCGGTTGTTGTTCACGAGATATTATCTTGTTTCTGATGTCGTCCATCTTTTATACGACTTGTATACTAGATAAGCGATCCATCCCGCGATCAGCAGAAAGCTCAGGAAGGACCATCCTACCCACGTGAATAAACCCGCGGCTTGCGCCGAATGGGCCATGCGCATACCTCCTTCTGATCAAGCCCGATCTATAATAGGTACGATAAACCTTTAAGCCTCTTGCTCTAGTCTAAGCTCTAAACTGTAATGATTTTTTTTTTTTACAAAAAGCGTTTCCAGCTGTAATCCTTAGCCCTATAGATCTATAATAGATTTTTAAGCCTCAAGCCTCAATAAGAAATGGATTACAGTCATAATCAATTATTCTCCTCGTATTCGACTGTAATTGGTCAATTTCTTACGGCTTAAGGTTTAAAACACCTATTACAGATTCGGACTTAAGCTTTAAAGGGCCTTTTATATTTAGAAGTTGAAAGTCTAATAAGACTATTTTTTTCAGAATTTATTTTAAAGAACCTATGCTTTGGGGATATTTATAAGCTTTTATACATTTATTGCACATTGAACTATCTGCAGTAAAAATTTGATATTATAATAGATATTAATTTGAAATAGATTATTTTAATGTCAAAATTATTAACTTATTAACTAAAACATTATAAAAAAGCATTACAAAAGACATTATGGTGTGTGATATTAGTTGCTTTCCACACACTAATTCTCAGATAATTCTCACTTGTAGCATCATAACTCAGTTGAATGCGTGTCTTTTGCATTCTGATAAGTGAGATTCAACTGAATTTTTATCTACAATCTGCATAAGTTCGAAGCTAATCAAGACTGTGTGTCTTGTAAATTTAGTTGAAAAGATTATGAATCTGTGTCGTGATAATTTTTTCTACTAAAGTGAGCAAGTAATGTGACGTCATTAATCTGACAATTATAAGTATAAATACTTAGCTCACTTTAGACTTACATCAGTTTCACTTATGTGTAAATGGAAAGCAACTTATTTATTATTTGGTACCAGATCTGAAACAAAAATTCTAAAAAGTTTTTATTAAATGAGCACATGATGTGTCAATAAGCTTCTATACTTTATAACTCGTTACGCAATTATTATGTGTTCATAACGACAATTGTGCGCAGTTTTTTTTACTATATAAATATAAAGTGTCTACGCAACTATCGTTATGAACACACAATAATTGCGTAACGAATTACAGAATTCCGCTACAGATCTTAACTGTAAAGTTTAGAGCTTACATTAGAGCAAATTAACGTCACAACTCAAAGCTTAGAGCAAAAGAAGGCGTACTGCACCTATTCCAGGGATAGTTTTAGGGAAAAAAAAATAACTGAAAGTTTTTTCTTTTTTAATAACACTCTGTAACGAGTTATTTTTTAGAATCAATAATTTATAATAACTAATTTACAATAACTAATAACTTTTATAATACAAAGTAATTTTCCTATCCCTGATCTATTCTAAACCGGAGCGAAGCTATTTGTTGCGATGCAACTGATTGTGAGACGGACTTGTTCGTGAGGATAACTCGCGATTTCATGTTGAACGCCATTAAATGCGAATGGTTTGCGGTTCACGTTTTCATGCACTGACATTTTATCAAGGCTTGCGACAAAGCCACTACTTCCATCAACCTAGATTGAGCCCCGTTATGTCACAACGTTGTACATACGTACATACATGGATATGTAAATTACTCAGACGAACACGTATTTTTCGCTACGATCCGTTTCACGTGGGCACACGCAAACTTGTCAATTTAATTGACGATCCACCGTGACAACGTCACCATTGTATAATATGTATGTACGTTCAACATCATTATATATATATATATATATATTCTGTTCGCACGAAATTATCTGCGACGTGTATAAAGCTTCGCGTGTAACGGAGTTATGCATCATGCCTTAGAATTGAGTCAAGAATTGGCATATCGTATCGGTATAATTTCATCGAGATTGGATTAAATGCGGGAATGGTTGCTATGTTTATTCGCGATAATGCAAACTCAACGATTAACACGAGCCCCCGATTTGCTTCCATTTAATGATATACATTTTTCACTAACTTTCTATAACTTTCTCTAAATTAACTTTTGATGTTGAAATTTATTTGTTTCAATTCATCTCTACTGCGTTAGTTGTATATTATTATGATATAAAAAGTTTATTATTATTATATTATAAATATTAATCATTTATCAAATTAATATAAAGAATTTATTAACATTATATCTATGTGTTACAATTCCCTAGCAAAACATTTTTTTTTTAATTCTTCATATCATTTTTTAAAAATTCCATAATATAAATTTTAGATTGTTTCATGATTTTTGGATAATTTTATAACTTTAAAAAATGTTAGATTTTTTTATAAATTGAAATTGTAGAAATTCTAAAACAGTTTACGTCTTTTTTTTAGGTTTGTATCATTCTTTATATAGATTTGTAAATTTTGAGTCAGTCTAACAATAAGTTTCTCATTTTATAATTTCCAAAGAAAACTTATAAAAACTTGAAGAAGTTTAACATATTTTTTTATTTTCATTAAAAATGTGAAAAATTCTTAAAAATATCATGATATTGCTCTTTTATTTCAAAAGTAATAACTCAAAAAAACGTGATTTTTTTATGAACATCAAAAATTAACTAACTTAACTACATAAAAAATCATCAAAACCTTAACTCAAAAAGAGTAATTTTTTAGGATTGTAAAACAAAAATAATAAACACATTGAAGCACATTAAGAATACCCTCTTTCTGTCGATATTATTTGATTGTCAATAATTTTCTGTCAAGTTGAAAAAAATAGTTTTTCCTCTTTCCTAAAAAATTTAATTTTCTGAGTTGTGTCACTTTTAATGTAAAGAAGCAATAGAAGAATTTTTCATTTTTTTCGTGGAACTATAGGATTTCATGCTTTTTATTATTTAATTTTATTAATATCTAATCATTCATTTTAACATAGTTTCAAGTTTTTGTGAGTTTTAAGATCTATTTATAAATTTATCTCATCAAAATTACATCAATTTCGTAATTTTGCCTGAATAAAATAGACATTTTCCTTATCAAAAACAATTATTACTTGCCCTCGTTGATGACTCGGTATTTGCTCTATCAGGCGTTTCTACTCGTTTCTACTAATTGTATTGGAGTCCTTTGTATACTTCAGATGTTACTTTGCTTTTTATGTTTCCTCGTTATTGGCAATCACTTTTCGAAATGGAAATATCGATGGATTGACCGAACTCTTTCAGTATCTGTCACGAACTCGTTTTGCACAGTTTCGCTGTCTTCGATCTCACTTTCGTCTTGATTGTTGTTCTCGTAGACGGGATTTACAAATGTCTTTGTTATTGCATCTGTTAATGAGGAGGATTCGCTGGGATCCACGTAGGAAGGACCGTGATCTTCGTTCCGCTCGGTACACCGGAGAAATTCCGCGGGATAATTCTGAACCGCGTCTTGTGTCCTCGCTGTCTGCACGAGTTGAGAAAGATGGACAAAATCAAGGCAGGTTCCTCATGCAGGGAAATCGATCTCTTTTACGGGACTCAGTCCCCGCGACTATAACTCTGTGCAATAAGGGCGAAAAGGATACATACGATATTACGTGTTAAGCCTGAAACACAATGAAAGCACAAGGTAATAGAAAGAGGGAATAATGTTCTGATCGTATACACGATCAGGATTGCCACAGAAAATGAATTTTAAAATTTCTTGATTTTTCCAGATTTTCCAGATGGAAATGGGAAATTTTCCATGACTAATATAAAATATGTAAATTTTAACATTTAAAATCAAGGACTGTAGGAAAGTTAGCTAAAATTAGTATTGGAAAAAAGAATGAAGTTATAACCAAAAAAGGCTGTTAAATAAAAATACAGAACAAAATTTAAATTTTAATCATTTCATTAAAATTTTTTAAAGTGCGAGTTTTGAACGTATTTGACTATAAACGTCAGATATATAATATTATAAAAATTATAACAATTATTTGAAATAGGAACAGTTTAAGGGAATTGTGAGCAAATCCATACATTTTTATATTTTCCCCTGATTTTTTCTCTGTTTTTTGACTAATTTTAATTTCCCTAACTTTTCCTGGTTTTTCAAATCTGTGGCAACGATTTCTGATAGATTGAAATCCCTTATTCTCTGTTTCTTATTGTCTGTACTTTTCAATTGTGCTTATCTAACGACGTCTGGCATTCTCTGCGAAGTGGTCTCATGAATATCGGTAAAAGCGTTAAAAAGATCGTTTCATTCTTTTCTTTGTTTGCAGGGGCGGATTCGTGTTGTTATGGAAATTATCAGTGAAACTTGAAATTCCTGGATTCGTCACTGCAGTTGTTGGATAATGATGTCAGGAAAAAATGACTCATTCTCACAGTATTGAAATAAATCAGGTCTGTTCAAGCGTCATAGAGTGAAAGAGCCAAGGAAGCCCGTCTTTTAATCTGTAATTATAGTAGTTTTTATTTTGCCTCTGTGACACCCATAATGATGCTATGATTTCCTTCAGGCATCCTTATTTCTTATTACAGAAAATACGAACGTTTCCATACAAAAATTTGTAGCAATATTGCTGCAACGTGTTTACATTTTATCTCTCTTTATCAAGACACCGGAGAGTGTTTCGGCTTACGAGCCGAGTTTTGGACAGTCCCGATTTATTTATTATAATAAATCGACTTTTTCATATGTCACCAGCGAAGTTATTCGGAAGTAATTGGCTATCTCTTAAATATATTGTACAGGATCTGTATGATTTCTCCTCTCTCTCTTTTTCTCTGTAACTAAATCCTATATATTAAAAAGTCAGCATCCGCCCCTGTTCACAGTTGTATATAGGTATAACAATTATACAGAATAATTAAACTGACTATGAACAGTCTAAAATTCAGTGAATATCTTTCGAGCCGATTGAATTAATTCCGTGAGACAGCTGCAAAATAAAATTGGAGGAAGTGAAATTTACCTGTGAGGTGAGCCTGGGCGAGCGCAGCCAAGCAGCAATCTTTCGACGAGACTCGCGGGAAAAGCTACGATAAACAATCACGAGCAAACCGATCGCAAGAAGGAAGAGGAGAGCAACGGTAGACCAAGACCAACCCGCGGGCTCTTCCTTGGTAACGTCGTGCTGAGCACAATAGGACGTCGGATAAAATGAGCTCGGACAATGATATGCTGTGTAGGGATCGTACGAGAAGCAACGTGGATATGCGGAAGGTGGGTAGAACGGATAAGGAACAGGATGAGGAGTCTGTGGTACCGCAGGATGTGGATGGTCTCTCTCAGAATTACGATGTACGCCGCCGTAAAGTTGACGAGAACGTGTAGCGCACATTGGCAACAGATCCTAAAATTTCTCAGGACCTGGGAGGGACACTTCGCATCCTCAATACGTAGGAACAAAGTGACTTTCACCGGGGTAATTTTGACCGAACGACTTTCCAAATCAGGTTAAACGAGGAACTGACTATTCCGTACAAAAGTTGACGAACGAATTTTCGCATTCTGCTGCAACTTCGTTCGCGTTGCATCGCGCTTTTTCGCTTTTTCATAAAATGGGAATTAATAATTCATGGCTCGAAGCGATGAAAAATAGAAAGGTGGGAATTCATTCACATTCGAGTAAACTTCTGAATAAAGAAAACTACGTTAAAATTGTAAGACTTACTTTATGGCTAAGATCCATGACGTCCTCCAAGGATACATCGCTATACACGTCGTCCGTAGCGTCGTAATTCGAACCCATTCCAGAACTGTTGAAGCTGCCACTGCGATAAAGTTGGCTACAAATATTATAGTAGAAAGATCTCGTTTAATATTCACATATAAAAGAATCATTGAAGTTGGAACGAAATTTCGAAATTGTTATTTGGAAGTATTTACACACGACAATTCGGAAAGCTATTTCTAAAAAATTATACGTATATAATAAAAGTGTAGAAAAAAACATAAAATTCTGTTAATTAAAAAATATAGATAGATATTTTAGTTTGTAAAAATGACAAAAAAAATTATTTTTTAAATGCCGTCAAATCAACAATACGTATAATTGTATTCCTCTAAAGAACTCTAGTCGTACGTGAGAATCCAATGTTTCCCTGCCCGTTTTGGCAGACGGATAAGACCACAAACTTTATATAAGTCTATGGATAAGACACGTATGTATAATTGAACGTAACGACGATAGCATGGAAGAAAACGCTAATATCGAGGCAAATCGCGGGTATGGAACGTAACGTAACAGAAGCACGCCCACGTTTTAGAAAGTTCGTCGATTCGAGTTCCGTGAAAGGAGCGACTTCGGGAATGATTAACCTTGATGTGGAGGCATCATCCTACGGCCAGCGAACTCTTTTGTCCGAGATATTCATTTCCTTTTGCACGCGTGGGTAAATTGAGAAAAAACGCGAGAGATAGCAAAAAAAAGTTTGGAACAGGCGGTAAAATTGCTAGTTAATTAAAAGACAGATAATCTATACATCGATAAAATATTGTATTTTCTTACCTTGCTAAAGCGTTAGAACTGAGTCTCTTTCTGCTCGAACTGCAAGCATAAAAATATTTTCTTTAACATTCGTACATGTCATTTACGTTTTATTATTATATAAGATGCTTTTATATTTATAGATTACTCGTCCGAGCGAGTTATATTGCGTTTTTATTCCCTGCGATGCCAAATGCGACGAAACTTACGTTTTGATTATAAGCCAAGTCGTAGTTTCTATAAAGGGAGCCGCGAGTGCAATTACGATAAGTATATATTATTGATGTTATATCGTCAGCCTTACTAAGTAGCAATTTGTTTGTCGTGTGCTATCAAATTTAAGAAGATTATGTAACACATAAATTTTAGATATGTATATTACAGATTTTTACATTCATTATACCAGAAAAGTAATCCCTCTAATAAATAATGTTTCTCATTGGGTCACCTTTGATTTGATTCATATAGTATTTTTGATTTAATGTTTGCAAGAGAATAATATAAAAAAAGTATAATAACGTAAAAAAGGAATTTTGTATGAAAAGATTTCAAGTTATGGTGAATCGTTTTTTTTTTAGTAATATGTAATTGGAAAATCTGTAAATCCTCATATATGTAAGTCTCATAAGTTTTGTGAACACTTACTAATTTTGGTCTTTTTTCATCCTTCTTGTCTCATGAATCATTTAGAGAAAAATTTCATTTTTTTATTGATTATAAGTATTTCATAAAATTTTGTATCAAATAAAGGATAAGTAAAATACAGTTCGATTCACAATAACTTGGAATTTATTCAGCACAAAATTCCTTTTTTACGTGATTCTACACATTGTAAATATTAAATAAAAAATCGTAAAAAAATACAGTATGAGCCAAATTGAAGGCGACTAAATGTGTTAAGTATGGCTCAACGTCTCATACGTTCCAGTGCTTCGGTAGATTAAAATTATAAAAACAAAATCAATATATTTTTTTGCTGTTAATAGTGTATGTCAAAAATAAGAATTGAATAATTATCTCTGCTTCAGTATTTCAAGCGACGAGAGAACAGGAAGCGATTGTTTAGGTAACGATGTTCTATAGTATATGAACTCACTTCCGTTATTTCGTAGATACAGATAGAAGGCCAAAGATACGCAGGCGCTTTTCAAGAAATTTAACAGGTTTCTTATCTTAGTTATTGCATTAATGATGTTATTTAACATGTCGTTAAGTCAGTCGCTTTCCCACGAGAATCTTTTTCACACGCCAAGACGGTGCAGCGGAATCATCATTGTCTCGTCGCGACGACGCGTTGTCGTGTTTCTTACGGCACGGTGAAGGAATGACGGAAAATTTCTCAGACACAAAATTACGCACGCGTATGTATGTACTTACATGCATACAAAAGCAAGCAACTTGTTACAAAGACGATTAGTGTCCGTTTCTTACCAAGGAGGCGTTCTCCGCAGCGACGTGCGCAACCAGGAATGTTTTCCAATGGTGGAATTCGGACTTCTCGGATTTCTACAAAGTCAGAAAACAGTGATGATTGCGCGAGCCCTTTCTGCAAAGTTGGCAAAAATGTTCTCATTGTATAAATAAGCTCGCGATTCAAAGAGAATATCATTTCATTATGAATGATTGATAATAATCAGCATATGAGATACTAACAATAGATTTGTTAAATATTTTATCTATGTTTAAGATTTATTAAGTCTTTGTTGAAATTGTTTAATTTGGAACGAAAATTTTTTTGAAAACATATTAAAAATAGCTGATTTATTCGTAACTTTGATTTTCAATATTAATATGTTAATTGAGTTATAAATAATAATGTTTTAATCCTGACGAAAATTTTTCTTAGAATTCTTCATATAATACAAATTAGTTAAAAATAAGAGAAAAGAGCCGAATAGTTTTCATAAAAATTATAAATATAATTAATTCAAATCGCAATACATTAAAATCAAACAGAGTAGAAATTCGCAAGTAAAATTCGCAAACAGAGTAAAATTAGTAAGTAAAATTCGCAGACGTTTCTTCATATAATAAATATTTAGTTAGCACTATTCAAATAAATGATTTATTAAAATTCATTACTTTTTCGTAGTATATTAATAAAAAATTAAAAATTTTTTTTAGAATCTATATAATTTTATAATTATATTATTTTATTTTAGAAAATTTGTTGAAAGATTTTTTTATACAATTTAGAATATTTTTCAGAAATGCTGTAATTTTTTCTAAAAAATCTAATTTTTATATATTAAATTCTGAAATACTTATATCAAAATTTCTCATTTTATAACCCCTACGTAGAATAAAATTTAAAAAAGTCAAGGTGTTTTTCAAAAATTTGCATAAATATAAAATATGAAAAATTCTTAAAAATATTATGAAATATAATAATTTTTCTAATTAGAATTTCCATATTGTGATTGCACTAACATTCTGAGGACAAAACCAATTGTCTATAAATGAATACATTTTTATCTCGTATTAACTTTGCATAATAAGCGGCTTTTTTCCTTATGTGGTATATTTTAAAATGGCAGACAAAACGCACATGTCAATCAAAAGAAGTTCTGCATTGTATGTTAGATCATGTGTATTGACTTTCACACAAAAACATTAACAGGAAATCACTATCTTGAATACGCAACACGCGAGAATTGTAAAGTGACTATTGAAAATACATTTCCATTATTATGTAATTCGTGTGCAACTTGCGACTACAGATGGCAAGTCAGTCGGTATTGTTCCAAGATGATAGAGCACATTGTATGCAGTATCTTGCTCTCGTGTAAACTCATTCCAGCGTAAAAATATACAGGTATGCTTCGAGTTATATTGCATTTTATAACGTTTTTAGTATCAGCTTCGGAAATAATGCCATATTCCGCAATTGATGTTACGTATCGAACGAATAACGGTATGAGACAATTGACATAATAGAAGGTCCAGTTTGCTTTTGCTCTACTCTTGTCTAGATCAGAATAGTAAAGTGATTCTGAATATTCTGATGCTCAAATATGCGTTATCGCAACTCGATTTCCGATTATTCAAGTTAATTATACGATATAAATCACAGAATACGAATAATTTGAGACAAGAAAACATTTTTACAAAAAAGTTAGTTTCAGAAATGGGAGAGGGGGGGTCCATATAAAGTGCTATAAGAAGCTATTATCTCTGAAAGTATGCGTCAAGTGAAAAATGTTCCGATAAAAGTTTTGTGACTTCGAAAAGAACATAAGATGGAATCATTGGTTTGATCTGAAAGATGGCGTTGTCAAGATCACTTTAAATTTTTGTAATAAAACTTCCATTTTTCCTTGCATATTTTTGTAGCACGTATACACACATCTCGAAATCTTTTTAAAACACTAGAGAATAAAATATTTTTTCGTGAAGAACTTTTTGAGTTATAAAGTTTGAAAATCACAGTATTAACATTATATATCCAAGGTGCCCAAACGATGGCTAAAACTTCTTGAATGTTGTTTGAGAATATGTGTACACACACATACACGCGCGCGCACACATACACATACACTCATATATGTATATACATATATTACATATATGTAAATAGAAGTAAATTAAACTTAAATGAATTTTAATTCATAAACTAGATTGTTTTGTATACCATTTATCCTTTTTTCCCCTAAATTTCCTAAATTTCATTGTTAAGTCGATTCACCTTATTAGGTCTGTCGATCTTATCTTGGCCGATTACCTTCAATAGCCATAAAATTATTTGACGATGAAATATCAAACATATTGCATCCTATTAAATACTGTCATATGCAAAAAAAAAATGAATGTAAAAGAGAGTTTTTGCGATATATTCCACAGAGTAATGTTTCTCAAACGAAAATAACATCGGATTTACCTGTGCAAATTGGTACCAATCGGCGAGGGCGTGGAACTGCTACCGCCCGGCGACTCTGGTCCATCATCCACCGAATCGCCCTCAACGGAACCGAAACCTTCGTAGCTCTCCTCTTCGTCGTGACAGTCGATTTTGATTGTGGTAGCATTGGCCGATGCGGCCTGGTGATCGTCCGGGCTCGCGGAATACCGTCCCGAGTCTGTGAGAGTCGAACTGTCGAAATTATGCAAATCAACCGACATCGAGAGCGAGGGCGGCCCGCTCTGATTCCACTCCTGAGGGACGCCGACGCCGTTCGTCGCGCGTCTCTCGTCCTCGCGCGACGTGTTCACCGCGCCGTCGGTTACACCGCTACCGTTAATGGTGGACGTGACGTTAACGGTGCGGGAGCTCACCATCCTTGGACCCCGCGACGGGCCCCGTCGGAGTATCCGCGCGTCGCAACGTGGTGCATGCGCCGCCAAAGGATACTCTCATCCACCACCACCGTCGCCGTCGTTGTCGCCTGTCCCGTTGTTGCTGAAACACCACGTTCATGAGTCAGATCTAAGGTATGCCAGGAGCGCGTCCGCTTTGAAAGTAACAAGCGGCGTGGTAGACGGGAAAGAAAGAGAAAGAGAGATGCAAGTCGAGTCAAGTCGTTGCCCGCGAGAACTTCTCTTCTCTCATCCTTCAACCGAGAGAAGTCGGGGTCGAGGTAAACTTGTATATGTATGTGTGCGCAATGTTTTTCACACAATTTAAATCGATCTTGAGAAAAAGAACGTTCCTACGTTGCTATTTTTTTATTCAAGATAATGGCAGAAGTGCGCGCACGACTGAATTTAAAGTGCGTCTTATTCTACATTTTGTATTACATTAATCAGTTCACTTTCTGGCAAAATTGTGCAATAAAGCAATATGTATAATATTTTATAACTTCCAATATATTATTGATTATATGTTAATGAGATAATACAACCATATAAAAACCGCTCAAATAAGATAGACATTAAAAAACACCTCCAAAGAAACTAATCGATTTTTTTTCACGGATGTTTCATTCCTATGAAAAATTATATGAAGAATTTTAAGAAACATTTTTATTAGAAAAACTAATCATCTGAAAATTGAAACATGATCTGCGTGGATTGCAGAAAATGTATACCATCACAGTTCAATTTATATAAAGGAATTTTGCTCCTCCTTTGCGAATCTTCTTGCATATTTCTTGCATATTGCTTAGTAAAGCTGATTCTATACATTAATCGCATTACAACATCGCAAGCGTTGTGGACCAATTTCTACAATAACTACATCGCAGCATCGCAAACCGGTGTCGCAAACGTTGCAGTCTAATCAAAGTCTGATGTTGATTAGACTGCATCGCTTGCGACACGCTTGCAACGCTGCGATTTGATTATTGTAGAACCAGTTTGAAAGAGGGACTCGCGGTCATTATTTTAATGAAGTAAACACAGACATTGCATACCTATATAGGTATATAGAACAACGGCGAGATCTCGTGATATTTCTAGTTTTATTAAATACATGTATCCGAGGGACACACATATACAGAGTAGAGGAAAAGCGTGAGAAACCTGGTAGGAAGGTCACGATAGTATAATAGATGCGTTCGGAGAGATGCTATCAGCGCTATGATTGCAAACGTTACCAATGCAACGCTATTCGTAGAGCCAATAACACGATATATGTATAGTATTTGCATTCTATGAACAACAAATGTAATGTCAGTAGCATTCATCGAGTTAGATTAAAATGAAACATAACATTTTACAAAAGAATTTATATAGAATTATATATTTTATAATATAAATATATAATATATTAAAATTTTTTCAAGAATTATAAAAGATTATTTTATATATTACACAATTTAAATATCATATTTTCTTTACAATATAAATAATTTATTTATATGCATTGTTTTTAGAATTTAATTTATAAAGTTATGATGCTGAAATACAATAAATTTATTTCTTATAGAATAACTAAGAATAAGTAACAACAGTTACAACTAGTTACTTCTATTTCCTGGAAAATAACAAAAAGCTCAACTTATAACAAGGCTTCACAACCACAATTGCAAACAACAACAACAACAATTGCAAACAAAATTCTGAAGAATAAACCGCAAACGAATTTAAAATATGAATATCTTAAAAATGATTAAATTACATATTCTGTGTGTTGTTCTGAGAAAAATTCATTGTAACATTTTTATCTGATAGTCAGATGACAGTCATTTTTTCAAAATTTAATATTTTTTAACGTATAAAACTACAAATAAATATACTACAATCAAACAAAGTACATACGACTACAATCATTCTCGTTTTAGTTCTTAGGTGCCTATTGATGAACGTGGCAAATGTCACGCATGGTAGCGCAGCATTTTTTAGAAGGAACTGAGAGTTTCTGAATTATTTCTGCGTTGCCACATTAGATAAATCCAATTTCACTTGCGCATCGCAAAAGTAAAGTTATTTGAACAAAAGTTGAATTTACTGAATGGACCTCTTGCCCCGTGAACTATCAAGTCCTCTTCTTTTGAGTGCCTGCTGGACTGGGCCTCGTCTGAGGCTGAAATCCTCTGAGTCGAAGAATATTTGAACGAAATTTGAAAATATCAAGTTGTAATGATGGCCGGAGTGAATGTGGAGATTTATTATGTGTCACACTTATGGCTAAATTTGAGACTACGAGAATAAAGGAATTTTAGCTCCTATTATTTTAATTGGTTAAATTTGAATCTTTCATCAATCTCTTCAACCTCCATCTTCAGTGCGTAATCTGATTCCGGTCTTACCCGCGCAGTGGAAATTGGCGCGAGATCCAATCAATTTATCGCTTTTCCATAAAAGCGAAAGAATAGTTAACTACTGCGCTAACTTCCGCCGCGAGCAGCAAACGTTATACCGAACGTTACCGCGTTCTGTATGCGATAACGCAGCACAGCCATTAGGCTGCTTACTAAGCGCGCCGGGACAGGACCAACGGTCCCCAGGCACTTGTCACTCGGAACGGAATGCGTAGATGCGTTTCGAATCACGGCGAGCTGAGAATGCTGAGATTCCAGTTCGCCTATTTAGAGCGGGCTCGAAAGTGCGAGCGGAGAGCGGAGGATATATTTAACGTGCACGAGTCTCCAATATGTAATCTTCGTTCTCTAACGGCACATAGATATCGCCGGTATCCCGTCGCTTAATCCGTATTTTGTTGCCGTTCTGTTCTCATCCGATGCAAAACGTTCGTTCACGAATCTAATTGACCCTCTATCGGTTTGCATCTTCTTTAGATCGATCGTTCCTGAAAAGTTCTCTCGTATTATACTTCCAAGTTATATATGTATTACGACTCGTTTTTATTTTTACATCGATCACAGATTCAGTTTTCTATATTATACTTACATACGTTACAGGATGAAATGTTTTGTTTGCTATACACACTTTTTTAACAAGAGTTGTGTGTAAGAATAAAGAATACACGATCGAAAAGCATAGGCAACAGGGAATACGAGATTTCAACTTGTCATACATACATGGCAGAAACCACTGGTCTGTTTTCTATTCCTGCACTAAACCAGCACCAGAACTCTCTTTCGATAAACGTATACCTATCTCACTTGAAAAGCGTATACTCTAGTTTAGCCACATAGAAAACAGACCTCCAGTATATCAGAATACACGCTTTCTGATAAGTCGAAATCTATTATCTCCTGTTTCTATTACTTGTGCGCTTATTATTTTCACTGTGGCCGATTAGAGACAATAAGTTTTGCGAGGCCTCTCTGATTTCACACACTCGTAGATGATTAATTACTCTCCTTATAGTGGCGAAATGGCGCAATGAAATAAGTGACGTGATAAAAAAGTCCGTTTTATTTTTAATAAAATAATGTGTGTTTTCACAACATTCGGTTTTCTTTTCACAAGCAATTTCACAATCAAGAAATGAGCACGGTTAAAGGATTAGACGCGAGACTAGAGCCGAGCAAATACATATACGTTCTATTTTTAAACTGGACACGCTCGCATTGCACATACGTCGAAATTAACAACTACATATGTATACATATGTTACAAAAAGTGATTAGTTACGAGGACGATCGAAGGTCTGTACAATGGAATTTACAGTAACGGGACGAGAGCGGTGCGCTGAATTCGCATACAATCCACGCATTTTACCTTCGTTCCTTTTAGACGTGTATAATGGCTATTTCTACCAATGCGGATCAATTTTAATCTTGGTCCTTAACTTACTCTCGATCTTTTCCTAATTCTAGAGAAGAAAGGTAGAGTGAGTTAAACCGAAATTAAAGTTATTCTATATTAGTAGAGATAGATGTAAAGATGTACAGATAGCGCTTTTCGATCAATTCGGAGTTCAGTTTTCAACTTCTTCATCGATATAAAAACAATATAATATTCACACATCAATGAAGGACGATGCTCCTCTCGACTGAAAGTGGAATGTGTCTTTCAATGAATTTAAGTTCTCTCCCCGAGAGAACTGTCAACTAATTGAGAGGCAAATTTTTTTTAATGAAATAAAGTTCTTGTGCCAAAGACCGGCGCGGCGGTCGACATTTTCTCGCCGCGCGATAGAAATGTCAACTCCGAATTGACCGAGGAATTCCTCGGAAACTCTGTAACAGAGTTTAACACGCGGTGGTACCACTTTTCACGCTATCCTCAAGAGAGCAGACTTCCCGACGCGGAAAAGCGCGCGCCGCGGAAGTCAGATAGATTTTTCCTGAAACTCGACGGACTCACCTCGCGCGTTGATTGCAGTCCGATCACAGGCAGGTACGAGACCGTATACATCCACCGTTCGTGAAGCGGCAACGTGTATATATTCCCCGTTTGTCCGCCGAATCAACACACCTGTGTTCCACGCGCGACGAAATGTGTCGCGAACACAAAAAAGACGCGCGACGTCTATACCCGGGAATAAGGAAAGGACCGATCAATCGAGGAGCGCGCGGACCACGCACGACCGAAATAACGGTCTGCGATCGGCGAACTGCGGCCGAACTGAAAGCATATAGAGAGACGCGGGACACGGAGCTGCGCGAAGTCGCGAGTCACGACGCGAAAGCTTACGGAGACGTGGAGCTCCGAGGAAGTGGAACGTATACGATTGTGGAGCCACACCGGACTGATCGACGGCAACGAGGGGTGCGCATGCGCACTCCGCCGCGAAATTACCGTGTACTAGCACCGATCGGTATGGTATATATATATGAAACGCCGTGCCGCAAGGACGCTGCACCGACTGCGACAGGCGCACAGTGGTACACAGGTGTGCGTCACCGTTGTATCTGCTGTCATGGCCAGATATAAGAGAGAGAAAGAGAGAGAGAGAGAGTACAGTGTCGCTCAACCGTGTCGCCGCGTGACGGTAGCTCAGCGTGCGAGTGCGTGCTTCAGCCTGTTCTACGATCGAACCTGATAGAATCGCAAGCCGTAAGTCATGAGAAATTAATCGATCGTAAGTCAATTGTTTTGTTCATATTCAACTGTGATTGGCCAATTTCTTACGGCTTACGACTTGATTTGTAGAACAGGCTTTAGCATCCGGTTGATGACCTACCCTAGAACTGTATAGTCTGTACATTGAATTATACGGCGTAGTTCGAATTCCTATTTTTTTTATCCTATTAAAATGCCAATTTTTTTTTGCGAATAGGTGGAGTGGATGGAACTAAATAGAAAATCGTGCGGATAAACCGCGCGGACGTACGCTTTTGTATTCGTAAAACTTTATATTAGTTGATTTCTTATTAATTATTGAGAAACTCACAAAAGAATTTTTCTATTTATTTAAATCCGCTCTACCTGCCAACGAGAGATGATGATTTCTGAACATCCTATATACATATTGTATAATTTATGCACGCACACACCCGCAAACAAAACGGGTCATACTAAATTTTAGCGCAAACTTTTAATATTTTTTAATAACGATAGCTCAGCAAAAAATTTTTATATAATATTTAAAATAAACCAAAGTTCGATTTAAAGCTTCAATCTCTTAATAACCAGGAAGATCAAATTTGAGTTACAAAAAATGTACTACAAAATAGCGAACGATAAAGATGAACACATTGAAAGATAAGAAAAAAGTTTCTTCTTCAAACTATTGCATTGCTCAGGGAATTGGCTACCAAGCAAAAAGTACATCGAGTCTTTTAAACTCATTTATTTCCAAAGAAATTCATGTTTGAAACGTTTTTCTCTACGATATTTTTGATAAAGTTATACACACACAAATTCACATATATCAACCATTTTTGTGGCTGTATTCTATATTATTATAGGGACTCTAGAGGGATGACGTCTCTATAGTTACGGGCTTCGTGGGCCTGTCTAAATCCATTACTGCTTATAGCAGCGAATTCTCCTGAACAATACAATATTTTGAAAAATTCTTTTGTCCGTCTTTAACGTCCGGCATTTTGTAATACATTTTGTGTAACTCATATTTAACTTTGATGGTTGTCAAAGAGAATATTCAAGTCTTAATTTGAGCTTTGGTTCATCTCATTATGATTTTTCGTTGAGTTACCGCTACTAAAAAATATTAAAAATTTATGCTAAAATTTAGTGATCTGTTTTTTTTTTTACGAGTGAATTTTTTAACAGGTTTTTTTTCATGCGAGTATTCTCAATGGTTTCCGTAGCTCGTGCCGATCGGTGTTATGTGAAAAATAAAATAAATTGGAAAATGTTCCGTTTTCTAAAGATTTTGTGGTCATTCTTTAAAGAATAAAAATTGTTCATTTTGACTGAATGTTATCAAAAGACGTGGCCACATTTTGGGGGCGTATTCTATTCAATAAGAATGGAAACAATAAATCATATGAACATGATTCGGAAATGTTTCTTGTTTGCGACATAAGTTTTTAGTAATAATATTTAGTAATCGTTTTCCATATAACTTTTTAGGTGAATGCGATTTTGTTTACTAAATTACACTATCAAATCAATTTTGTGATTTTAATGAAAATTTTCTCAAAATTCTGACATGATAAAGTATAAATTTAGTAATAAACAAGTATTCAATGCTTAAAAAAACTATCTTCATTCCTGTGTTAAAAAAAAATCATTATCTTGTTGAACAGTATAATTAAATCGATCGATGGATTGACATAAAAACCATATTGCATAGTTTGATCTAAATTCTTTAAATTTTTATTTATGGAGATATCTCAAAACTTTTATTTATGGTACACCTACTACATTCCGAAATCTATTATCGCTTTGTGTGAAAATCTAAAACATCTCAAAAATTTCTTAGCATCTTCAATAGTCCATGAGTATTACTGCGAAGCATGCATTGCTGCGGAAGTTTGTAACAATTTCTTTAGCAAAATGTTTTTGTCTATTTCTATTATAAGGAAACCATTAGAAGCAAATGGGAGCAAGTGAAAAAAAAAATGAGACCACGTAGAAAAAGAAATAGCTAGAATAAGAAGATATATGTAAAAGGATATAGATAGGGAGATTAGAAAATTGAAAGAGGAAGGGAAAAAAAGAGAGAGAAAGAATTAGAAGAGATTAAGAATAAACTCTTGAGGAAATAAAAAAAATAGCAGAAAATAATAATAAGTGAAGAGTTGAAAGTATGGAGGAAGTAGAGTTGCAGGAAGGTAGGAAGTGAAAAGGACAGCGAGAATAGGAATGTAGTCTGAAGTTTTAGAAGGAAGGGAGGTAGTTCCATTAGAGCAGAGTCAATGATTAGCGAAAGAGAGTTAAGTTATAAAGAGTTGAACGTGTTAAAGAGATGGGTTACAGAAATGAGCGATAAACATGCTTAGAGAGATTAAAAAAGATAGAAGTGAAAAAAGAAAATAGGTGAGAGAATTATTAAAAGAATAATATTAGGCCTATTTCTGTTAATAAATAAAAAATATATTTATAACTTGGATAAAAAATGTTTCCGGACTCATGTTCATAATATTTTTTGTTTCACCATTCGTATTGTAACTATACACTCTAAAATTTAGCCTATCGTGTTTCCAAAACATCCTGTATTATTTATATTAATAAAATAAGCACTCTTTATATTCGTTGAAAAAGAATTATGAAATACTTTGAGGCTCCCGCTTCTTCCGTGCAATCACACGGGATACGTTCAGGAATTTAGAGTATATTATTTTATCCTTGTTGATCACCGAACGTTAAAGTAGGATAAAATAATATCTATATATTTAAGCGAAGTTTTCGAATGCTACCTTAAATTATGGCACTAAATAATGGCGTGTAAAAAAGAGTCGATTTAATTTTGATATTGGCATATACATTAGCGTTAAAAAAATCTACACGACTTCCCGTTTTTAACGCGACGCGATATAATTACAGCGAGAAAAAGGAGGTCTTAAGAGTTTAACTTAGCACAACAACATCAATTAAGTCTTTGCCATTGGTTCGTCATCGGCTGCCTTATTGTAGACCTCCTTGTAAACGAGCTCCTGCATCTGCATCCTGAGCAGCATCCTGCGGTCGGCCGGCAGGGTACGGATATGCGGTAGTAGGCTCATCAGGAAGTAGTAATTGTCGTCAAAACGACAGCTGCCCTCGAGTGGATCAACGCCTGCGAGACCGGTGTCACTGTCACTCATCAGGACTTGCTCAGGCGAGATGTTCTGCAACATCATCTCGTTTTCCGCCAAGTTGTCGGTGACGTTTTGGAACTCCAAGTTGTCGAAGCTTTCTTCGGGTTCGCGCTTTACGTCCACTGTGCCACGTCGACCGTCACCGCTGCCGTCCAACTTATGCTGATGGTGGTGTCGGTGATGATGGTGATGGTGATGGCCGATGTTACCATCGCCAGCCATCGACAACAGATGATCGGCGATCGCATCTCGATCGTCGAGGCCGCCGTCCATGCTTGAAGTCAGCATACCGTTCTCGCCTTCGCCCTCACTTGGCTGCAGCTCGTCTTCTGTTTTCGGAATGCTACGTTCCCAGATCGGCGGCCGCGGCAGCATCTGCTCCTTGAGGAATTGCAAACTTTTGAAGTGTATCCATACCGGCCGATTCCGGTGAAACTTGCTCTTGCGGTACACCTGATCCTTCTTTAATTCAGCACGGAACGTATCGCGCAGGCCCTTCCACTTTGCCTTCAGCATCGGTTCTGTAAATAGACAAGCTTATTCAGTGATGTTGCAGACAACATACCAGCTCGCTTTGCAAATGGAGATTCGATTATTCGTCGGTACTTTAAAAGGATACTCTGGTTTTGTATTAATAAAATTTTTAACTCCAAATTCATCTAGAGAATAATATATGCAAAATGCAGACGTCCTGAAGAGGTCCATCAAGATATCTTTCAGACATTATGTTATAAAGATATCCTCAAGGCGTTTGCAAGGCATCTTGTTTCCCCTTTTTAGATATTCATGTTGTCTGCTGGGTTATCTTATGTCCCATTTTTTGGTTCGACACCTACACAGCATATGTGTGACTATTTGTTGACTCTTTTTAGTCAACCTAAAGTCGGCTTTTAAAATCGACGTTTAATCAACTATTTCTATGGTCGTATTGCTTTGTATTGATTAATGAATCATTTTACTGTTTATACATCACTGAAGATGGCTTGAAGTCGATTTTATTTTAGTTTGTTGTAAGGAATCTTGAAATATAATTTTTTAAATAATAATGCATGAATTATAGTGCAGTTATTACTCTCAATTGCCTTAATTTGAATATTATTTTATTGTTATTTCTAGGATGGCTTTTGTTGACTGCATGTAAGTCAACTTAAAGTTAAAACCATTTCTGAAGAATTAAAAGCCGTCCTTTTCATGTCCGACTTTTTAGTCGATTTATATTATCAACTTTCTTTCTATTCTCAGTGAACGAGAACGAATTGAATCGGATTTTCACAAATACATATTCGCGAATGTTGAAATGAATCTTTTCAATCTTAATATATATTTTTATTCATTTACAGGAATTGCATGAAGCACATTCTATGCCTTTCAATTTCAAAAAATTCAGTTCTTTAAGTGCATCGTGAATACTGTTCAATTTAAAATTCTGAATAGAAAGTGCGGTATTTCAATTCAATTGAATCTTAAAAAAAGTGAAAATGGACTATAAATGCTCTAAAGTTAGATTATGCATTTTGGGGAATTTAAATAAAATTTCATCCATTTTAATTCATTTTAAATTTTAATCCATTCTCGTTTACTGGAAAGTAAACTACTCAGCTAATGCTTGATATAAAAAGTTCGATTTATATCCCCAATATGCCGAATATTCCAGAATAGTAAAAAAATCGTCAAAATGTGCAAATTTCAATGAAATATTCCTCCCCAAATATTGTATGAATACTTCTTGTATCACGAAATTAACGAGCAAATAAACAGTACATATCGATAGAGGGTCGCAACGGAGAAGTTTTTACAGTGTCGAGCAGTGTAACACTGCGTGTCACAGTTGGAACACTTTGTATAAGACGCAGTGTGTGACACTATTATGTCATTTATGCATCGTTGATCCACTATCGCGTTATTGGCTTTATAAACAGCGTTGGTATACCATTTGCGTTCATAGCGCTGATAGCGTTTCGCCGAACGCATCCCTATAGTGTTAAATGAGATTAAAACGCGTGAACGCTGCGCTATATTAGTGCTGTTATAGTTGATAATGCTATCTTAGCTCCTCGAACGGAGTTCGCAGCATTTGTATTTACCGCGTGACGGTATAAGCTTCTCGAACGCGCATCTTTAAAAAGCTCCAAGTAATTCTCACATATCATCAATACGTTATCTCTCTCTCTCTCTCTCTCTCTCTCTGTCTTTCTCTCTCGTTTACGTTCCCATTTTTATTCCAACTTCTTGCCCCTCGGTAAATTGGTTAAAGGATTTACATAGCGATTGTAGTATCAAAATAATAATGGACCAATCCCCCCCTCCCCAAATATGTATCGTGTAGAGAGCGTAGCGTTTTAAAGCATTTAAAGAAGAAGCAAGTGGACCGCAACCTTATTGATAACACAACAGTATGTATAATATTCATGGACTAAAAGGTTGCAGCACTTTCTTTTCGATGGGTTTCGGAATGCGGCCTACTAATCGAGCGATTGATTTCTTACTTATGGATCCATAAATAAAAAGTACAATGATAAAATCTATATGATAGACAAAATGAGGCCGCGGTATCGATTGCACTTGCGCGCGCGCACGACGCATCTCTGCGTTTATTCTGCGCATGCGATCTCGACCGAATGATTTGTGCGTGTGCAACGTGTGCGTGTGTTCACGTTGATTCACCGTTTACGGTTCAATTAATATTACGATCGTAATACGACAAGAGATCTCCTTTCGGTAGTGCACTAAAGGATATCTCAGGTAAAATGTCCCGAGCGGGCGTCACGCGGCATTGACGTAATCGTATCGGTGGCGTACTTCGCGCCGGTTCACACGCGGAATGGAGGTTAGGATGATGCGCGTCATGTCAATACAAGTAAACGCGTGCGACTCGCGAATCTCGAGAGCTATACATTTCAAAACAGCAGAAATTTTAGAATAACGTAAAATAATATCAGCATCTAAAATAAAAAGTAATTCGCCAAGTGTCAAATATGAAATTTAAAATTTTCCATCTACGACGAACTTCACAAAGTGCAGAAATTTGTTTTTGAAATCTCTTTCATGCGTTGAAATGCTGTGTTTCCCGATAAGGAAATCCGCTCTGTCTCTTCGAATTTGGATGCTGACGCGAGATAGATGCGACGAGGCGGAGGGAATAATGATGGAATGTAATTCATTACAGCCTGATATAAATGCTTTGATGTCGGAATAGAGATACTGCGATCTTCTTCTGTATTTGCTTTTTCGATTGAGTGAAGCTTTTGAAACGTCGAGATCGCATTGAAAGACTCTTCAAATATTAAAACAACTATATAATGAGAAATTGTAGTATCGAGATACTTTTCAAAGACTCCGCCAAAACCGCTGAAGATGGATTCAGACATCCAAATGAATCCGTATAGTTTGTCTTTTTTTTTTTTGTAGATTTTTGCGGCATAGAAAAGACAAAAGATTATTCTAGCTATTTATTTAGAACGCGTTGATATTTTTGCGTAAAATGCAAATAAGAATTTTAACGTCGCGTTTCTCCAAAACGATCGAGTCGGATAGGGAAAATTTTAAGGATTCATAAGTCAGATCAGTGTTGCTGTATCCTTCTCGACCTGACGACTCGCTCGATGTCCACGATCATCGCGGTCGCGACGTACTCATCCTTGGCCAGAGGAGAGAGAAACGATCACACGAACGAGCGACGCATTTTCTAGGCGAAAGACAACTGACAAAAGCTTCTGCGAGCCATAGAGAGCGTATAAGGTAGCGCGTTGTGTCGCTATAGCGAGAGCGATTGCATATCGCGGCTCGATCCCGTTGCACCAATCGGGGATGGATGGGGGTGTTGTGTTTACATGACACGTACTGGGCAAATTGAATATCGCTGCGATCTCCATCCAGACGCGGTTGGTCACCTCGCGATTATGGTAGGAGATGTGCCTCTGATTCCAGAGCGCCGGCCGCTTGTAGACCTCGGCGATCAGCCGGTTCGCGTCCATCTTCACTTCGTCCCTCATGCTTTCTTCGCCTCGGCGTCGTCTTCTTCTTCTTTTCGCCAACTCGCACCCTGCCCCCGCGGATGGGGAAGCCCGTTACGGTGGCGAGTCAGGCGAGTGGCGGACCGATGAGAACAAAGTACGGGCGAATACTAGCGCTGGGATAGCGATTAGCGCGCAGGTCGCTGGCGGATAACGATCGATTTGCGTTTCGCCCTCGTCTCGCCTCGCTAGCGCTAGCGGCCGCGCTCTTCCGAAGTACCTTACCTCCTCGCCGCCCTCGCCCTCGCCCTCGTCTTCGCCCTCGCCCTCGCCCTCGCTCGCGACGCGGCCTCGCCCTTAACATTTCGCCTCGCGCAAGTGAATAGAATAACAACCGAAGGACCGATATCTCTTATTCGCCTCGTCCTTCTATATATGTTTATGTATGTACGATCGTCGGGAATAAAGCGCGCTATAGCCTTTATCGAATCAGCGAAGAAATGTCTTGGATACATTTAATTTCTTAGAGATATGTACCTTAAAACTTTTAAAATAAATTGTCACTCTAAAAAGTTAAATCTTATACTTTTGTCTCCGTTTTTATACTAATGTAAATTAATATTAAAACTCCTGAGTTTCGCCAAAGTGTCGTCACGGCCATACTGAATTGTGACGTTAGAAGCGAGAATAACGGATTAATTTTCATTACTTGTTATTTGTATAATTAAAGACAATTTTAATTAGAACGAAATAATATAGGATTGCGTTAAAATACTTGTAAAAATGGGGCGAAGCTGTTTTTATATCCCCTGACAGTCAGTAAATAGTCGTAAAAGATGATAAAAGATATTTGAAGTGCGTTTACTCAATGCGCATGCGTAGTCTATTTTCACGTGCTTTTTATCACCTTTTACGATTATTTATTGACTGTCAAAAGGGATAAAGGATTTACCTTATTTTTACAAGAGTTTTAACGCGATCTCTCATCACTTTCTTTTATCTAAATTGTTTTCATTTACAAATGGTATACGTAATAAAAATTAACGTGTTATTTTTCGCTTCTGACGTGACAATTCAGTATGACCATGACGACATTGACGACTACTACTTGCGATTACTAGGAGCCTTAATCTCGGTTCAACTTACTCTTCATCTTTCTAATTCTTAGAACTAGAAAAAGATGAAGGGTTAGTTAAACTGAGATTATAAAGTTAAACTACATTAATAGAAAAGAGCATTAAAGATTGAAAATTAAGCTTCTCTTTTTCAAGACTGGCTTAATTTTCGCTCTTTAGAGTGAGATTCTACTCCAAAGCACTTAAGAGAAAATAGAGAATATTATAATAGTGTATGCGTCATGCAGCCTTGTTGAAGACTTCGATAGATTTATTCAGGGATGATTTCATCATAAAGACTCATTAGTTCGTTACATAGATTGTAATAAGTAATATAATAATTCTGTTTTCGCGAATACAATGCGCGAATGTAATATTTGCGCATCTAATGTGCGTTCACATCGCCTACAACCTTCGTAATAATGAAAAATTTTACTCCCAATGAATAAGGGCCCTCCTCCTTCAAATTCCTATAGTCATTTTATTTTCTAGGGTTTGTTACAACGACGCAAATATTCACGCAATATGGACGCAATAGTCACGTATTTCGAATGACATGGTGCATCCTCAGTAATGATGAAAGTCTCAGAGTTGATAGTGCAAGGAGCAGAGGCACGTCTCTACAAAGGGTTTTATTTAGGAAAGGCATGCCTGGTAAAGGACAGATTCATAAAGAATTATCGACATCCGGAGCTAGATGCACGTCTCACCAAAGACCGCATCAAAGCCGAGGCTCGCGCCATTATCCGAGCGAAATCCGCAGGTAAAAATGCATAACGCATCGAAGTACGTGATCGATGGAAAAATATGGACTCGCATTCATCCTTTTCATTTATTCTCGTTTAATGTATTGATTTGACTCGTTCTGTTTTTAAGGAATAGCGACGCCGGCTTTATACCTAGTAGATTTGGAGCGACGCAGTATTTATATGGAATACGTAGAGAATGCCACAGTGCTGAAACACTTCATAGATGAGAACATTTCGAGAAAAACCGACGTGGATCATTTGCTGGATTTCATAGGACGCGGACTGGGCACACTGATAGCTAGGTTGCACTCGAGGCATATTATTCATGGCGATTTGACTACATCAAATGTACTACTCAAGAACAACTCAATAGAGTCATTCTACAACAATCAATCAGGAGGTAAATTTTTCGTGATGGTATTTCTCTTCGTGCATAATAAACTCTTTAATGTCGCTTTAAATTGCAAATATGATCAACGATAAATAAACTTAATTATAATTTTCATGTTTAATTATAAATCGAATTATTGCTGACAAAGTTACTTGCATCAAAAAGGAGTTTCAACAATTTATTATATTCGACAAAATTTAGTATCCTTTGTATCTAACACGGAATCTACAATAGAAGTTGTAACGGTCGTAAAATCTTAAGTCGTAGAAAATTAACCAATCACAGTCGAATATGAGAAGAATGATCGATTATGATTGGTCCATTTTCTATGAACATACAACCCTACTGAAAAAAAAAATACGTCACAAAGTTACATAACGAAATCATGTAATATAAAATAGGTAAATCGCGGATTGTTCCAAATCAGTATGTGATTTTTTAATGTCACGTAATTTGAAGTCATACGATGTTTTTTTTCTTTTATTTCTATCATTTAATTATTTAAAATTCGATAACTTTATAAAATCATATGATGGATGAAATTATTTCTAATGTGATTTTAAAATTACACACACATTACACAGAGTGATATTCCTTTACAGCCAAGGCACAGTTCGTGATGATTGACTTCGGATTGGCCCGAGTGGATTCCACTCTAGAGGATAAAGCCGTCGATCTATATGTTCTCGAACGAGCGCTACTTAATGCGCATTGCGAAGTGCCGACTCTGTTCTCCCGTATTTTTCATTACTATCAACAGCATTATCAAAATAAAAACCAATGCGAGCAAATATTCACTAAATACAAGCAGGTACAAGCGCGAGGACGTAAGCGCTTGATGATAGGATAAAGCGATGGAAACGCTCCTAAAATTTATATTGTAAAATTCTGAGAAAAATATGAATACAATGTATTCATACAAATGTATTTTTATAGCATTACAGAACGCCTTTTACCAAATTTTATATGTTGATCAATTGTAGACACTCAAACGAGAACGAAACAAGTTTTGCGAAAATTCGATTGTGATTAAAATGATTAAAATTATACAAGATACATAGTTTGAGAAGATAAGAAGTCTTTTCTTTTTATACAGATAAATCATATATATATATATATATACATATATATAATATGTAACAGTATACGAGAAATGTCAATATATAACAGTATCTATTATGAAGGAATGACTATTGCATATGTATAATGAATTTGGCAGCAGCGCGATGATTTATATGAAAAAGCTATTGCTCTTTATCTGTGTTCTTGTTGAATATATCAGTCATAATGTAATCCTGAGTATATAATAATCCAAGTCACCTATTAACAAATAACAGTAATAAAATACAGGATAAAAGAGCAAAAGAAAAAAGAAAAAAGATGATCGATTAAGAAAGATGATCCTGCTGTACTTACCAAAAATCCAGCAAATGAGGTCATAAATCCTTCTTTTGTTAATTCCCATACACCACCATACTCTTCTTCATCAATTTGTTGAAAATTGCTAAAGTATAAATATGTAATTCCTGCATTGACTAATACAAATCTGAAATACAAATACATGATAATATTGTGATTTCAGATACATATACAGGATATCCTATTTTAAAGGATCCGCTCAAATATCAGAAATACTGTGTTAAATTAAAAAATATTTCAGACAAAAATGTTTTGACCTTAAAAGGTTTATAAGATGGTATCATTAGTTTGACCATAGGTGATATTGTTAAGATTATAAAATGATTACTTTAAGGGGCCTATTCTGTAACTTTTAACAACTGCAATGATATCGTTACATTATCATTGCATAGGTTTTGTATATTGCAAAATAACTATGCAACGATAATTTAATAATATTGTTAGAGTCATTAAGAGTTACAGAATAGGTCCCTAAATTTTTTAAATAAGATCCTCCATTTTTCATTACATATTCTTGTTGTTTCCCTTAAGAGTTTTTCACAACACTATAATAAATTATTTTTTATTAAGTACTCTTCAAGTTATAAGGCTTGAAGATGACAGTACAGCCAGCATTATCAAAATTATAAATTATAATATTCTGAAAAGTTTTTGAGACAAGCTACAAGAATATGCAATGAAATATAGAAGTTTTAAAAATTCAGAGTACTCTTGCTTAGACCTTGACAAAGCCTCTCAAATTTAAATTAATAATACCTTCTTATGTTTCTCTCGAAAAGAATTTTTTTTAAAACTTTTTATTTAATACAGCGTTTCTGACATATTTGTATAGATCCTTTAAAATAGGACACCCTGTATATTGCAAGATTGATTAAAAGGTGAGCAAACAGTTTAGTTCCATGATGTCTCTTATGGAATGGTTACTTTGTATACTTACAACAATAAAGCTATAAAACCTTTTAGTGGTATAAGGCCCCATCCTATGCCAACAATAATACCGATTGCTTGTCTAGCCCAATATATTACATCAAGAAATTCCTCCTATAACAAAAAGGAAAGATATAGAGACGACAAGTTAGAAATAATTTCCATTTCGTGGATACCTTTTCTGGATAGGATAGAACTATACTAGTAATACTATAACACGACTAAAGAGTTATGTTTACCTTGTCCGGCCACTCGGAGTTCGCAGTGATCGCACGTGTCCATACGTTAACCTCATACTTGGCTCCGTTTCCGTTCTTCTCCGTCCTCATACGCGACATCTCGGAAAGCTCGTGATTATACGTCGACCGTCGAAATGATTACGCGAGCATCAGCGCGCGAGGAACTGAACGGACTACAATCTACAATACACATATATCAAATATATGTATCATAATGTAAAACAGATATGTCTAATTTTAGCTCTGAAGTTCAGCTTCTCGAAACGCAAGACCACCAACGCAAAGAAAATCAATACGATTGATTTTGGGAAGTAAATAACGTGTATCAACACTTTACAGTCCTCGAAATCAATTTTTTTACATTGATGATAATGATCGCTCTAGAGGTAGAGACCAGAGTATCAGACTAAAAAGTTTGTTCGTGTCATATACTCCAACATGTTCTACAGCTTCTAATGGCTCCAGCACACTGGACGCGGAAACGCTTGCCGCACGGCAAAATGTGACACGGTAGCCAATGAACATGTTAGGAGCTGTAAGCTCATTGGCTACCACGTCACATTTTGCCGCGCGGCAAGCGTTTGAGCGTCCAGTGTGTTGGAGCCATTAGCGTTAGAACACCTGAAGACAGAAATTGCGCGGCAGAAATTGGTGCGATAACCAATCAACGTCTTGCCGAGACGTTGATTGTGTCTTCAGTTGTCTTCAATAACATGGCAGAGCCAATCACGGAGTAGATTGATCAGCATTGTTTGATCTCTACCTACAATCCAAGTGTGGTGGTTCAGGTGGTTGAAACCATGGTGATAGTTGATAATGGTTGAAACTGAAACCTAAGGCATGAGAGAGGATGCATAAGGCGGATACGATCAGCACGTTGTGCGAGGCCACGGAGCCTGGCGTGATAACGCGAGACATGCTTGTTTCTCTAGCGATAGATCAGGGACCAAAGAAAGAAGGTGGCAGATTGTTTCGTCAAGATGGGATCGAGCTGGCCGAATTGGAGGAAATTCGAATCGAATTCCTGAGTAAGTAGAAACTGTACGTATACAATCATTATGGATGATTTTATTTAGTGATACAAGTATATCACTCTGTCTTTTATTACGTTTACACTGTCCGATTTACGACGAAGTTATACAACTTCGACGTTATGTGTAGTTTTACAATAGCAGTAGTGGATAAAGCTGTAAAAGTAAACAACTGTCCATTTTAAGCGGAATATTCTTGTTACACTCAGCTGTAATTGGATAGTTTATTACTTTTTTATATATTGTCTACAATATTCGGAGTAAGAGGTAAGAATAAGAAATTGACCAATTACAGTCGATTGTAAGAAAAATAATCGACTGTGATTAGTCAGTTTCTTACTTTCAGAGAATTAGCCAATCACAGGAGTCGAAAATTTTCAAAAACTTTATTTTGCTCTGATTGGTTGATTCTTTTGGTACGATTTAGGCCGAAATCACACTATGCATTATGAGATCGAAGATTAAAATTTAGCCAATAAAAATAAGAGAAGCTAAAATTTTTATTCTCATTAATCAAATTTTAATTTTCAATCTTCAATCTCAATCTTTAATGCCTAGCTTAATTCCAGCTTTATAGTTACTGTTAAGCTGGGGTCACACGGTCCGTAGCTCGGCAGAACTCTATGCGCTGTGGGACCGCAATTTTGGCTTTTTTTTTTAAATCAATTTTGATACTGATCCTATGACGAGCCTAGGTGAGCCAAAACGGATCACAAGCCATGTCGAGCCATGGACTATATGACCCCAGCTTAACAGAAGATGTGTCCCTAAACGCTATTTTACTCGTTATTTTACAACTAATTGTAAGACTAATGTTTTATATTATTGTTTTGCAGAGATTTTAAATATCGATCATCTCTGGCTATTGAAAAATATAGTTAAACTATCACTGTCTCATAATGTTATTCAACGAATCGAGAATCTGAACGAGCTTTGCCACTTGAAAGAATTAAATCTCTCGTTTAATAGTATCAAAATTATGGAAAACTTGAATAATCTGCATCAGCTAGAAATTTTGCTTCTATATAGTAACGAGATCTCGATCATACAGAATATAAACGATTTGAAGAAGTTGACCATTTTGAACATTGGTAAAAACAATATCGATGACTGGAATCATGTACATATGTTATACATATCTTGTATTTTCTCGCGCTTCTTTGATCGTCTGTGACCTTATGCATTGTCTTACAATACACAGAGTAAGAAGATAAGAAAATGATCAATCATAGTCGAATGTGAGAAGAATAATCGACTATGATTGATCAATTTCTTATTTTTTTTTCGTGTATTATAGACAACACATTATATATATATATTTTTTTAAATTGTTTTATACTATAAATCTTAGATAATCTTCTAAAAATCCTATTTTATATACAGAATATCTCAGAATAACCACCAAATATTTTATGTACTGATGAAGCTAACAAGCACTATAAATTTCACAGAAAAATAGCAAGTGACAAAAATTGTTTATTTTCTTCTCATAGGATTCTGATAATTTTTTCAAAATTTTTTAATACTGCATTTTCTCATGGTAAAAATAGTGGCCAATAAGAAAATGCAGTAAAAAAATTGATAAAAATTCTGAAAAAATTCTTAGAGTTCTATGAGAAGAAAATAAACAATTTTTGTCTCTTGCAGTTTTTCTGTAAATTTGGTAGTACTTGAGTAAAAAATTATTAAAAACCAATATTTAACAATTTTTAGTAATTAATATTTTGTTAACTATTGCGAAAATTGCAAAATGGTAGAGGATTTTTTGACTAAGTTTAATCCACTATCAGTACACGAAATATTTAACGGTCATTCTGGGACATTTGTATATATCAATAAAATAACTGTGGCTCATCCCAAGATTGTACTTAAGATGATCTTAAATGTGAGGTTGAATTATAAATATCGTCCTTTGTCATTCATGAAGTTTCATTAATGTATAGGTTGTATATCTACGCGATTTCAAATCGCTCAAAAGTTTAAATACATCCGACAATCCTTGCACGAAGATAGACGGATACCTGGACTATTTGTTAGCATTTATACCCCAATTGACTTATTGCCAATATAGAATGATATCTGAAAATGAGCGTCAATCCGCCATCGATAAGCATTAGTGATTATTAATTTTATTCTAAAAAAATCTGCCAAATACTTTTTGTAAATTAATATTTATTGTAAATAAATAATTACATTGTTTTATTTCTACAGTCGTATAATTAGTAATCTCAAAGAAAACGAGGCAAAAAAGCAAACAGAATTGGAGTTGCAACAAGAATTTGAAAATAAAACTGTATTACTATTTGCATCATATGTGGAGCATCTTGATGAAGATTATTTATTCCAACAAATATTTTCTTCTGATAAAGGTACATTTATATTTAATTTCTTATCTTACAAAATGTAATTTATTTAAATGTTTTGGTGCAAGTAGCAGGCAAAACGTTATCCACAATAAACGAAAATACACAAAATATATTCGAAGAGTACCAAAAGTCTTTCGTTGCAATATGCCATGAATTATACGAATTAGGTTTACGAGAGAATGATAGGAGAGTGGAGGAAATTAGATTATTTGAAGTTGTGGTTAATGAAGGCAAGAAAAATATGCAAATTGAAGCAAGAAGGTAAAGAAAAAACAATTATAAGAATTAAATGGTATAGTCCATTTATAAAACTGTGATTATTTATTTTAACTACTCTGTGATCTATTCTACTAATTAATATGATAATGACTATGTCACTTATGCAACATCTTTCTTTATTTCAAGAATTATAAATGAAATACTTGAAAAAAAGACAAGGATATTTGCAAATATAAAAGATGAGATGGAAACTTTAGTAGAAAAACCGGAGCAAGAAGTTGAGAGTACTATCGCAAACGCAAGAGAACTATTTAATGAATTCAATGATTTATTGTCTAAGACACAAAATCAGTTACTATCTAAAGAAATTATATTGCATGATCAAATGGAGGTACGTTCACATAATATAAATCTATAAAAAAAAAGCATAAAAGTAATCATATTCAGAAAGATGATTTGTTTTTTTGTCAAAAAAAAAGGATGTAAACGAAGTGTTCAGGATAAATATAACATCTATGGTCAACTCATTCCTAGAAATTGCACGAGAACACTTTTCACTATTACGAAACACAGAAAAAGAATATAATAACGCGATTGAATTAGTTTTACATTCTCTAAATAATTTTGAGGATGAGGCATTTCATCTTAAGGATCTGTGCTGTGATAAAGATACTTTGGCTGCTATTCTTACTGCCTCGCATGAAATACACTTACAAGTAAACATTTATTATTATTATTAATTTTATTTTTAAATCCCAAATAGAGTACAGGACTTTTTTAAGATAAGGAAAACAGCTCAAATCGAGATTTGATCTGCTAGTTTTTTGTAAAAATTTCATATTTTAATTAATTTTTCTGAGAATTGAATATTAGCCCACTATCCAACTCTTGACGGATAACAAGTAAATATTAAAAGTTTAAACATTATTAAAATAATTAGCAACTAGAATTAGCATATATAATATAATCCATAGGTGATAGATGATCGAGAAAAGATCATGATAAACCGTCTCAATAATTGGCTTAAGGAGTACATCAATCGATTATTTGCGTAAGTACATATTATTTCAATAAAATTTAATTCATTTCATTTTATATTAATTTTAATAAACAGGGATGAGAATAAAAGGAATCGTCAGCAAATACTGGAAATTTCACATTTCTTTGAATTTCAACGTCAACAACTTAATTCGTTAAGCTTACCACAACAGCTAGACTTGATAAACATTGATCTAGGCGATGACGATATGTTGAAAAATTAATGATTAATATGATGCAACGTTTTACTTTTTCTGTTAATACGGAAATAAAATTTGGAAAATATATGCGAATGTGATATTTGTCAATGCATAGTATATGAAAATATACAGGGTGTCTTAATAACTATTATCACCTAAATATCTTCTATTCTATAAGGTGTAGAGAAAAATTTATATAATCAAAATTACATGATGTAAAGAGAGCTATCATATGGTGATAATAATTTTTGTTCAGGTGTACACCTTATTCTGACATAATTTTTTCAGTAATAGGTGTTCGAAATGGCCACCACTATCAATGGGCGAGTTTAAGACGGCAAAGCGGCTAGGTACACTTGTCGAGCGATCGAATATGATTGGTTGGATCTATAAGTAATAACCAATTATGTTCTTTACTCAGCGAGCAGGCTAGCCACTTTGTCAACTTAAACGTGCCCAATGCAACATTGGATTCTTCTGATTATTGATTAGCTTGCTATTCTAATAACGTCGGGAGATATTGACGTGTACAGGCTGCAATAATTCGTTGTTGCATGTCGTGAGATGTAGTTGGTTGTTCTTTGTACACTTTAGGGTTTCTCATAAAAAAAATAATCCAGTGGTGTCAAGAGTCTGGTGAACGAGCTTGGTCATATTACAGGTCATATTACTCCTGCGTCCAATTCAACGAGATTTGAAAATTTTTCATTGAGTTTATGCAATCGCAACCAATGAAAAATGAGCCGAGCATCCATCGTTCTGATACACTCGTAAAAGTAAACGTGACAAGCGAATAACTCACGCAGAGAATGAAATTCAGGTTAATATTAAATATTATTAATTAAAAGAATGCTTGTTTTCATTGAAGCACGATGTATCAGTTTTATTTGACGTAAAAAGTTATGTCAGAATAAAATGTAAAATATCTCGTAAACTACTGATTTTTTGGTATCACGATCTCTTTTTTATGCAGCATAAATTAGAGGAATCATATTATGTAAAAAAAATTCATATAATTCCATTAAAAAAAATAAAGTTGACCTTAAAATCTCTAAAGCGCCTCCACCTGGACAAAAATTAATATTATCATATAATAGCCCCCTTTACATTGTGTTATTTTAGTTATATAAATTTTTTTCTACATCTTATGGATAAGAAGTATTTTAATAGTTATTGAAACACCTTGTATATCAAATATATGTTGGGATGACACCCAATTGGACATTTTCTTCTTCTTTACTTATTGGCTGCGTTCAGCAGAAAATGCAGCTTTGCAACTGTCGCAAAATTCTCGAATATAATTGGTTTGTTTATTCAGCTTCAGTAAGGAACTAAGGGCAAGCTCAATCATGTTAAAGAATTTTACACCAGTTGTAAAGCTGCTTTTTCTGCTGAACGTAGCCATTGGAAACCGCTCGATTGAACACGTTCAATTGGATACAGTATGATTGGACACCAAATATACTATACGCTTGGAATAAGCTATACATAAACATTATATAATTTAAATCTCAATTAATAATTATTTCGTTTTATGTAAAAACATGCAAAGTACTTTCTAATCCAGGTTGGAGCAAATCCGGTCGGGTCGAAAATGTCATCGAGGGTATCGATCATGAAACTTTTTCCTTAGAATAAAAAGTGACAAATTTCTCCATTAACTTCAATGATAAAATTTTTACTTTTCAAGTGGAAAAAGTTTCATGATCGATCGCAAATTTCGGAACGGTTGGTTACTCTACTTATAGGTACTTTAGTCACTAGGGGGCACAAGTTTGTATCACTGAAATCACCGCTTCTATCTTCCTCGAGGAATAGAGATAGAGACGAGTAGTTAAGGAGCTCCAATGTTGTGTCGCGTGTTCTATCTACTCTTGGTCAGCGAAGAACAGAACAGATCCATTTTACACTTTCTCAATCACCCAGTCGTACGTCAAGCTTAACCGCGACAGGTCCGCTAGCGGTGCAGATTCGCCGATGTGACGATTTAATGGCAAAATCTGTTACATTCCGGGCGCCACGGCCGAGGAGATACATGTAATCCTGCACACAAGCATTTTTGGTACTTTTTAGCAAGCAACACTATGTTACACAGTGATCATATCATCTTCGTTTAATATTAACAAACAACAAGGATGTAATGATTCATGTGTTACACTGTGTCTATTGCTAGATGCTGGAAAGCATCTTTTTACTTGCCCTACTTGGATCACTGATTCTTTTAACATTCTAATAGAGATACATAAACACATATTAAACTTGTCTATATATTGACGAAAGTCCAGGTGACGTTTTACTAGTGTGTTTTTATTACAAGTCTTCTTTCTAGCTAAACTTTTTTCGCTCGGTTTCTTCCAACATAAAAAGAAAAAGAAAAATAAACTATGTAAAAAATTCAGTTAAAAAGAACAAATCTTATGCGCTCTTATGCCAACATCCTTCTGACCTTTATGTCAGCTATACAGTCAAGTAAACTTGTCACATATGGCATATACAAGCAATACTTACCACACACTTACACACCATACACACACATACAAGTTTATTGCAATAACTACAGTTTTTGTTTATATATGTTTCAATAATCTTGTATATATCCAACTTGTATATACATATTTCATAAATCTGTTTGTTTTGAACGTGTATGGCTGGCTTTACAGATGAAGCTGCTCGGCTGGACGCTAGTAGAGAGGTTCATTAATGAAACGGCATGCTTGTAAGAGACTGGCTGCACATCGCCACGTGGGATGAATGAAGAGGAATTGTTGAAACGGTCTGCTGCAGAGCGTGATAGGATTTTCAGTTGCTATGATCGTGGTAGGGAGGGTGCTGAGATTGATCCTTGGGAGGATCCCGGCTATGAAGTTTATCATACCACAGATAGATATGGATTCATACAGTACTTACATACCTATATATTTAGAATTTTATGATTATACAAGGTACACTATAATCTCATTTTTAATCACCTAATATAACTGTTTCTCTTGTTATAGCGATAAGAGGTTACCACAGAAACGGGATGCATATGAGGTCAAGTTGCATCACGTAGAGATGGAAAGACTGAAAAAATGGGAGAAAATGACGAAACAATGGGATAGTGCCTCGACAAAGGAAAAACTACGCCGTAGAATATACAAAGGAATTCCTAATAGATTTCGTGGTCAAGTATGGACCTTACTTTTAGGAATAAAGACTCTAAAAAAGGAGCAGGCAGGCAAATATGAAGAGATGCTACAGTTGGCCCGCCAATGGTCTACGGAGATACGACAGATTGATGCCGACGTTGCCAGACAATACAGAGATCATATTAATTATAGGTGCGATATTATAGAAATGGCACGTTTGTGTTTTATTACATGAGCTATGTATCTGAATAGTTGAAAAAACATGATCATTTTTTCAGAGAGAGATATAGCATAAAACAAAAGTCTATGTTTTACGTACTGGCTGCCTACAGTATGTACAACATGGAAGTAGGATATTGCCAAGGAATGTCTGTACTAGCTGGTCTACTGCTGCTTTACATGGATGAGGAAGATGCTTTCTGGGGCCTTTCTGTGTTGCTTGCCGATCAAAAATATAGCATGCATGGTTGGATTTTTCTTCTATTTTAAAATAAAATTATTTAATTATACATTTTTAATAGTATATTATGTTTTCTTAATATATACGTATGTAAAAGAATTTAAATTTTATCATCTATAGGTTTCTAAATATGAAGTAATATGTAAGAATAGAAAATTATCGTTAAAAAAATTTATGAGTTTCTGTATAAATTTATCATATAAATAGGAAAAAAGATATATACACTGTAAACTTTAAATGTCACAAGTAGTCACAAGCTAATCATATTTACAAACCTTTGGATAAGATTGACATTTATTGATATATTTAAGTTTCTTTTTATATACAATGTGCGTTTTACAGGCTTTTACGTCGATGGATTTCCTAAATTAAATCGCTTCATAGAGCACCATGACAAGATAATGAACAAATTTTTGCCGAAACTGAAAAGAAAAATGGATAAGTGCGGCTGCGATTCTATACTCTATGCGTTGAAGTGGTTCTTCGTTGTTTTTCAAGAAAGAGTAGGTTTTCTTCTTTATTTCATTCTATATAAATTTACATCTGTTAAAATACAACCATATTATTACCATTATTTTTTTAATTTCTCTATAAGTTTTACTTATAGAGTTTTGTGATGTTTTCACATTTTATTTTTTATTGTGTAATTTGTACTGACTATTTTAACGATTACTTTAACATTAAATAGCCACGACAATCCAATTAAAATACAATATTCATACTGATATAGATATACTGATTATAGTTGTAGAAAATCTTTACATTTTATAGATATCTTTGTTATATGTACAATATTTGTGATGAACGATATGTGAATCATATAAATTATATAATATTATATAATATTAGATTAGTATATTTTATAATATTAGCAATGTTAATTTATATTTTGTAGACTCCTGTTAGTCTTGGTCTCCGTATCTGGGACATATTTCTGTTGGATGGTGATCGCATGTTGTCGGCAATGGCATATACCGTTATGAAGCTGCATAAGCGCTATTTGATCCCGATGGAGAGTCTTGATGAATTTTGCAATTATCTGCAAATCAAGCTGGAAAAGGATTTTTGTTTCGATGACGACACCGTGATAAGTACGATGGAGCGCAGCATGGAAGAGTTAAAGCGTGCCAAATTAGACTATTCAGGTGCCCCGTTGCCACATGAACTACCCCGTTATCCGTTTGGTACTTTCCAAGAACCAACTTTTACCAGCAAGGTATTGCTAAAACGCCCCACCCTTTGGTTCTTTATCTATTATATTTATTATGCCTATTATATATATATATAGTAATAGGTACAAATTTTTATTGAATATTGATAAAAATTCATACTTATGTATTTTTTTTACACCAATTGAGCTATCTCATTATATTGTCTATAAAAGTATTAAGATATTATTTTTTGATATATTATATTACATTGGAGTTATTATTTTACATGGTAAATGTTGTAACATGAAATCGTGAAGTAATCTTATAATAGAAAAAATATCCATTGAACTACTGATATTCTTTCATGATAATTTTATTATATTGTAATTGTATGTTTGTTACATTTATCAGGTTGGAAGGCGAAGCGAAGAATTTAGCGAAGCTCAGCATGTAATGCGAGAGTCAGTGGCGCAACGCAGGGATATGACATTGATCGACGACGGCAGGGAGAGCACCACGCCTGTCGAGCCGACTAGTGGTCTTGGCGGTGAGTTTAGAGATAGCCGCAATACATTACACAATAGCACAGACAATACCTCGCGCGTCGAACGCAGCGAGTTCGAAGACGAGGATGACATCGACTCAAATGTCCAGATAACAGTTATCTACAACACTAGACTGTGAAGACGGAAAAGTGCTTTGTCGCCATGAATATCGCGACGCGAACAATTTTGCTCAATAAAATTTTGTTAGAGATTGAATATAGTTTGTAGAGAGAGCCCAGAAGAAGCTTTTATCATGATATTAAAGCATAAGAAATATATCATTTGTAAGACAATATGTATAGTCATACGAAATGATTTGTACACAATAATTCTGTGCACACAGAAATGGTATTAATAGAATATTTTTTTATAATATTAAATGTCGCAGGCGGTATATGTTAATCTGTTGCTTCAGATGGCTAAAGAAGTAGTTTGGAAGAAAGTTTAAAAAAATATATATATTTATATATTAGATAAATTAAAAAACTATTATTATCGAGCCTTATTATTCTTATACTTTAAAAAACTATGTTCAACATATGCATTTTAAGCATATGCTATATTTAGAAGAGTGATCGATAAATCTGATCTGAACATTCTTTCTATCTTTTCGTATATATATGTTTATATCTAATAAATGTCTCAAACTTAATAAAGCCAAGCCTTATATGATGTAACACAACACACTTTATCCATACATATGAATATCCTACATTTTTAGGTACATTTTTAACGCAATTAATATTATTCATCCTGTCCGATTTAATTATTAATTTTTATATATTTTATGTTAAAATTTCCTAATATATGTTATATGGAATAAAAGATATACCTATTGTCCACAATCATTAAATTATTATAAAGCATCCTCGTAAATTGTCCATTTTCACCTTTTATTAATGCTTTGCATCATACTAGATAATTATACTTGCAATTTTGCTTTAAAAATACTTGTGTTCATTTTTATCATATAGATTAACTTTAATCTTGATTTTACTTTTCATATTTTTTTTAGTTCTAAGAATCAGAAAAAATAAAAAGCAAATTAAAGTGAGATTAAAGTTAATCTGTATTGATAAAAAATATGGACATTCAAAAATATTGATACCTACATATTTATATATTAACTATAATACGCATTAAACAAGATAATACTTAACAAAATTAATTTGATACAAAATTTAGGTGCTTACATGTTTCGGTTTTGTTAAGCTTTCTTCAAAGTATAGATGAAGAAAATTGAAAATTCATTAAACATAGATAAACGTTAAAACTTATGCATTGCGCTGCATACTCCGACGTAATAAAAAATAATTAGTCATGCGGAGTTACCTTCAAAACGCTTTATGAATATCATTCCCGATGTTAGAAGACCGAGTGAAATAGAACTCTGGATATGCTATTATGACTTAAAATTTACTGTATCAAAATCCCAGTATCGAAAATCTATAGTTTACGTTAAGTGTATTATAGATTTTCAGTACTGGAGCAAATTTTGGAACATAGCCTATGAATAATATAACTGAACAGGGGGAAAATAACGAGAAATTATAATTCGAAATGCGATGAAAGTAAAGTATATCAAATCTAAGAAAGCGCATCTTGAATGTGAGTCCAATCGATAAAGATTAATAGTAACATTAATTGTCATTATAAGAGAAATTGCGATCTGAATCAAGAGTATATATAATTTTTGTAGCCGTCTCGAGAGACTTTGTTATTATTATTACTATTTCTAGTCTTCTTCCAATTTTTTCCCCCACCTACTACGCAGTAGACAAAGGTGGGGGGAAAAATGGGAAGAAGACTATAAATAGACATAAGGAAGGAAGAAACAGAAAGGAACAGAAAGAGGAATACATCTATCCGTTTAATCATAATCGACTGATAACAGGATGTAGGAGAACCATGATTTTGATTGAGAAAATATTTTATATGAAGAACCTTATTATTACAAAAAGATTGATATCGAAAATGTTTATCAAAACATAAATAAACAGTCTTAACTTACAAACTGACATCGAAGATTTCTGCAAAATTTATTATTAAAAAATCGTAACTCTGCAGTATTGTCTCGTCTCGATCGTCAATGTTTGTTTTTTATCTATGAACTGCTATTTATTAAATTTGCACCGATATTTTTATTTTTACATCTTTACATATTATATTTCTAACGAAGTTTTTCTCTTTATAGGAAGTAAATTCTCCTTTGATCCGAGTCTCGACGAGGGCACATCTCCCAACGGCTCTCGTCGGTCGTTAGCCGAGACGTCGGTGACATCGACGGCTGATTTGTCGGTATTCAGCTCGGCGACGCGTTCCCAGGTCCTGGACAACAGTCTGGACACTCAGAGTAATATCTCGAACGCGAGCTCGGGCAGCGGCGGTCTGCCCACACCGCGAGCGACGCCGCATCAGCCCAGTCCAGACGTTGTGCGAATCTACGTGCCGTATACGTCGCCCACGTACACGTCGTCGGCAGTGGCTTCTTACAAGGATGACCTCCCGCGCACACTGCCCCGTTCCCTGGACACCAACAAGATTCGCATCCGCATTGATCCAGATCAGACTCCTATTGTCGAGAATCTAAAGCCGTTCACACTCGAGAGTCCAGAAGTCGAATTAGATTTGAAATAAAGTGAGTCAATTTAGCTATCACGCGAATATGAAATTATAAATATATTTTTATATATATTATTTATAATTTCATATTCGCGTGTAGCTTGATTGACTCATAGCTCATGGTTATAGCCATCATGTGCATACGATAGTTTGGTTCTGAAAGTCGCGCATTTTTAGTCAAAAGCGAGGACAATATGTAGTAACGTTAAAAATATTTGAAAGATTTTTTTTTCTTTTAAATCGGACATTGAATATTAATGTCACCAAATATAATTAATATCTAATTCTGAATATGTATTCAATGTCTTTTCTTTTGTCTCTCTTAGGAAATAAAATAGCTAACTCAAATTTCGTATCTCAAATATATTTCGAAGATTTGATATTGAATAAAAAATTATATAAATCTCAAAATAGATTTCTAAACATTTTCAAAAATAATGCGCGACTTCTGGACTTGTGTATGTTTATTCTGCGATAAATTGCGCATATATGACAGAAAAGAAGTAATGACAAATACGAAAGCTATTGCGTTAAATCTTAAGGAATCTCTTTATATAAATGTCAATTGATGAATTAAGATTTAGAAGTGAGAAAAATTACACAGCGTACCGTTTCTAGAATGTAATCTTAAATATTTATTAACTATGATATAATCTTTGATATCCGTTGTTCTTATAAATTAAATTTCAGTTTAAAAAAGTTGTAAGAATTAATTGTATCTCAATTTTAGAAAAGATCTATAAAAATCGACAATTAATTACGTACAACTTACGAAGCTTCGAAGAGATTGAAAAATTTCAATGTTTTAATTTAAAAAATGTTAAGCAAAATAGACTTTATAACACTTCAATTTATGAAAATTGAAATGAACAAAGTATTGTCGCTGCATTTTGGCCTAATTTAGTTTTATGACATACGCATTGTATGTACGTTACGTAGTATTTTTCCAGATACAACGGGAATAAACGAAGCAATGCATCCCTGATATTAATGCTTATGGGATTACAACAAAACAGAAAAAAGGACGCGATTCTATCTCTTCACATAATATTACCAATGTTGAGCCAAATAATAAGGACGAATGATAGATACTTATGTATATATCACAGTCTTTTCACACCAGATTATAAATCCATAACAAAAAAAATAAAATTAATAATTTTTAAAATTGTGAAACAGAGGTATATATTTCATTTCAATGTTGATGTATTTTGAATATTAACAAAAAATTTTTCATTAAAAATTAAAAATATACTCCAACTCTTTTTGATTTTTTTTTCTTAATTATTTTTAGTAAACTTAATAATTTGATGTACACAAGATTTGACTTAAATTCAGACATTACCACCACGGTATTTTGTACTTCACACTTAAATAATTTATATTTTGTATGTGCTACTATTTATATAAAAAAACACTCTAATAACTTGTGTCGACTCATATTGGTAATTTATTGATTCTTTTTGGATTTATTTCATCTAAGCCTATCGTTTTTTTTTACTCAAATACATCTTCGTGAAATGTCTCGTTATTATATTAATGATGGCTTGCTCTATCTTATTATCAAACAATTTGTACGAAAAGAAGAGCCTTATTTTCTGTTCTATCGCAGTCCCATTATTTGATGATATAGTTATTATTCTAGCTAGAGGAAGACAGACAATGCTATGTCTATTCATATTATGTCCGTGGATCTTATATATTTGTCACGCAGTTTTATTTATAGTTATTTCTCATTTTAATTTCTGAGATAAAAAGGAACACTTACAATATATCGAGTTGCTATTAAGAAAACAAATTCCGCTGTATATAAATAAAGATGTATCTAGAGGCAAATTCATTTTTTTACAACTACTGTAAAAAATTGAGTTCTTAGATATTATAGATAGGCATATATAATATATAATCAATAATATAAATTGCGATAAGTTCTAATATAACCGATTTTGTAACGTAGCTACATAAGAAAATAAATTTGTCTCTGGATGTATACTAAATATTTCTGTTCAGAGAGAGGATTACGCGCCACGTTTTGCTTACGTTAAATTTACTATAGTAAAACTTCGTTGACGATTGATCTTACGGGCGACTGTAAGTTGGTAAACGAATTAGTAGACTAATGGTAGAGAAATGTCTGATGTGTACTGTTTATTTATACGCTTACGAGCTAATTATATCTATCTTCCTTAAGAGGAAAAACTACTCATACTGTTAAGTATTATGCTGCCTTGGTAATATCGACATGTTTCTTTGTTAGTCTCTCTCATTTTTTTTAATTTTTTGTAATTTATATATTGTAAGAAAAATATTTCTGTATATATATATAGATCATATTTAACGAGTGAGATGGAAAAAAAGGAACGAGACTGTCAAAAAGTGAATGAAACTCCTTCGATGTTCGAACTCTTCGTCGTAGAATGTGAATACTGAACAGCTTCCGATTATTGTGCCGCACTGAAAGTATTTGTATCATTTGATTATGAGCCATCGCGTTTGGATGTGTGCACCTCGATTTCGATTTCGCCAACATTCCTGAAAACGCGCGCAATATTCCTTGATGTACATAACCTTGTGGATAAAGAGTCTGAATAAAAAAAAAGTTACTCCCATGCGTAAACATGGACATCAAACAAACAATTATTATACTTAATAATAGATAAGAAATGATGTAGATTAAAAATAATATTAAATGTTGATTGTCCGAATCTTTATCACGTTAACACAAGAACAGAAGATGATGGAATTCAAATCTTGTACCATAAGTTCTTTCATTATTTTCGACGTGATTTATGACAATTATGACAATAGTGATACTTTTGATTAGTTCAGCGGAAAAATATTTATAGATTTATTCAGATATCATTGTACGTCTTTTTAATTAGACCATCTAATAGAGACTAGCTTTTATTGACATTATAAAATAACGCAATATATCTTGCCAGGCTATGACATAAATAATATAATTAAAAAAAAAAAACAAGATTTGTATAATCAAATTGAAGATGAAATTTGCAAATTATTTCAAGAAAAAAATAAATGCACAATTTATTAAAAGGAAATAAAAAAATAACTTCTCCGTTTACTATTATATTTAATAAATACAATATTATTAGGCAACAAGACTTTGACTATGGTCTTCTTCATTTATTTATATTGTATTTGAGACGTAGAGAAAATATTAATTTGTAGAATAAAAACTTATTAGAAATATAGAAATTTTCTGTGCGTGTCATATTGATAGATTCGAAAATTTTAAGTACCTTATGTTTTATCATGATCCCCTGACTTCCAAAAAAAAAATAATCTACTTTTTGTTAGGCTAGTTTTTCCTCAGGACGCTTTGCTCTACAAGTTAAGCCTAAAATAAATAATTAGAAAAATGTTATAAAATGGTAACAATGTAAACACGTAAAACTTTTTACAACAAAAAATGATATTAATTATAATGTTATCATTTTCTAATAACATTTTTCTAATTCTGTTTCAAATTCAATCTGTAGAACAATGTTCTGGGAAAAACAGAAAATAATACATTACTTCTTTAAAAGTCATGGAATCATCAAATGATGGAAGAATCAAAACTTGATTTCCAAGTCTGTCTTCAATGGCACACACAGAAAACTTAATAAGTTTTTTAATCAATAAATCTTTTTTTTTTTTATTAAAAAAAATAATTTTCTTCTCTCTAAAAGATTTTATTCTACGTCCTGTTAATGATGAAATAAAAACGAGAAATAGGATAATTTTCAAAGGTTGATTTAACCCTTAAGGGTGAATCCGGGTAATAAAAAGGAATTGTTTGTTACATAGTATAGAGATACTTTCAGGATACTTTCTATGTGTATTGTCAAAATTTCATAATTTTCTGAATTTCCGAGTTGGGCCTTTCCTTGTCAATCCAATTCTAAGAACTTCATATTGTTTCTTCGTACGAACTACTAGTCTGTGGATTACTATTTCATAAGTATAGCTTTTATATAAAACAAATTGTCAAGACGTGACAATATTAGAACGCTACATTAGACTAAGAAATGGTAAACACGATCTTAATTTCGAAAGGAGGATGTTAAAAAGAAGTCAATTTTTGCTTACAAAGGTATAAATAAAAGGAATAACGTTTATATTTTGACCTCTTGAATATGATAATGTTAATAAAAAATTCGGGATCGATAGATAACACCTTGAAAATTGAGCATAAACATGACATACCTATTTAAACAAATTTCTTTTGGTCAAAAGTCGGACCTTTTTTAATATCTCCCGAAAATATTTTTGCCCAAAAAGATGTAAGTAAAAGAAATAGTATTTTCTATAGATTTTGACCTCTTGGATATGATAAAATTATTAAAAAATTCGTGGCAACCTTGAAAAATAAGCAAGAATATTGAAATTTGTTTAAATACATCATGTTTATGCTCAATTTTTAAGACGTTCTCTATTGATCTTGAACTTTTTATCAACATCATCGTATTCAAGAGGTCAAAATCTATTAAAAAAACGCCATTTATTTTATTTACAACTTTGTGGGCAAAAATCGGTCTCTTTTTAGCATCCTTTTTTTGATCGTTTTTAGTATAAACTCTACAGACATATATATTAATGTGTGTTAACTTTAATTCTCGAAAAGGATTTTCAAATCTGTAAGAAAAAAAATAATCGTTATATGTATAAATATTATATGGTTTAGTTGATAATATAGACGACTTTAGGATTTTTCAGAATCCCTTGAACTGTCTAAAAAATCGTACAGACCGTTACGCTGAACACCCTGTGCGTGTATGCGTTTGTGCATGCGTGCGTGTATATATACATGTAATGATTATAAAACGATGAAAGCAATACTCATCGAAATCTTACCAATTATCGACGAGAAGAGTAAAGAGAAGGCCACGTTGTAAATCAATAATTAATTGTTGAAACAAAGTCTAATTGTCAATATAGCTAAAATATACATCTCACTTTTTCTAGCATTATTTTTTTATTGCATAACTATTCGATGTTTGTTCCAATTTATTTATTTTTATTTACAAGTACTGTATCGCATATATCTTCAGATGTAAGATCAATTAAGGTAATTATGTAGGCGTAGATTTGTTATCTTGTTTAAAAATTAAATTAAAAATTGATTAGATGTGTGTGTGTATGTGCGCGCACGCGCGCGCGTGCTTGTGTTTTAAGAAACATTTATTAATCTCGCAGTTATTAAAATGCATATTGAAAATTTTGTTTATAATGATGAGGAATGTAGACTTTCTCATTACACACAAAATGTTGCAACGGTTCTTAATTACAATTGTCTTTCAATTACAATCATCTCAATTGATCCGAACTGAATTTGTCTTTTCTCTATTATTTTCTATTGAATAATGATTTGATCTTACAAGAATGTTCAGTGCACGCAAATTCTTATACGACCTTCTTATATAAATTCGTTGAAACTTTCTCTCTTTCCTTTTCCTTTACGGCTGTATTTATACACTATAAATAAATCGTCAAGTGAACACGATTGGTTGACACTTATTTGGTTTATAACAAACTCATTTGGCTTTCAAACAGATTGAGCTAGCTTACTTTAAGACACTTATTACGAACTAGGCTGGTAAAAGTTATTGCCCATAATTGGTATCAGTTTGCCATTCTGCAGCATTTGCGGTCCAGTATAATAACGCCATAACAGACTGCTGCCTCTTTTCAGCTGATTATGAGTCGATAGATGGGTCCAACAATGTAGCCAATTCTTGTAGATCGGCATGTGTGGTGGAAGACCAGCTACCAATCTTGAACAATTTTCGTAAATGTATTACCATATTATATAGAATTTATACTATTTTTTATAGTTTATTGATCCCCCTACACGCTCCTGAAGTTTTGACATTTAAATTTTAAATACCCTATATAATATACGTAACATGTATATTATATCAAGTAAATTTTCCTTGGAGAGGACATTTTAAAATGTAATCTTAAAGTACATAATACTTTTTATTCAACTTTTTAGTATAAAACTATTTTTAAAGCATAAAGTGTCTATAATATATAACTTTTAATATTCCTAAATTTCATAATTTACCTATTACTTTTAAGTAACAAAATATATTTATAATGAGGTATTATAAAAAATTATGTTAATCTTCAATAAAAGTATTGGACATAAGATGCTACTTACCCACAGTCGTTTATTGCCATACAATGCGATACCACTAAGAATGGATACATAACGGTCGTAGCTACAAACTGTAAAAATACTTTATTTTAAGTATGCTTAAATTTTACGTATAAAATATTTAATGCGTTGGTTTTGAGATATGTCGTGTCGATATATGTCAGAGCACGTTCTCTCTGAAAAATATTAAATTTTCTGCTTACTTTCATGGTTGATGCAGTGTATGGCTTCATCGCTGGCTCCTGTATAACGTAATTATTTATAGCATATGTGGAAATACCAGTTAGAATAATAACTGCAGCGCTTCCTATTACACGCGGTATCAATCCTGCGTAATATCCTAGGATCCCATTCTCCTTGTAAATCTCCAGGAACGAACCAAATAGACTACTAATGGTAAGAACATAATGATAAATATGTTTCATTGCGGCAACAAAAATTATTGATTCTCTTCGAAATTAATAAATACAAATGCAATTATATATATATATATGCTTCTTTATTCTTTTAATTTATTTTATAAGTGCATATATATATATATAGAATCCGATTTTAATATTAATTTTTCAAATTTTTTGTTAAATTTTAATATTATCTCTTAGTAATTGTTCCTCTTCTTATATCACATACATTTTGTAATAAAAAAAATCAAAAGATTCATATATATAATACATTCTTGTTAAAAATTCTAAAAATATATATTATTTGTTATATATATTTGTACCTATATTTTGTCTCTCCACCCACAAATTGTGCCATCATTCTTAATGAAATGACTTCCAAAGGATGACTAACTATGATCGCAACTGTTCTACTGATCACATCCCTAATGATCTCATTCATACACCTTTTACGTCTATAAATAGAAGAAATTATTCATTCGTATTTTTCTCCCTTCCTTTAACACATACCTCACTCTTTCATCCCCATCGTCTTCATCCTCATTTTGTTCCACTGAGTTCAACTGTAAATACTCTAAAGTTTTGTCGCACGCTATTGTACTGACTGTATAGGAACACACCTTAGGTACTAAGCCTCTGTAGCAGCCTGTAAAGCCATCTATGCTCTTTATGTGTTTAACTGCAAAAAATAACATTATATATATATATATATATATGTATATAAATTAAATAGAATATGTAATAAAACTCTATACAATTTAAAATGCACCAAATTTCTAGAAGAATTGCTGGATATTTGATTTTTAGCAATATATCTAGCCAAAACTTTATTTTGAAATGGTGTATATTTAATGGTATTTATACCTGAAAACTTTTATTATCACACATTGATACATTATATTTTTAAGAAATATATCAGTAATAATAAAGTATTCAGTTATAATTGATAAAAAGAACTAAGAGCCTAAGTTTTGTTTGCTAATATTTATTGACTTTTAAAATTCAAAGTATATAATTTTAACAAACATTTATCTTAAAACTAGGACCTCCTCAATATTAGTTGCATATATAAAAATCCTACCTTACGTTATTGTAAGTCAAGTTTCAATTATTTTTACCATTATATATATTATTTCAATATAAAGTTTTGGCCAGATATATTGTTAGAAATAAGATATCCAGTAATTCTTCCTGGATATCCAGTACATATCTAGTAGAAAAGGTAAAACAATCCTCTGAAAAATATTTCTTAGGTTTTAAATTAAAATTGGACTTACTATATGTAAAAGCATTAGGTAGTTTCAATGCTGGCTTTCCAAACATTGTTACAGTTGGTTTAGGAGGAATAGGCTCATATCCAATCTATATATGAGATACATAATAATAAGACAAATACATGATTATTTCCTTTCACATAACAATATTATATCATTGGCTGCATTCAACAGAAAAAAATCTAATCAGCACTTAGTGATTCTTTGATGTGATCAGTTCTTATATTTAGATCCAGCAAAGAATTAAAGACAAGAACCAATCATATTGCAGAATCACTAAGCACTTAACTGATTAGTTTTCTTTGTCCAATGTAGCCACTATTTATCCATTTGCATGGAAATTTTTTAACTAACAGATATATATTTTTACCTGAATCATAACCTTGGCATATTCGATAGGATAGGAGATTGCATTTACTAAAATACGACCGGCTATATCAGACCACAGGATCTCCGTGTCCTTCGATTTTGGAGGCATGCTTGGCAAATTTCTAGATTTTTTCTTTTCTGGAGGAAATGTATAGGTATACGTTACATAAAATCAATAAAAATTATTCAAGAATTCTTGTCTTATAAAAACATACCGATTTTCATTGTTTAAAGTCAAAATTGATATCACAATTTTTCTTCTACTTCCTCGCAAAACTTTGTGCGATAGTAGAAGAGGCAACTATTGACGGGACTTTCAAAGACAATCGGAATCAGCGTTGCCGCGATACTCTAGTCTATTTATCATTACATATCATCAAGTGTCTTTTTCACTGGCATTATGATGTTCGTTTCTAAAATTCTAAAAATATATATTATTTGTTATATATATTTGTACCTATATTTTGTCTCTCCACCCACAAATTGTGCCATCATTCTTAATGAAATGACTTCCAAAGGATGACTAACTATGATCGCAACTGTTCTACTGATCACATCCCTAATGATCTCATTCATACACCTTTTACGTCTATAAATAGAAGAAATTATTCATTCGTATTTTTCTCCCTTCCTTTAACACATACCTCACTCTTTCATCCCCATCGTCTTCATCCTCATTTTGTTCCACTGAGTTCAACTGTAAATACTCTAAAGTTTTGTCGCACGCTATTGTACTGACTGTATAGGAACACACCTTAGGTACTAAGCCTCTGTAGCAGCCTGTAAAGCCATCTATGCTCTTTATGTGTTTAACTGCAAAAAATAACATTATATATATATATATATATATGTATATAAATTAAATAGAATATGTAATAAAACTCTATACAATTTAAAATGCACCAAATTTCTAGAAGAATTGCTGGATATTTGATTTTTAGCAATATATCTAGCCAAAACTTTATTTTGAAATGGTGTATATTTAATGGTATTTATACCTGAAAACTTTTATTATCACACATTGATACATTATATTTTTAAGAAATATATCAGTAATAATAAAGTATTCAGTTATAATTGATAAAAAGAACTAAGAGCCTAAGTTTTGTTTGCTAATATTTATTGACTTTTAAAATTCAAAGTATATAATTTTAACAAACATTTATCTTAAAACTAGGACCTCCTCAATATTAGTTGCATATATAAAAATCCTACCTTACGTTATTGTAAGTCAAGTTTCAATTATTTTTACCATTATATATATTATTTCAATATAAAGTTTTGGCCAGATATATTGTTAGAAATAAGATATCCAGTAATTCTTCCTGGATATCCAGTACATATCTAGTAGAAAAGGTAAAACAATCCTCTGAAAAATATTTCTTAGGTTTTAAATTAAAATTGGACTTACTATATGTAAAAGCATTAGGTAGTTTCAATGCTGGCTTTCCAAACATTGTTACAGTTGGTTTAGGAGGAATAGGCTCATATCCAATCTATATATGAGATACATAATAATAAGACAAATACATGATTATTTCCTTTCACATAACAATATTATATCATTGGCTGCATTCAACAGAAAAAAATCTAATCAGCACTTAGTGATTCTTTGATGTGATCAGTTCTTATATTTAGATCCAGCAAAGAATTAAAGACAAGAACCAATCATATTGCAGAATCACTAAGCACTTAACTGATTAGTTTTCTTTGTCCAATGTAGCCACTATTTATCCATTTGCATGGAAATTTTTTAACTAACAGATATATATTTTTACCTGAATCATAACCTTGGCATATTCGATAGGATAGGAGATTGCATTTACTAAAATACGACCGGCTATATCAGACCACAGGATCTCCGTGTCCTTCGATTTTGGAGGCATGCTTGGCAAATTTCTAGATTTTTTCTTTTCTGGAGGAAATGTATAGGTATACGTTACATAAAATCAATAAAAATTATTCAAGAATTCTTGTCTTATAAAAACATACCGATTTTCATTGTTTAAAGTCAAAATTGATATCACAATTTTTCTTCTACTTCCTCGCAAAACTTTGTGCGATAGTAGAAGAGGCAACTATTGACGGGACTTTCAAAGACAATCGGAATCAGCGTTGCCGCGATACTCTAGTCTATTTATCATTACATATCATCAAGTGTCTTTTTCACTGGCATTATGATGTTCGTTTCCGCGTAAACACTTCTGTTCTTTGCACTCCGTATGAAAGATCAAGTTCAGCCGAAGAAGCGTTCCGGAGTAAATGTTAAGAATACACTGTTCACTTCAAATCTTGATAAAAATATACTAAATAGATGCGTTTTTGTGTAAAAATTAAGATTTGACAAGAAAAAAGGGTCGTTTTGTCTCGTGAACTGAAATATTAATCGTTAGAATAATTTATCGCGTTGGTTTTCACCGGACGGCGAATTAACAAGCCTTCAACCTATCCAGTTGAGGTTAAGGTATATGACACATAAGTCTTCAGAGTGAAAATATATTGCACTATACCAAATTCGAATTTCTTCTTTTTTCCAAGCGATTCGCAACGGACTTAAGCTTTCCTCCTACTTAATCAGTACTATTAACAGCTCGGAAAAACCGCGGCATGCGGGGGAAGGGGGAGCGAATTTGGAATTGAAACCGGCGCAGAAAATCACGAGTCGAACTCGAACGTGTTACGCACGTAGCTACACACCCCAATCGTTAAAATAAACGACTATTAACTTATTAAGGTTAAGGAATTTGTCACAGCCACAAAATATTATAGTATGAATCATGGTAATACCATGTTCGTTAAAATAAACGACTATTAACTTATTAAGGTTAAGGAATTTGTCACAGCCACAAAATATTACAGTATGAATATAAACCATAAATGATATAGAATAAGGCCGGTATTCATATGCCTGATTTATGCTTCGGTCTTTAGGTCATAATCCTAAAATTCAGCCAATAGAGTTCAAATTTCGATTAGAACTGGCAGCTTTATTGGTTGAATTTTAGGATCTTGGGATTAAGACCTGAAGCGTAAAGCGGGGAGCACACACTTTTGCATAACGCATAAAGCATGTGCATAAGGAATTTCATTGGTCCATTTTCTTATGCATGAGTCAATGGACCAATCAAATTCTTTATGTATATGGTTTATGCTTTATGCAAAAGTCTGTGCTCCACGATACATGGGAGCACTCGGGTGATATTCCTGAACACAGCCCTAAAGTATCCTAACCTCCAAGATCTAGCCGTCCGCCAGATCGACTGATGGAGTGAAGTGGCCAATCGATGTGGCCTTTAAATTGTAAGAAAATCTCGTTGAACTATTTTTTCGGTTTATCTTAATACATTCTGTCATATTACTTTCGTTTCTCACAATTTTATTGAGTTGAATTTGCGCAAGTTTATTGTGACGAAAAAATGTAATAACTTAGCTCGGATGGATTTCTCGTTCTTTCTTGATTAGAATTTTTTTTATGTCTATTTCTACCAATGTAAATTAATTTAATTCAAGAGTTACGAAAATATACATATATAGCCTATAAAGAGCCAACAGTTATTCTTACGTGAATTTATTGTATATTTGTAATAATAGGCATTTTCTAGCAAGGACACAGTGTAACACTGTCAATTATTTCCTTTTTATTTAACATTCTTAAACAACAAGAATGCAATGGCTGCGTTTAGAAAAAGTAGCTTTGCAACTGTTATGAAATTCTGTAATGATTTATTTATACACTTAGATCCAGTGAAAGAAGGTAAGATTAATCATATTAAAGAATTTTTAAACTTTTAAAGGTTACTTAATAAATATAAATATCAATAAGGAATATACAGTCATAATGCAAGGTGTTTTTAGCAAGTCATTTTTAAAATTAATATAATGTTAAAAAAATATTTAAAATAATAAATTCATTATTTAGTTAGAATCTGGAAATCTTGTTTTTGTCACATAATAATCAAAAATAGGAAAAATATATTCTTACAGAAATATATTTTTGTAAAGAAATTTCAATATGTGAACATTAACAATCAAGTCAAACAAGAATTTATCAACTATTTAACCATATCATTTTCTTTTTACATTTTTACTTTGACATCGCTAAAAGGAAAAACATCTCTAAGATTTTTTTTCAACAAAATTTTTTAGTCAATTCTTTTTATTATGTAACATTTTTATTTAACTGTATTAATGTACTGATGATCAAAATTCGACCAAAATGTTTACTATCTTATATGTTTAACATTATAATTTTAAATATATGATTTTCCTTAAAAATATCTTTTGTTGTGTAGCTATATGCTCCTTATTATTTATGTTTTAATTTTACAAAATTGCAAAACTGCTGAATATAGCCTTATTCTATAAGTCTATTTTTGTGGCTAAATTAGTATACACTTTTGGAACTTAAAATAAAATAGATATATGTTTGATATCTGGTAAAAATAAAAACCAATAATTTTAATACAGGAAAACCCAATGATCAACTTTCTTATAATGTTCTTGCTGGAAAATGCAAAATGTACATTATTCTAATATATTTTGGAATAATCATATGTTAGATGTTTCTAGATTTAAGTTTTAGGATAATTTTAATTTTGGCTAACTCTCTTGTTTTTTGTTTCTTTTTAGTTTTAAGAATTGAAAAAAAATAAACTATAGGTTAAAATGAGATTATAGTTAATCTACATTAGTGTTTGTTATTAGAATCCTGCAAATCTCACTCTCTATCTTGGATTTTTACCAAAACTTTCAAATTTTCCAGTTTGATGGACTCTATTTTCAAAACTATTTGGACCTCAGTTAGGCGAAACTTCATCAGTGTGATATTTCCTACATTTTCGGTGTTCACGATTTACACGGATCTACGCCATACAGCTCGCTGGAAGCGCCAACTTGCTGAACAGGAGAATAAGTGAGACTACACTGAAACATGAGTCCATCTCGGAGTCTATCACACAAGCACATCTGGAAGGTATACTGGACTCTCATCTTCCCCTTTGCGGGCTTCATGATTGGCCATAAGTTAGATAAGTTGGAAACAGAGAGGATGACAACATTCAGGGATAAATCAGCATTGTATGGTAGAGAGTTAAAACCCGGGGAACCACCTTCCTGGCCATATTAGCTATCTTCATTGTATATCGTTCAAATCAAATAAGAAGTAGCAGAATCAATTAGTGCTTGTTAAATTAAAAAATAAATATGTTTAAATAAAAAAAAAAACCACAGATGTGTTATACAGATATTTCACTAAATACACATATAATTTAGATTAAATGAATACAAGAAAAAAATATTATATATATAATATAGTATAATTAGATAATTATATACAGGATTGTAATGTATAATATGTATCTCTATTAGTCGATAATCACTACGAGTACTGCTTTCGTAGCGAACAGTACATATATAATTATCTTGTCAACATGGCAAATTCAATATGTACACAAACTTATTAAATTTACATTATATATGAGTGCAAAAATTCGTCCTTGATTTATTATTCAAAACATGAATTTTTACACTCACCAATATTAGAAGGAGATTATCACGAGAATATTCAGAGATCCTCGTAGATATGAATCAATATGAAAATGAATTTGGTCACTTGCATTACATTAGATTAGTATACAATGTATATTAAAAGTTGCTATATGTATATAAAATTAACAAAGTTAAGTGTAAGAACAAATATTTTGAACAATGAAATATCTAGTAATGTATTGTTACATTATTTAACAAAATGTGTATGTATTTTTTATTATTAAAATTTATAATACGCCATTGCATTTAGATATTTTATATAAAACAGTCTTCATTATGTACTAATCTAATGTAGTTTGAGTGATTATATTACAATGATTAATGTAATAACCCTGTATTATTATCGTTTTAAATAGTGTGCTATTTACATAGAAACGCTAATGAAATAGAAAAAATTTTTTCGATTTAGTTTTCGTTTTGGCGTTATAGCGTTTATTGCACACGACGTTCTCCTTATTTTCAGTCGATTGTTTTATCGCTGGATTATGCATATAATACTGTTGCAACCACTTATCCGTTTCGCTGGTCCAGGAGATCGGCCTATTCTTGGAAGCGCTGACCTGATCTCGATGACCATATCTCTCTCCAGTTTCCAAATTAAGATGTGAAGACAGCCTGTTTTCATTATTACGTTCTACCTTACCTAGAATACTATTCGGAATGCAATCTACGAGTCCGTAATCCTGAAACCTCGTCTCCTTCTCCTGCAAAGCGCATATGTTATTGCTGACCTTCCGAAAAATTTTCTTCTCTTCGATCATGTGTTCGGGTTTTTCCTCAGCTATTCTTTGCAGTTTTCCTGCGGTATCTTTGTTCTTGATACATCGTTCGCTCGCTGATCTCGAAAACGTACATGGTTTTTTATGAAGTACTGGATCAAACAGTACCGACGTCCGTACATTAAGTGTATCTACGCTGGCAGCTGACAACGTCGAGTTTAGATCGTCGTAATTTATTTTAGGTCGTTGTTTGTATCTTAAAGTAGCATAAGAATGAACCTTTGAAGAAGACTTCCTCGATAATGAATTTTGACGCATCGGATGTATTATTTTTTCTTCCATTTTTTCGCATGGATTGATAACAGGTTGAAGATTTTTTGGAATCTCCGTTTTTTTCAGAATCTCTAGTTTTTTCGGAATTTCTTCTTTTCTCGAAATTTCTTCTTTTCTTAATATATATTTTTTCGGAATCTCTTCTGCTTTTGGAATTTCTTTCTTTTTCGGAATATCTTCTTTCTTTGGAACATAGTCTTTCCTGGGTATTTTCTCTTCTACAAGATTATCAGATTTCTCGATATCACAGGATAATTTTTGTGCCACTTTCTCCAGCGTATTTTCCACTAGCATGTCTCTTTGGTATTTTATCTGCTGCTCTGCCTGCTTCATTTTTTCATTAAGAAGTCTCTCCGCGATCCTTAGTTTCTTCTCTCTTCTGAACAGCTCCCTCTCTCTTTCTTGCAAATTTATCTCCTTTTCCCGCAAGATAGTTTCACGATTCCTTAGAATCTCAATTTTGTGTAACCAAGCTTCTGTGAAAATCTCCTCGCTGACTTCTTCAGGCGACTGAACCGATGCGGTACAGCCATTCTTGTAACCATGACAGCAGAAGTTGTTCAGCTTGGTGTCTAATGAGTTCTCATTTCTCTCGTCGATCGACATCAAACTGTTTACCCTGCTGAATTGTTTTACAGGATACAATGACTCTTGCGGTCCAACTGATGCTTGAAACTCCATTTTTTGTACACGCTTGTTAGAATGATAAGAATTCGTGTTATTATAATATTTAATGATATCGTTATCCAAATGTTCGTTGCATGGAATCTCACTTTCATTCATTATGCCTTTCACGAGTTTTATACCAATCAATGTGCTATCTTCAGTGGAAAACTTTGCGAATTCTTCGTGTTTATTATGCAAAGTAAGCAACTTATCTTTTTCGTTTTGCATATTGTTTTCGAATATGTTTTCGCTCTTGTTCTTGAGATCATCGATCTCATTAATTATAGATAAGTTCTCCACTCCATCAGGTACGATGTACGTCTCAACTTTGTACAGGATAGGTTTCTTCATGATTGATATTGCAATATGTTAATATCTTTTAAAATTTTCCAGTATTAGATGATGTAAATTGTTACGATGATGGATCATTTCTGCAAATAAAAAAATATTTATTATTTATTTATTAAAAAAATATGTGTATACACACAAATACATATATGTCCCCCTATTAAGTGATCATTTTTTTAATCTCATAAATTAACACAGATAGACCTAATAAATATAATTTTAAATTCAAAGTTTTAACTAGACTTTATTATGAGCGTAATGATCACTGAGCAAAATTATGTGATTAGAGATAAAGAATACATTTTTTTTCATAATAAAGTAAATATTTCAATATAATAAAAGAAATTGTAACGTTCGAGTACGATCATATATGACATAATAAAATTATTGATAATTATGTATATTTATATAGTTTAGCCCTTCGTAATAAAAAATAAAAAATTGGTTAATTCAATGCGTTTGAAAAACGCGCATTAAACGAAAAAATCTAGCAGAAAAAAAGAACGTCGTTATGTCTCGCGAATCAAGATATTAATTGTTAAAATTGACTATTTAAGTTCTGGAAAAAATCTGTTACAAACATAAAAAATTTCTCCTTTTGTTATGTGTATAAATCTGTGTGAAATAATTTATAACGGGTTTTCAACTTAGCAATTGGTATGTAAAGCGAAATTTAATTTAAAAAAATTGACTTTAGTTTTACGAGGAGAGTGAGATAGGAATCCTTTACACATACATATGGTGACCATATTTTTTTTAAAGAAAATAAAGGACAAATCTAAAATAAAAACAACTCTAGTTTGAATAAATTTTATTTAAAAAATTAAGTAAAATGTAATTAATAAAAACTAATTATATTTATATACAAGAAACTGTAAAATATTTTTGGTAAAACTTTGCTTGTTAATAACATTAGACATTAGAACGCTAGTTAGAAAAGAATTTTCGTAATGTCAAAATAAAGGACAATAAAAGGCAATATTGGAAAATAAAGAACAAAACTGAGTTTTGAAGAAACAAATAAATCTAAAGGACAGCTATAATCTAAAGTAAAGAACTGTCCTTTACAATAAAGAACATATGGTCACCGTACACATACATCGTACAATGGCATGTTTTCGTTATTCAACTAGAAGCAACCATGACTAAAATGACTATCTTTGTCATCTTTGATCTCTGAAGACGAAGAAGTTGCTTCTGGTTGCATAACGGAAAAACGCCCCAAGTTTGGCAGTTTAGCTACGGTTCGTTTAATTCTATAAATGCTGCGAAGCATTTTTTGATTGGTCAATTATTAAAATTCTTTCTTCTAATTGGTTAATCGAAAGCTTGGAAACATTTGTAGCGTCAAGTAGACCGCACCCTTTATTACTTCGCGATTGCGGAGGGTTCCGACCCTTTTCCTCCCTCCCCCTCCTTTGCACCTGTACCACAATCTGATTTGCTACTCTACACCGCTCTCTTACTTATCGACGCACAATCTTAATCGTACAGCTGATGAATGTTCAATTTTAATTACAATTTTCTCACAAAAGCCTATTCATTCAACTCTTTTATATAGTGTTAGTAAACACGCAATCTCCTCTTTTGAATGAATTATGGCGCATTCCACACTTGCAGACATTTTACAATTCTTACTCAATACCGTTTATTCAAATAAGGCCGTTATTTTATTTGTGCGTTTTTATTGTACAACATTTTAAAACCTGTTGATTGGCTACACTGATAAAAATATCTACATTAAATTTCATAATTTTTACAGAAGCAAATTTCAAGCAGGTACATTAAAATCATTCAATTATGTTGTCACAATGAGCATAAAATTACAAATAACTTAGATTTAACGATTTCAATGTACCTGCTTGAAAGTTGCTTCCGTTACATATTTACATGAAATTTCATGTCTTTTTAAACAGTGTATAGGATAGAAAAATCCGAAGACTTCTCTGTCCTGCATTTGTCGTGTACAATAAAAACGCACAAATGAAATAGCATATCTTTATTCAAGGACCGTTAAATATTTATACTATTCATATATGAACTATAAATCTTTTATATTAATACACTGCAACTGCAAGCGATATGAGCCATAAATAAGCCAATTTTTAAATTTTTCTTTGATTTTGTTGTGAAATTAATATATCTCGATTTTTGTGCATTTTTTAATTCTGTAAAAAAATATTTTATAATGTATATCCGTAAAACCAGTTTGAAGATTTCAGTTGCACTGTAATTCGTGAGAATTAATGTCGCTTTAACATCTCCATAACTTTTAGAATTATTGGAAAACGCCTCGTTATATGAACATTACAAAAAAGAAAAACAAATTGAAAACAAACGATAAAAGAAAAGATTACATATTTATTTTTAAAGAAATTATGATTTTGGATTTTTAATATAAATGTGCACGATTTATTAAAATGCAATTGCGTTGTAACATACCAGAATTATCGTAATCCAAATGCAGCTTCTTAGAGTCTTAGAAGATACGTATAGCGTGGCGTCTGCATTTAAACTGAGCTTTCACTTAACGTTCGACCGAAATGCTGAGTTCACAGGTATGTATACGGACTCTGTCCGTCGGGTATCTGCAACGTGATTTGCTGAGACGGTTTTTAAATCCCAGCTACAACCAACGCTGGACCTTACACGTATATTCGTGGTATTCTACCTGCTTCTTCTATAACAATACACGAAATGTGAGAGTGTGTGTTTCTTTCTTGAAGGATATGAAAGACAAGTTTCTAACAAAAAAAATGCCAGTTAAACACTCAAATAGAAAGATTTATACGAGAGCGTATAAGTTACATTGTCAAAATATTGAAGAAAATCGTTGAAATTTTTAAAAAATCTAAAAATTTGAAAGAAACTATTTGTGTCACGTAGAAGGGTGAAAAAATTATAATTCGTTACTTTAAAACTTATATATATATATATATACTATATATATATACTATATATATATATATAGTAATATATATATGTTAACTATTTAATAGTATTTTTGGAAGTATACACTAAAATTATTTATTATATTGAGATTTGACTCCTTGAGTCCTTTCATGTAACGTATGTGTGTTGAAAAATGTTTCTATTGTTATACTATTCCTTGTTATACTATTTATTATTACTTACTTTTCATCGAATTGATGGCTGAAATGTAAATATGTTGATGTAGATACTTTTATTTTGTAGAGTATTTTTTCAAGATATCGAACTTGCGATATTTTAAAGTATGTACACACACATACACACACAGTGTGAGTTAGTTAAACTATTAAAAAAAGTGTTGCAAATTTATATCTCAGAAACAAAGTATTTTAGAGAAAAATTTTTTATATAAAAGTTGTATGGGTTGAAGAGGGAAATGAGATGGTGTAATTTTTTTTTTTTACTTTCGAGAGTTGTTTGAAGATCACGTAAAGGTCATTATTAAATAGTTCCCTATATATTTAATTACATGTTCTTATAGCTTACATTGAGAGTTTTCTAAAATAGTATAGTACTAATTTTACGATTTATTAGTTTCATAAACGTGTATACGCGTTAAAACTCAATAATACTCAATTTATATTTAAAATTAAGATTTTAATGTTATCGTTCAAATTTAATTATTAATATAGAGATAGATACATGTATATCTAGATATTCTAAATACTTTACACATTACTGACAATAACTTAGAAAATATTAGTACCCTATATAGACGCAAAATATTCCTATAGAATATTATATAAATATTATTAATAACAATTAAAATAAATTATAATATTTCGAGAATATTGTACAAATTTTTTAATATATATAATATATATTATGAGAGTATTCTATAGATGTTATATGTTCATTTATTCTTGGTATATTTCTTTTAATATCACTGAAATATTATTAAAATAATATTTATTAATATTAATTATTTTTATATTAGCGCAATTTGAATTTACAATCAAATAAGGAAAAGGTCTTATCATGCGTCTTGTGTTTGAATAATGATTCGGTGTGATTTTACGTGTTTGCATATCCAGATCAACAATAGCCCGCCAAAATCATTTTCAATCTTTAATCTGCTTATACTTAAACTAAACTGATGTGACAGTTTTACAAATTACAGTAAATGTTATTATAAATATTATAATACTTTTTAATCGTACAATATTACAATAACATTAAATAATATTACTTTTAATAATCATAAAATTAGGAGAGAATATATAATCAACTATTAATATATATATATTTTTTAAATATTAGATATATAATTTTAGTAAAAAATATTATTAAAACGTTATATTTAATATTCCGGGAAAATATACTTAAATATTACTTAATACTAAATAATATTATATGCACCTATAGGGTGGCTGCGTTTAGCAACCTTTGAGAAAGCAATTTTGCAACTTTCTGTTGTAAAAGTCTTCAATGTGATTAGTTTTTTAGATTCATAAAGAACTAGAAATAAGAGAATCGTATTGAAAAATTTTACAACAGTTGCTGCTTTATCTGCAAAACGCGAATATAATGACTGCGTTCAACAGAACATGCATGAGTTTAACAAAACTGTTTTATGATTGTCTGCTGAGACAGGATCATTCTTTTAGATCTAATCCAAGAAGAAAATTACCAACAATTACAAAATAATAAGTATTTTGCTAAACGCAGTCACTAATTTTTTAACCTAGAACTTTTGCGCGTGCATATCGACTAAATTATACACGCGCGTTATACATAGCGTTCCTGTAATAAGAGTTACAACAATATGGTCCTAACTTTAAATTGGCTGCCGAAATTCGTCATATGTAATAGCCAACCGCAAGTTTCAAGTAGCAGAAATTGTCACATTTTTAAGATAACCATTTTGAGGTAAGAATAAATAGAAGTTATAATGCCCGGATGTACAGCTCTAGAGGATACTTTGAGTCATTTCCAACAATTTCAAAATGTGTTATTTTTCTTTGAAAGACATTGAAAGATATGCCATTTGGATAATTAATATAAAGCGAAGAAATTGGACACCCACTAAATTTTCAGCGCTTTGTGAAGTAAATAAAATAAATTTAAAACACATAAATTTATAAAATAAAACATTTGTTTACAAAATAAAACATTTCGTGTTTTAGACTCATTTTGCACCAGAAGCGTGGGAACAGCAGAGAACTAACGGATTAAAAAAACTTAAATAAAATGCTGTACCAACTGTATTCAAAAGTGAGTAATAATAAATTACTCACTTTTGAATACAGTTGGTACGGCATTTTATTTAAGTTAATATTATTAAAATCTCAGTTATTATTATCTAATTTAAGTTAAATTAATAATAAATGAATTTTTAATAATTTTAACAATAATAATTTTTAATCTTATTTTTAATTTTTTTATCTTTTTTTCACGAGAAGATTTATTGACAAATGTTAGTACTAATAAAATCTTCTAACTCTACATATTTAACCATACACGCGTATTCTATTTTCTAACTCGCCTATATTCTCTACAGTAGTAACTATACTTACATGTAACAAAATCAGTGTTACCAACGTAAATTTGGCTATTAATGGCGGCGGTTTGGCCTAACTTTTATAATAAGAATACTAGTTATACACACATCCGCATTTTATATGAAGCTTTATATGAAATATTATTAAAATGTAGACTAAATATTTTATATTGTGTGCTGTCTAGGAGATGTGATATCGATTGAAGTGTTTCCTATAGTAGCGTATACATTTGATATTTATAATAATATGTATGAATATATAAATTTATATATATATATATATAATTTATCTTGAATGTGTTTTTGACGAAATACTATTTTTAAAGATTATGGATAAATTATCATATGATATTAATAGTGTTCCGCGGGGGGTCCAAGGATAATTGAAAAATGTCGGTATTAGTGACACTACATAAATTTTTAAATTATCAATATATAAATGTATTGTACAATAAATGTATTGTATATTTATTGCACGGTAATATTACGTATTGCCATAAACTATACTTTTTTTAATAATTTTATTATTAGTATATGCAATAAAAAATCCGATACGATCGATAATAAAACTGCAGTAGTTTGAAATTAAAATTGAATATTATTGAGTCTAAAATATATGTAATATATACATAATATGCATGTTTACAAAAAATCAGATAATATAAAATTAGGATTAATTATTTAGGTTTTAACATTCATGAGAAGTTTTACAAGATTGTCGATTTTTAATAGTATCTCGTCAATTATGCGAAAGATTGGTCGACGGGATAATAATGCCTGGTTTATATTTCGATCTTAACCTTAAAATCCGAAAATTCAGTCAATAGAATTCAAATTTCGATTAGAACTGGCAGCTTATTGGTTGAATTTTAGGATTAAAACCCGAAGTAAAAATTCAATCTAAATTCTACGAGTTAAATCTCGTCGCGAATCGAGAGACAGTCGCGTCTGTTCGAGACAAGGCACCTTCAGCTAGCGTTAACAAGTACGGCCCTGTGACGCCGGGTTCTGCGTTGCACTGCCATCTTAACGGTCAAGCCGAAGGAGAACTCGATAACTCGACATTTTATACACCAGCATCCGCCATTACGCTAGGGAGTTAGGAAAGTGAAGGAGATCAGAATACTAGGTGAGAGAGGCTAGAGATCATCGTTGTGTTCTTCGTAGTTCCCTGCTTACAAGATAACCACGGTTAACGGTAGCGGGAAGAAAAAACTATTTAGTGATTTCACTCCGCTATTTTGGGTACAAAGTGTGCGACTGGAACGCGTTAATTGGAGAATTCGGCACTGTTTGGCACGAATGGACAGTATTAATATCGCGCCAAAAACCGTCACGCTCGTCGCTGAGCGTGGCGTAATATGTAGAAACGTGCTGAGTCCTCCATCACCTTCGCATTCTCGTCCTTTACGTCTTACGCCGACCGGGAAAATCAGCCATGCCAAGACACGAGTTTATACGCAACGTTATAGGAAGGAGTGGGAACAGATGCCGGACTTTAAAGGTGCGTTTCTTTCTCTCGCGCATAGGGTTATTGGAGTAACCGCTCTTTTTTTAACTTTCTATATTCTAGCTATATATACACTGCTTAGTTCCTACAGTTTATAGGCCCGTATTCAGATCTTGTATTTAAGGCTTCCTTCAATTTATCTTTAGATATTCAGTAGCCAATAAAATAATTCGTCGAGCATCCGAAGATAAACTTAATGAAACCTTATAAGTATTAGCCTGACTATGAATTGGTATTAAATCTAGTTATCATACCTTTGTTAACCTGAACTCTCCACTATCACAAATCGAATTGGGACATGGTAAAAAATTTATTACTTTTTATTTGTTAATTATTCGTTTAAAAAGAAATTTTTTTGCTCCATCCGTTCAGCAAGCTAAAAGAAATAAAAGAGGGAGGAGGTTTAATGGTAAAGTAGACCCCCATATCGAAAAAAAATAGATACAGTAGCGCTACAATGAAATCAAGCATCAAAGTTTTTTGTTTTGCTTCAAGATAGCGACATTCAACAGAATGTCGAAATTTAATATTTTTAAAGAAATATCAATATACGTGTGATCGCGCCGTAAAAATTTACGATCCGCGTCGCGCTTCGAATTCTTTTTCTACCATCAAAAAATTATTTCGCTTGTTTTTGGTACCAAAATAATGCTCAGGAAACGTACTGTCGAAATGATGCAAAACCTGATTTATTTGCTAGCTTTCACATGTGAAAAATAATCAATTAATGAAGGACGTTACGATTTAAGTTTCTTTTCTATCTCCATACACAACAGAATTATTTGCTCGTACGATCTTGGTAAGTAATCGTTAGGACAAGCACTATCGAAATATGATAAAATCTGATCTTTTTGCTAACTGTAATACGTGAGAGCTCGATAAGACGTGAACGTTGCCTCCCAACCAATCAGCGTACCTCGTACTTATTTCGCTTGTATAATAGGTCTGTTCTTTTTGACTGAACTTCTGGGTATCAATCATGAAACTTTTTCCTGGAATGAAAAATGAAGAGTGAAAATTTTTACCATTGTAGTTAATGGAGAAATTTTTCACTTTTCATTTTCCATCCTAGGGAAAAAGTTTCATGATCGATACCCTGCACTAGTTCATTTTTTCCTTTTCTCTCTAGGAGAAGAGGAAAGGAAAAAAGATGAACTGGTGCAAAAGTTCAGCCAAAAAGAACAGGCATTGTCTCAAGAATTATCTGCTCGCCTGTTTTTGGTGTCAAAATAATGCGAGTAAATAATTTAGTGATAATAGAATTATAGAAAAAGAACTAAGCTCGCTGCCGAGCGTCCTCGATTTACTAATTATTTAATAAATTTGTTGTTTGTGTGGAAATAGAGAGAGAAAAGAAATCACAGCGCAGGTCGTCCTTCATTAACTGATTAATTTTCACATTTCTATTTCAATTTCTTAGGAATTGAAATAGATAGAAATGGATTCGTGTATACTCATTGCTGAATCCAAAATTCTGATTTTTCGGTTACTTACTATTAAAATTAGAAATATAACATAATTATATGTATATATTTTTTGGAATATAATATAATCTAAATTATTAATTAATAACAATTTTAAAAAATACCATTGCACCGAATTCTTGTGCTCAGATTCGTAATTTGGATTTCTGTAATTATATTACTTTATTGTAAGTATTATTTTACCAAAACAAAAAATTCTAGTACAGTTAACAGGAAAAAGTTATTCTATTAATAAGAAATTCTGGTAAATTTAACTAGGAGGAATAAATCAAATTCATCCGGTAATTTTTACAAGAATTCTGATTTATCTATTTTTGAATAGATATATTGGTTGAATCTACCAAATTTTTAAATAATTCAACCAAACTTTTTCAGTGCACATATCACCTACTCACTGTAACTAGCGTGTTAGAGTGAATAAGAGCTACGGTTGAAGTAGCATGTTAAAGTACGACGCGAATAAATCTTACGCTGTACATGGGCACATTCAGCGGATTCAATAGTTGAATGAGCACTCGCTATTATTGGTGCATTCTTCTAGATCTAAAATTTTGATTGGATGAACTAAAAGAATACACCAATTACAGCGAGCGCTTACTCAATTGTTGAGTCCGCTGAACGCGCCCCATGACTACATGACATTTATTTATGTCTGACCATGTTCCATTATGATCCATCGCGTCAATTCGCGTATGCTTGCAATTCCTTATGAAGTCTCACAATTAAAGTATTCAAAGTACTAAGTCTCAAAGTATTCATTATAATGAGTTTCTAAGGAAACTTCAAGATGAGCTAATTGTGGTTAATTTTTTTTTCAAGAATTCTTCAGATATTAATTTTTCTAATTCTGTATGTCTTTTTTTAAATGACTTCTCTATAAACTATTCACCTGTGTACTATCTAGGTTTGTTCTGGTTGGCTGAATTCTAAGCTTTAATTTACGATCTTCAATTTATAATAAAGTAATGGTAACAGTTTAAATAAATAGTTTGATATAGAGTTTATTTAAATAAAAAAATAATATTAGGTCAATCGGAAAGTTCCGTCCGGTTTTTTGCAAAAAGTATGATTTTAGTTAAGAAATAAAATGAAAAAGTACGTCAATCAAAATATTCCATCGTTAGCAATGACTTTTTCCCATCTTTCGGGCAGTAAGCGAATCCGTGGCGAAAGAATGACTCATCCTTGGAGACTATCCAGTCAGAAACCCATTTTTCAACGTCTTCATAAAAATTGAAGCGTTTCTCAGCAAATGCGTGTGCTTTCGATCGAAATACAAGTGGTAGTCGGAAGGAGTACAGTCTGATGATAAGCCTGTATGGGGTAGCACTTCCCAGCGAAGTGCTTCCAATGTTTCTTTAACAGCCTTAGTGACGTGAGGTTGAGCATCGTCATGAAGCAAAATTACTTTATGTTGTCTTGTCTCAGATTCTAGTCGTTTTTCGCGCAATGCTCGGCTCAAACGGATTATTTGTTCTCGATAGAGAACCTGTGACTGTTTGACCAGATTTCAACAGCTCATACAATATACCCTTCTGGTCCCACCAAATACAGAGCTTGGCCTTCTTCTCATGAATTGTGTTTTTGTGTAAATGTCAATGGTTGGTCTGGATCACAAATGGTTTTTCGGCGTTTGGGATTGTCGAAATAGATCCACTTTTCATCGCTTTCTTTGTTGCCTAGCAAACATAATTTCACAGATGGTTTTTCGCCTTTCAATATCTCTTGGCTTCAGTTCATATGACCCATTTTCCTTACTTGCAGATCTTTCCAAAGGCTTTTAAACGATCGGAAATAACAGAATGAGTACAATTTAATGCTTCTGCAAGTTGTTTTTGCGTTTGACATAGGTCTTCATCCACCAATGTCTACAATTCTTTATCTTTAAATGCTCTTGGCTGTTCAGAACGTTCTTTGTCCTCCACATAAAAATTACCACTTTGAAAGCGTCGAAACTATTCTCTGCATTTTATCGGAAGGAGCACTATCACCATAAACTTCTACAAGCATTCGATGAGCTTCAGCAGCAATTTTCTTCCATTTGAAGCAAAAGATTAACACTTTGTTCAAATGACGTTTATTTGACTCAAATTTCGATGCAGTAAGAAACAATGTTATTGATGCAAACGTATATACTGAATTTTATTGATAGATGATAAAACTAAAATATTAAGCCTGATTTAGACATTACAGTTATCGACAGTTCCAGGGATAGATACTCGCCGCTAGATGAACGGAACTTCCCGATTGATTCTAATAATTATAAAATATTTTTATGTACAGGATGGTTGACTTCGGTTTCCAATCAAGCGACCCGTGCTTACTGCCTGTATTGTAGAAAGAATTTACACGCACATCGTTTATCGCTACTGAAACATACGTGCACAATGAAGCACCAGCGTTCGGCCTTGACGTATCAACTGGAACAGAAACAGATGCCGGAACAGAAATCGGATATCGATGCGCCCGAGATAGGGCTTATGGAAGAAGTTGAGGTCAATATATATTTTCTATTAATTTTTATTGACAAGATATTCTATACATATATTCATTAAATTATTTTTATTCTATATATATTTATTATAACACAATTGAATTTATTCTTTTGTAGCTTTTTGCGGAATAAAAACTGTATATGTGTATAGAATATCTTTTACCTTTCATTCGAAGTTATTATGGCGTAGATATTTGTTATTTTTTAAAGGAATTCTATAATCTCGTTAAATTAAGTGACATCAGTTGCGGGATTCTCTAAACGTTTAATACCGTTGTAAAATGAATGATTCTAGATCGGATTTTGTTTTTGTTTCTTGTGAGGTATGTTACTTTAGATTGTTTTCAATTTTGGTATATATAAAAAAATGAAATAAATTTTATTTCTTTAGAACATCTCATCGAGCAATTTGATGTGACATGTCTTACAAGGATTATCTTAAGTTGAATTGATATTTAAATGAATAATTTGCATTAGCTAGAGGAAGGTTCAAAATGAACCGAAACGTTCTAATTAATTTTGAAGAAATCTATTTTTATTGGATTTGCGTAATAACAACGCCGTACTCTCATTTACCCTTTGAAAACTGATTTTTTGTCAATAATTGTTTTGTAGGTGGAGGTGTAAAGGATAGGCAAATCTGTTTTTTTTTTTTTTTTTAAATGGAATGATATGTTTTTTTTATTTATATTCTGATAGAGCATTTCAAGACAAATGCAGTAACCTATAATTGAAGATTACGCAAGGTCAATAATGGAAAATAATTGAATGGAAAATAAATTGTTTCAAAGCACTCTTCGAATAATTTCTTCTTTGCTTCTTGGTATACCGCTAATCGTTCACATGACGACGAACATGCGTCTCTCTAAACGGTCTTATCTCGCTGTACGTTTGCATTTGGCGGTAGGCCGGTCTATTTTCATAAAAAATAACTCCTTAACTAATATTAAAAATGCAAAATGATAGAGAGGACTTTTCTACTCAGTTTAGTCCAGTCTGCCTCTATGGGAGAGTTTTATAGTTAATTGTAAACACCCTATACACACACAAAATAATCCTTTTGATGCCCCAACAATCTCTGAAAATGTCGGTTGAATTTCTGAACATTCTGTATATGTGTGTGTTTATATTTTTATTTAGACACTAAATGAGCCTTCTCAAACGGAGGTAGATGATGACGACGATGACGATATCGAATATGTTGTTGAGAGACTAGATACAGATGAGGATGATGACTCCATAGAGTTTGAAGATGTAAAGGAAAACATTGAAGAAGTCAATATGGAACAGGAGGAAGAAAAGGAAATGGATGAAAGTAGTCAATTCAGTGAGGAGGATTCTCCATCTGTAATAAAAAAGATTAAATTATTACCCGAGGTAATTTATATATACAACAGATCATATGTACATGCAATAGAAGATATTGATTTTATAGTTTGATATCTACCAATTTTTTGAATGTTATATAATTTTTTGTGATGATAATTTTTCATGATTCAGCAAAAAGATCAAGATCCTTTGACAGAGGCGATGGCCCATGTTCATAATGAATATCTTGAGGAGGATGACGAGAACGTGCAGGTGGAAATGGTGATAGAATCGACTAATAATGATATATCTGTTTTACCTGAACCAGAGGATGATGACCAGGAGACATCAAAATCATATGAAAATAAAAAAACGGTAATAAAAACTACCAAGAATGGAAAAGTTCTTGTAAGTATCAATTTACCTTTCTGAACGATATAAAAATATAAACATTAAAAAACTGCTTTAATCAATCTTCAATTTAGTTAAATTTTACGTAAATTTCATATTGAAAATCATTAGCTAAGTATATGTATTATATTAGTATTTTTATACATATGAAATCATAATTAGCTATATATAGAAAAAATATCATTTCACAGCTGGAGGATCCTAAAGATAATTTGGTCGTAACTTCATCGTTACCGAATACGGTTTATCAGACAAATATTTCGACAAGCACAACACCGATTAAGAGTAATTATGTGCCGATTGCGCCAAATGTAAAGGCTCAAAAGATTACTCTGATGTGTGGTAATAAAGCTTTTACATTAACTGGCGGTTCATTCCAACCAGGCACACAGTATGTGCTGACCAAGCTCAAGAGTAAGCCAACGGCATTGATGCTGACCGATCAAAAGAAATTAACAATGAACGAATCAGAGAACCAAATCCTAGTAAAGCCAGACTCTATCGTCGATCAATCATTAATTATTCCTAGCACTAGCCAACAGTCGACTGTTGATCAGGAATCAATTGATACTAAATTATCTAAGAAGGTAAAAAAACATTGTGTACTTTTTTTATTCGTTCATTTTCTATATGGTCCAGAACACAGGTTGTCATTATTTATTCTAGATTATGGGAAAATCGTCCGGGAAACACATTGCACCGAAAAAATTGCGAATTTCTACATATGTTGTAGATAATATGAAGGGAGTTCCAATTAGTGGATTGCAAGTTAGCTTGTACAAATTAATGGACGGTAAATGGACCTTTTTGAACGAGAAGTATGTGTTTTTATATAACTTAGTCATTCTATTACTATTGTGTACTTTTTTTTTAAAAAAAACGTTAAAGACTATAAGTGTGATAACAAAAAAAAATTTTTTTCCAGTAATACAAATGTAGAGGGTTATTGTGACGATTTGATGGAAAAAATAAACGGTACGATCGGTCGTTATAAGATTCATTTTGATGTTGACAAATATTTTACACTGAAAAGAATAGATACCATGTTTCCATTCGTCGAGATTGTATTTGACGTAAAAAAACCAAAAACTCATTATCACATACCTCTTTTATTGAGTCCGTTTGGTTACACGATCTATCGTGGCACCTAAATAAATGTTATAGATACAATTACGAAGATATACTTCATAATTTAAGAAGATGAAACTGTGAGTGTATTTTATTATTTTTATATTGTAGAATTAAACAAGTTAGTGTATATATTGAAATACATAACGTGCATAATATGTATATACATATATCACATATAAGGTGTAACTAAAATAAAGTAACATACTTCAGAGCAGTTCCCCCCTCATCAGAATATAAAAAAAGTTCATATGTTTGCAAATTCACTATTATTCAGATATAGTTCAGTATATTTAAATATTATGCCCGCCGATCTATATCTTCTAGATTTTTATCCGTAGATATTTTATGAAATTCCAATTGCTAATGAAGATAAACTACATTAACTTATCTTTAATTCTTATAACACCATTCGCGATTGTTCCGGGATCTTTGAAAGAGTGCGATAATGTATGATTCAATGTATCCAAGTATATATATCGAATCAAATGAGAGACACTTCGAACATTTGTTATAATTAAAAAAATTGAAAATAAATAATTACTCGTTTTTAAATATCGACGGTCCAACACAAATCGTTAATACTAAATTAATTTATTAGAAGTGGTGACAATTTGGTTGCGGCTGTTGAGGACTTTGTAAAGTCGAAACTTTTCCGTATACCGGTGTTATTATTATAATATAATAGATTTATATATATGTATATATCTTACAACTAGTATGGCTCAATTTGTTCTTGACCTGAGAGGTTTATTAAGTTTAATTTGAATAATTTTTTTATTTTCTATATATATATTAATAAATATTTTGAATATTATATCTGTCTAACAGTAAGTTTGCGGACATATGGTCATATAAACTTTTTTTCGTGTTTTGCTATGAGGAGTTTTGTATCTTATTTGTTTATTTTATTGTACACTTTATATATAATTATGTTAGGTTATATTATAAACATCATTAATTATAAGCTACTTGGAAAGAAAAGGGCACTTGGAGTCAAGCGCAGATAACTTCACGCAATACCGATATATATCAAGCAAATCTATCTATTACAAAAAATTATAAAAAAATTAAGCTTACATGTTTCGACTCATTTTTTAGCCTTCTTCAGAGACAATAAAAATTACATAAATAAATTATAATATAAAAATAACAAAGGATAAAAAGATGTTTAATCATAGTGAGTTCCCTCACAACCGAGAAATAAATTTTAATGACAATTTCATCTTAAAGGGCACAATCAAATGAATAATAAAGGAAGAAAGGAAAAAAATAAAAGAAAGCTGAAATTCTGGGAAAATAATTTTCCAGAATATCTTAGAAAAATAATAATTTCCAAATTAAATTTATCATAATTGCAATTATTTTACCGGGAGTGAGGAGACTCACCATATTCACAACAATACTGCATCGCAAACGATCTTAAAACCGGTCTTCAGAATAATTTAGGCCAATCAGTCTGAGACACAGTAAGTCACAACAAATAGTTTGACAGTATTAAATTAAATTATCAAATTACAAAAATCAAATACTACGACTCACCACTATGCACAAACGAGACTGACTAGACAGACGTATATAACAGACAACAACGTTATTTATATCCTGTCTATGATCGGGAAGTAGACCTTGGGAAGTCCCTCCATGTCCGTTTATAAATTAAGTCCGTGTGCTTGTCTCCTGATGGATATCATTTCCGAAATTAGTCTTTTTCTATAGTGTGGTTCATCATCCAATATTCTGACGTTATCCCAATCAAATTCATGATCCTCATGCAGCCGATGCTCCGTTATGACGCTGCGGGTGGACGTGTTCCATCTGATATGATTCCTATGTTCTGCAATCTTGACTTTAGTTGTCTGCACGTTTGTCCCACATAACTTGCATCGCAATTCATACAAGAAATTTTATAAACAACTCCTGACTTCTTTTCACGCGGCAAAGGATCTTTATGCACTCTAATAAATTCACGCAATTTACTACTACTCTAATACGATACTCTCAAATGACTGTTGGTCAATCTGTTGAACTTCTCAGTAATACCTCTCACGCATTAATTATAGTTAAAATATAAATAAAATAATAAAATATTTTTAACGCTTTTGCAGATAAAATGTATTACATAATTGACAAAATGTATTTACATAACTGTTAAGAATTGTTGCATTATATGTGTAAATTATGTCATAAAGTATGATTTGGTGCATACAGTTAAAAATTATTTTTAGTATGAGCTGCATTTCAATGATGAATTCAATGAAATAAGTTTTTAAGAAAGCTCTGTAACTACGAATATAAATATATTAGTTTTAGAGAGTTTTATAAGAAAAAATATAATAAATTTATAAGTATATATGTAAATATTTTATTTTGCTTCCTGTTTTTGTATATCACATAGAATTTTTTTCTTATAATTATAATTATTATAATTGATACACTGTTTATGCTTGAACTGTATTATATCATATCATATGTAATGTCACGTATTGTATTTTTTTAAATAAACGACATTAAATTCTAATAAAAATGAACTAGAGATAAGTGTCAATCTTTCAATCACATTGCCGACATTCCTTGACCTCTTTGATCCAGTTTATCTATATATAAACAGTCTTGAAAGCTACATACAGTCGAGCACAATAAGTTATATTCGTGAATACTAAGTGTGGTGAAGTAGAGCAGACCATTTCCTAAAATTATTCAAAAAACGTAATTTATAATACGACGAAAAAGACATCAATATATTGTGTGTGTGTGCGTGCGTGCGTATGTGTGTGTGTGTGTGTGTGTATTTATTGGATAGTCTTTAAAAAATTTGATTTGGAAAATGCAGAATTTATAGCAATATATTTAACAAAAATTTGCATTGATCTAAATCTATATTTTATTAAATAAAAAAAAATTTATTTTCATTTGAAGTGAATCTTAAGTATTTAATAATATTTCTATGTAAATTTTTGCAAATATATTTATCAGTTTTATAAATTGTGCATTTGATTTATCTTGAAACAGAATCGCAAATTGAATTTGAAATAAAATATAAGATTGCAACGCAAGATAATAGAGGAAAAGGTGGCACCACATTTACATATTATATAACTTGGTTAATAATCAATATTTAAATTAAAACTTAACAATTATACAATTACATTCTTCAAAGTATTGTTCAATCGAGTTTCTGATTTTTGTTTTTCCGGTTTTTTTATCATACTAAATCGATCTTATTATATTTTTTACATCCAAGAACTTACAATTAGTGATAATTTCAAAACAATTTTTGTGTTATTTCAATTTTTGTTAAATTAAAAAAAATATTAAATTTCGAAAAATATAGTTCTTTGAAAAATATTCGTTTTGGTTAACTTATTATTTTATTCAGCAAATCAGATAATTTAATGTTCAAATTCGTTAGTCAATGCATCTCATGTTTGACCTAACTTAAAAACGATTCACTCATTGCGATTAAGACACGTCATAATTGTATAGACGTGTTATTCATATTTATTAGCGTTTGACTTATTTATAATGAAGAGGATCCAAACCAAGCATTGAAGCATTATATATATATATATATATACATATATGATATCTGTTTAAATAGACGAAGGCCGATATTCATAGTCAGTTCTTATTTGAAGACTGTCTTAAGTAATGTCTTAAGACGCGAATGCAGCCCTTTTAAGACTGTACTTAAGACGATCTTGAATATAAGAATTGACTATGAATACCGGCCGAAATTTACATTTTCCTGTACATCATGTGTTGGCTCAAATATAAGGCTTCATATTTATATTCGATATAAGCAATAAGAAACGTTTCGGAAATAGGATTATTTCTCTTTTGGTTTATTCTCGTCAATCTAATTTCTATCTATAATTGTCGATCTTTTATATCATTTTTTAAATAAATTATTAAAGTTATTATTAAAGCATAATATAAAAGATAAATCGCTAGTCTACAATATGATATAGAGAAATCCAAAAACGAAGATAAAATTATGAATTTCTATTGTGTGTGTTTTAATTTATTGCGTGATTTGCACTTATGTTTTTTGTATTTTATACGATAGATGAGTACTTCTGTAAATCAAGAGGAAGAAAAATTAAGTATTACTACGCATGTTTTGGATACTAGCAGAGGTCGACCTGCTGATGGCTTGTTTGTGGGTCTCTATAAGTTTGAAAATAACGAGTGGATTTTTCTGAAAGGAAGGTACCTTTTGTTTCGCTTTGTGTATATTTTTTATATTTCATTTGAATTTCAGTAAGAATTTCATTTTAAAAAGTAAAGCACGTTTCGCATGCCACACTTTTATCTCTCTCTCTCTTTCTCTCACACGCACACGCACATATTACGCACTTGAGGCTTTCACGGGTATTTTCTTCAATACCAGAAGGTTTGCGGGTAATCGCCGTGTCTTTCTTCATTATTGATGCCAACGTTTCGTGAATCACGCCGTTTATTTCATTATAGGGCGAGGGGTGAGCAAATACTAATACACACATATTGTTATATTTTTTAAGATGTTTTTAAGTTACAACAAAATTACAGTTACAACGTATCCGTTTAATTTAGCTATCGTCAAATGCAAGTACGCGGTATGCTGTGACCGTTTAGTTTGGGAAGATATTTTTTTCGCTGGCATGTACAAGATTAAACCAATGGCATCATCTTATATGTCCCCTTTCAAGTCAAAAGCTTTTCTGTGTGAAACATTTTTCGATAATTGACTTTCGAAAAAAATCAATGCATTATTTGAAATGCTTGTATATATATTTCTTTTCATTCGGTTTGAAATTTAAGTGGTCCAATAAGAATTGATATTGTACAGGGTGCGTCACCAAAATCCGGACAAATTTAAATTTAAATTTTACGCTATATTGTGCCTCCGCCAGAGGATGTTGTTGGCTTTCTGAGAAAGCCTGCAGATGCTCTCAAAATGGCCGCGATGTTGAAACCAAGTACGGAATATAATCGAAGAGCCGCGATCATCGAAGGCCTTCGCGCTGGGCACTCAGCAACGGAAATAATTCGATTTTTTGGATACCCGAGATCAACCGTTTATGACGTTGTGGCCAAATTTAAGGCTTTAGAACAGTCCAACGAAGGTTCCGGTACGCCAGCGAGGAAGAGTCACTCGAAAGAACGTACCACGAGGACCCCCGCAATCATTGAAAAGGCTCAAGCGCTGATTTCGGATGACCCAGGGCAATCGTTGCGAAAATTAGCATCGATTGTTGGTGTAAGCGAGTCAACAATGCGTCGAATTGCCGAGGAGGACCTACGATACAAATCGTATACATTAAAGAAACGACAGATGCTCTCTGAAGCTACCAGGACAATGCGAATTGCTCGCTGCAATCTGCTATTGTGTTCCTTGAAAAACGAAGCGTCGGAACAAATCAGATTCTTTTCTGATGAAAAAATGTTTACTGTTGATGCCAAAACCAACCGGAAGAATGGCCGATGGTTCGTTTACAACCCCGAGGATGTCCCTGTTGCTAGAACGAAATTTCCGGCCAATGTTCACGTGCTAGGTGTCGTGTCCAGTGAGGGTGATGTCATGCCACCATATTTCTTTGAAAAAGAGGAAACTGTTACAAAAGAAGTGTATTTGCGCGTTTTAATGGATGTAGTGAAGCCATGGATGGAAATTGTGGCGTCCGGAAGACCATATGTTTTTCAACAGAACAATGCACCGGCTCATACGAGTCATTTGATTCAAAATTGGCTCTCAGACAATGTCGATATGTTTTGGTCCAAGGAATTCTGGCCTCCCGACAGCCCAGATTTAAATCCTTTAGACTATTACGTATGGAGCGTAATTGAAAGGGTCACTAACAAGTCTCGGCATCCTGATGTGACATCATTAAGGACTGCTATTGAGGCAGCATTCGTCGGCATGGACAGCGCTACATTACAGCGTGCGTGCGAACGCTTCAGACCGAGAATAGAGGCCGTCATTCAAGCTAATGGGGAATATATCGAATAATTGTGCTCTATATGGATCTCCCAAGTGCCATATAAAAGGATTTTTAGTAATATTTAATTTTTTATTAAAAACATTTTAATTAAAGAAATTGTTTGATTTGTCCGGATTTTCGTGATGCACCCTGTATATTTCTTTTATTTTTACACATTCACATTGGCAATATCATTTGCATACGCTAGCATTTAACATTAAAAAAGATATTTTCTCCGCGCGTTTATTCATTATTAATTTTCAATTTTTTTTAATAGCACGACAGACTCGAATGGTCGTTGCGAGAATCTGTTGCAGGGCTTGCAAGAGAATTCAGGATCTAGCAGATTCAAGATTGAGTTTTGGGTAAACGATTATTTCAAACGAATCGCGACCGCCTCTATGTACCCGATGATCGACGTGATATTCGACGTGCAACATTCCAACGACCACTACCATATTCCTCTGCTGCTGAATCCTTTCGGATATACCACGTATCGTGGCTCATGATTGACATATCACGCTTAATCCAGGAATCATTTGGAGTGTTTTTATATTCGTCACTGACGAGAAAATGTGAACTGTTGTAAAATGTATTCTTTCTTATTATTGTATTCTTTCTTTTTGAACAAATTTAAAAAATTTGAATTTATTAAAAAAATTTTTGAAACTATGCTTGTTGATTGATTAAAACTTTATACACATAATAATAACATATTTTATTAAGATTCAGGAATTTTTTCAAGTTAAAATACTTAATGAAAATTATGGTAATTATAACAATAAATGCGGGACGTATCTGAGCGGGCATCGTTTCATGGCTTTCTTAAAATTTCAATACTCAGTTATCCGAAATAAAATATGGAATAAGGTTATTAATCTACAGATGTTCGGTTACCATTGAAAGCAGAATTAGAGAAAAAAATTATTTTCTAAATAATTATAATGTATATAAAATGTATATTAGAAATTAAATAAACAAATTAATATTTTTAATTTCGGTGCTTTTTCAACGATAGAGACAGATATTGGAAATATGTAATTACAGGGCAAAGACGATCAGTTTAGTTTATTTAAAGTCATGGGAGCTATAGTTTGAAAGACATATAGTTTCGAAAAAAATGCGTTTAAAATTTCGTGCGCGCATGTGTGTGCAATTTAATCGTATATTTTTAGTACTTACGTAAACTTCAGCCTAATAAGCTATTTCAGACCCATATAATACGCCTATGCCGCTTTGACGTTTCATGTGGCTTCCGTTGTTTATCCCGAAACTTGGAAAACTGCGTTGGGGATTATTAGTAAGGATATATTGTAATTTGTAGAAGTGATCATCAGAACATCTTTCATTAAACAAATATGTAGTTTAAAAAAGCAGATTCAAGTATCTTGAAGTCATAAAGATGCTTTCCGTATTCTTGTCGGATACCGGAAGGAAGAGATGGATAGGCGTTTGACTAGCAGACCGTTGATCTACGAGAACAGATCCGAAGACGAGCTTCTACATACTCCACAATTTTACGCCTGGAGTTAATTTATGAATTAATTTTCATTCAAATTATTCACTGGGCAAAACTTGCCGACTTACATTCTTTCATCTATAACGAAGTTTAGATTTAAATTTTAATCATATATGGTACTTGATATTCGCAATATTCTGGATCTATCTTCGCAGGTCACATATTAGACAGTAAATAGGTATCTCACATAATTTTTTTTTAACAAGACATTTAATATTCGTTTAATATCTGTAAGCTCAGCAGAGTCAACATTTTGCGTGGGAACAGACGTTAAGAGGTTCTCGTATGTAGGTATGCGCGTTACAGATCCTCTTGTTTGCATTGCGCTACGCAAACTGCGCTCGAGCGGCTCTTCGCGGCATGCGAAATATTGAATATTTTCGTATCCGGTCGAAGTTTTTGTGGACTCTTACGAGGATTAACGCAAGTTTTGCGAAAGGGTACATTTCAGAGTAGATAAAAGAAGAAGAAAAGTAAGATATACTCCGTTGCATTACGCTCACTATCTTCTAACGGGACTTAAAATCGAATTGTTGATACCCAGTGTTGTAACGTATCTAGGTATAAGCATAGTAGAATAAGAGAGATAAGCTGATAGCCAACTACATTCGATTTGTATCATGGAAATCTAATATGGCTAATGCTGTGCTTTTGCCATTTTTGTGAGCATACGAATTGATTCATAAAATTATTATATTTTCTAACGATAGTTTGTGTACGTGTATAAAGTTTTGGAGAAGAAAGGTTTTATTTTATTAGGGCATTTATATAAGTGGCTGCATAAACAACCGAGAAAGTCAAGTAAACAAGAAAAAATGGGCAACGTATATACTTACTTTTAATGATATTATGTTTTAAAAATTTTTATAATTGGTTTAATATATTGTTGCTATTTTCAATAGATACTGTGCTTTTATTTCCGATCAGTAAGATGCATTTGAAATTTAAGCGTTTTACATGAGCCCAATTTGATTGGTTGTCATTTCGTGTCCCCTATTCTAATTTTCCGTTATTATGTGCATAGCTCACCTTTCTTATTCCACTATGGATACAAGTACTTAAGTATAGTACCTAGGTACTTTAGCAGTACCTAAGTGCATTACCTAGGTCCTCATATAGATAGAGATATCTGTACCTATATCTGTACCTGCACCTAGGTACTCTTTTGTAGAATATTTTTTAAGTTTAAATATGTATATAAGTATAAGATATTCAATATATATACATAACATATATATACCAGTACATATATACATAAACCAAACTTTCTCATGTTTTTCCACGATGAGAGATGAAATTGGAAATTGACAGTTTAAGGCTCAGTTTCACAACTCACGGTTAACTCTTAACCGAGATTCAACTTATTTCTCATCTCTTTCTAATTCTATAATTAGAAAGAGATAAGGAATAAATTAAACCTCGGTTAAGAGTTAATCATAAATTGTGAAACTGGGCCTAAATAACTTGAGATTGACTTCAATGACCTTTAAGATTCCATGCTATTTCTGTTCTTTTTCTGAAGATAGAAAAATATCGGAATCACAAATTCTATCAAACTATCATCTTCCGGTTTCACGAACAGAAGTCTTGGTTTATGTACATACATCATTGATCTGTTCGATTATATCATTATATTATAAACATTTTAATCCCAAAAAGAAATTAACTTTCCAATGCATTATTGATTTAACAAAATATGACCAATAAAACAATTATTCAAATACTTTTATAAATATTATATAAGTAGTAGTTCGCAAAATAAAATTTGTTTATGTAGTTTGTTTTCTTTTTGTAAAAAATATCTAAAAAATAATTAAATCTTTCAGGTACTGCTACACTATACCTATATCTATACCTGTAACTAGGTACTTGTCCTACAGAGTATTTATATCTATACCTAGATACCCTTCACAAGATATTTGTTACAACACTGCCGATATTATTCGATATAAATTATTGATATTGTTTAGAAAAGGGCATATTTTATAATTTAAAATTCAAAAGGATTTCAAACAGATTTAGCGTCGTGCTTTGCATGCAACGATGCAATATTCACCTTCTTGTAATTATTTCTTATATATATACGTAGATATATACGCAACTAGGACTTTAAAACAATTATAATACAAAAAACACTTTATGTGATCGCCGCCACGAAGAGTTAATACCTCCCGATACCTTCGACTAGTTCGTACAATAAATTGTTTTCGTCCATTAAAAATCGCCACCGCAAAAGTGGGAAGATGCCGAGTTTCTTTCTTCGAGCGGCTTGTTAATTAAGAAAATAGTGTCTTCAATACCGTTCGAATAATAATGCTCCTTTTTCTCGGCACCTCGCGCACTTCCGCTTCGCCGCCGATTAGAGCAAGCTGGGCTGTTAAAAGGTTTTGATCAAATTATACATTTTAACGACAGATTCTGTAACTAATTTTGAACCAATTCTACGTATTTATATAATATAAATTATATAATTTAAGACTCATCGTGAGAGATCGTGAGTTTTTAATGATTTATTTTGCACCAGCTCGCTCCGATCGAACACAATTCATTAACGCAGGTACGTAAAAATCATGGGCGTCGTAAGAAAAATGCAGAGGCACGCTCTGTTTTCAAAAAAGGGCAAAGAAGAACTAAATACAATTTTTTAATAAGAATTTGTTGAAATTTTTTAATTAAAAATTTCAGATTCTCCTTTTACAAAAGACAATGGAAAAAACTATAATTTTTTCAGTTTAATAATAAAATGTACTTCTACGTATACAGAGTGTCTTATTTTAATTTTCTCAAGTAAATATCTTGAAAAATATGTAAGATACAAAAAAATGTTTCAGATAAAAGTTGAATGGTTTCGAGGAAGACGCATTTTGGTCACGTTGCTTTTTTCTAGGTGCCAAAAAGTATGAAGGTCACATCCATGTTTTTAAATGAGAAATTATGAAATTTTGTTTATAAAATATATATATATATATTTCTCTTTAATTATTTTGTATATAAAAGTATTAAGGTAAAAACAAAAAAATCAATGTTTATGAAATATTTTATACTTTCTTCTGACACATATTTACATGAAATATAAAATATTTCGTAAACTATTAATTTTTTAATAATTGTACCTTAATATCTTTATGAACAAAATAATGAGATAAAAAAATTAATGTAAAGAAAGCACGTAGTTGCTTACTTAAAAAATTATCTATTTTGCCTACATATTTTTTTTTAAACATCTATGTATTTTCTTTACACTAATTAATATAGCTCATTATTCTGTTTATATACGTGTTAAGTTAATTAAATTAATAATTACGAGATATTTAGTATTTTATGTCAATATATGCCAGAATAAAGTATAAAATATCTCGCAAACTATTGATTTTTTATATCTTTACCATGATACTTTTATATAATTAAAGGAATTATATTATGAAGAATAGAACTTTATTACCTTCAAGCATACATAGCCAAAGAAGGGGACTTGGTTTACAATTTATCAATCTATCCTCACATATCCATTCATAGCTTGCCCTCGCGTCTATTTCCTCTTTTCTTTATCCTAATTTACTCAACTAACCTTCACTTATCTATTAACATTATACTTTAAAACCTTTTCTTTCTTACCTGTTACCTTCTTAATCTATTATTTTTGACCCCATATATTTCATCCTATCGATGTGTTCCAATTTTCCTCCCATCGTCAAGTAATTAAAAATTTCCTCACTAGTCTTCTTGTATTTCCAACTCATAATCTTACACCTCGCTCAATAAATCAACTTATCCACGCATAACTTTTACTCACGCTTTCTTTATTAATTTACTTCGCCTAACTACTTGAACAGAATTTCCTCTCTAACCTTCCTGTATATTTCTGACTCATTAGCTTGCCTCACAATTCTATCCTTTTCAATTTTTATTTTATTCCTCGCAGTTTTTCGAGGAATTATATTATGTAAAAAAATTATAAAATTTCATAAAATAAAATGGGAGTAACCTCTAGATGATGATAAAAATTAATTTTTCCAAAAATCAATTTACTAATATTTGTATCCCTTGAGTACAACTTTCATCTGAAATATTTTTCCATATTTTTCATAATTTCCTAAATATACTTACTTATTCGACCTTCAACCTTTCCTAGATATACTTATTACATTTGGAATAAAACACCCTCTCTTTCTCTCTCTGTATACATGTTGTATAATTCTAACGAAGATTTTATATCATTTCAAGAAATATAGCTAACAATTCTGTGTGCCCTTATGGAAAATTCTGGCGGCGCTCATGATAATAATTAACGAAATGCACTTAGGTACTCGATCAAACATGACAAGGCTCAGGTAGGAATCCTTGACATGTTCAAAAAGGCGCAATTCTGTTCATCATGATTAACCGCAGAAGAAAAATTCTTCTCTTCTTTTATTCCCTGCCAATTTTTTGCTACAAAATTGCAATCAAATCGAATACTTTGCATGATTCGTTACAATAAAAAATCTCATATGTATATATTGTTGATCGTTATAAAAAAGGATTCGGGATTAATTTCGCATTGTGGCGGACAAAACTGAAGGCGGATTTACCAATTCGAGGGTAATATCAACTGATCCAACAGCTGTTCTAAAAGAGATACGCGTGAAGATTCTCAAGACTCGACCCTTGTAAGAGCAATACCGCATTTAAACGATATTTATACCTGCGCGAAAAGTAATCATCTTTCTTTAGAGTTCCGTAGATAAATTTAGGGACATTATCATCAATTAGGTGCCTTATCATTAGATACTAATTATGAGGCTAGCATTTCAGAAAATATGAATTAAAAAGAAGCTTATTATATACCATTATTCTTAATCTTGATGACACAAATAGAAAATAAATATATAAAAATATAATAAAATTTCTAATGAAATCTATAATCACTCGCGGTAAACAAATAAATTTAACAAATACATACATACACATAAGAAGAGACACTCCATTTACAACATTAATTGCAATTAGCATTATCGTATCTGTTAGTTTTACGAAAATCTTCATTGATGATTTATTATGATCAACGCCAAAATACAATACCGTAAATGTAGGTGACTCGAGACAGTGCAGGTAACTTGGCACAGCATGTACTTTTATTAAATTCAATCGTATCTATCTGTGAGTCATTAAAGAAAATTTAAACTTTCTCTAAAGAAAGTTTAATTTTCTTTAATAACTTGATGTTTCCAAGTTACATGTACTGTCCTAAGTCACCTATATTTACGGTAATTAATTAACAAACAATGATCTCAAATATTTTTATTTTTATCGATAAAATACGTTTTGGAAACATCGATCGTTCAAACGGCATTTTCGGAATGCATTCAATGTAAATTGCAGCCAGTTCCTTCTGCTAATCAACATTATTAGCTGCGTTGCTTTTCAGCATTTGAGACCATTTCCGGGTGGATCACGTTTATACTTTGTTATATACTTATTTTTATCATGGGAGAGAGATATTTCATTCTTACTCTATTATTATTCATAACCTTCATAAATATAAAGATTATTAATGTTTTACTGTACGTAAAATATGAATCTTTGAAAAGTAAAACAAAGATAAGCGAAGGAAAAAAGCAATAGAATAATGATTTTTAAAATAAAATTTTGCATAAGATGATAGATAAGGAAGAAGAGAGAAATTTTATCTACGGAACTCTTCAATGTGTTTAAGGTGGTTCTTTAGTAAATTGAGTTATCATAAAAACGTCTAATTTCTTTATATAACAAAGTCAAAATTCCGAACTTGATGTGTGCAAAATTCTAGGGCAGTTAATGATAAAATGAGAGAAAAAACGTTAACTTTTAACGTATATAACTTAGTAACACGTAAAGATTGGAGACACTTTTTTAAGTAAGTGCACATAAATATTATCATAGACTTCTCTCTAAAAAAAAAACGAATTATTTAAAAAATTACAATTGTAAAGGTTACAAAAAAGTAATAGGTCAATGACTATTTTGTTGAAGACAAATCTACGGCAAAGTTGTCGTATCATAGATTTGTCCGATTTTGTTAAGACAAGACACGCTTTACTATTCTGGCAAATTTTACAAAAAATGAAGTTCTTTTTATTTCATCAATTTAACATATTATATGTTTCATTAAAATATACACGTAGCTTTAATATTTTATCTAAATTTTATGCAGATATTTGTTATTTTTGGTGGGCACTGATAAAATGCCCCAAATTTTTTGGTATTTTACTAAAGAACCACTTTAATAGAATTAAATGCCTATCTATTGTACAGAGTGCCAAAAACTGCGTACTCTCTCTCTCTTGATCATGGACATATCGGTTAATTCCTAAATTAGAATTAGCAATTAAAAATAAAGCGCAAAATTGTTTACTCTTCAATTCCACTTCTGATATGGCATATCCGCAACTGTTATCAAAATTATTTTTTTCAAAACTTCTATTTGTTTTATATTACTCGTAACTTTTCTTACTAATAAAGAATAAAGATATATACATTTGTTTGATATTATTGTATCCCTTGTCTGGCACTTTAATTGAAAAAAAGTAGTTAATTACGTTCAATAAAATTTATTCAATGTATCTGTTTTTATAAAAGTTATATAAACCATTAAAATTGGATATGCCATACATAACGTGTTGCACCCGTGACAAAGTATAGCATGACAGTAAAGGAAAACTGATCCAAACTGATCAAGAAATTCATAGATGTGACTGAGCATGCGGTATATTTGGCACACTCCCTCTGTATACAGTGATGTTCGACGCGTTGAATATCCTTCGCAGTGCAAAGAAAGATTGATCAAAGCTGCCAAGTTAGCTTCCTCAGAAACGGCGATGTATCTGTTCGCGCCGAGATCTAACGGACGAATGTCGTCCCGCGGAACTTTATAACTGTGTTCGGGGAGACGTTATTAGCGCTATTTGTGTCATTCTATCTTCATCATCCATTAGAACGTGAAATAAGGATAGTATGACACAAATAACGCTGATAGCGCGCTCCCTAAACGCAGCCTACATGCCTCGTCGCGCACACTCTTCCCACCTATAGTCATATTATTCATCGTCATCCCTTTCTCTCTTGTTTACATTCACGCCGCTTTCTCTCGCACATTCTTTCTTTTCCGTTCTCGCTCTACGCGTACGATGCATTTTTTAAATCACGATAACTTTGATGATTATTAACCACGATAGTAAAAGCATATAAGCTATACAGCTACCATTCTGTATCTACAATATAGTTTTGTATGTATAATATATATATATATATATTTCTTTTTCTTTCTCTTTCTTTTTCCGTTTCTTTCCTAACTCTGGTCTCTCGTGACATCATTGAAATATCATTGTCTCTCGAAAAGCGGTTCAATGTTCGCGCACTGACGTTCCTTCTCATCCTCCACGTGGATCCCTCTTTTCCGTGCTTGAAAGCTAGAGATAGCCTGGCGAGAGTCCAATCTTCCACGGCAAGGGTTAACTTCATATTCCAGAGCATTTTAACAGAGATTCCAATCTCCTCAACATACAATCATCGATAGTCTCTTCCTCATTTTCTTCACATTCCGGTTAAACTTGCTCTTGTTTCCCATTTCTTCATGATTAAAAGGTACAAGAAGCTTCTTTGACATCTTGTTTGACTTACTGTTTGTTTAATTTTCTTCAGATTTTAAACAATCTGACGTTCTCGCATATCCAATCACATTTTCTTCGTTTCCAATATTTCGCTTCACTTTCTTCACTTTCTTTAAAGATGAAATTTTTTTCTCCCTCTGAGAAATTATCTTCTGGACTTGTTCTCGAGCGTGTTTGAAATGCCGGCGCTTTCCTGTTCCGGCAGCCTCTTCGAGTCGCTTCTTCATCGATGCGTCCTCGATACCCCGAGTTGCCCAGTCGTGATTTCCTCAATAGCCACGAAGCTGAAGTTACGCTCCCGATAATGGAGGAGGATCGTCTCTCGTGCGCGTCCCCGCTGGCTCCGTCGCACCATCATTACTGCAGTACGCAGCACTTGCACTTAGGCTTCTTCTTCAGGGTGACGTGTTCGACCTGTGACGCGTCGCCCGGGCCCTGCGCCGTCATCCTCGCAACTTCCACCGTTGCGGTCCGAGACGCGCCAACCTGACATCATTACGAATGGCTGATTAACTTATCTTCGTTTTTGTCCTGATTCTTCTATCTAATAATGTTCAAGTTTAATTCGGCAGACCTTCAAACTTTAAATACAAACAATTAGTGAAATCGTGTAAGATTTCAAAATGTGTAAGAAATAAATCAAAAATAAATAAAAAAACCTTTAAGAATCGACGCAAGATATTGTTGCGAATTATGATTTACTCTCTATAATAATATAACAAATGGTTTACGTTTCGATTCACGATTAGAGTCCTCTTCAACACAAGATTAAAATATATAATAGAGTAAGCTTTTCAACATTTACATAGTTATTGAATTATTATCTGAGTAAACAGTGGACGAGAGAGGCAAAGCAGCTAATAGGTCTACTGGTCTTTACATTTTACATTTCTATGTAAAATTTCATGTTCAATGGAATCCTAAAAATACATATTGCATGTAAAATTAATATAATCTTTAACTTTCCATGTAAGCTGCAATATTACATGCTGGATACAGCATTATGATCGATACAGCAAATTCCACACAAAAATGTTTTCCAGTGTAGGTCAAAACGTAAATCATTTGTTGTATTATTATAGAGAGTAGTAAATCATTATTTATAACAATATCTTGCGTCGGGGCTCTTAGAGGCTTTTTATTTATTTTTTATTTAAATACAAACACTATGCTATTAAATTAACAATTACCGTTAAAAGCAAAGATTAAGTGAGTTATTGTTTCGAAGTGATGCATCCTTGCGGTGACTATATGTTCTTCATTGTAAAAAACAGTCGTTTATTTTAGATATAATAGCTGTCCTTTAGATTTATTTGTTTCTTCAAAACTCAATTTCGACATTACGGTAAATTATTTTCTGTAATAACTACCGTTCCCCAATGTCTAATGTTATATATATTAATGAGCAGAGTTTTACGGAAAATATTTTATAGTTTTTTATACATATATAAATACAATTTGTTTTTCTTTTAATTATATTTTCTAATATTTTAAATTAAATTTATTCAAGCTAGAGTTGTTTTTATTTTGTATTATTTTGAATCTTTTATTATTTCAGACCAAGGGTTTGTTCCAGTACAATCTGATTCTAATCTAAATAGTTTCAAACTATTAAAAAACTGCACATTATCTCAATTTGATTATACTGTGCAATTTTATAATGCACAGATTCTTAACAGTGACAAATTGGTTTGAAAACATGTAGAAACAAACACATAAAATATTCAAATTTGTCATTATTCCCTTTAAGAAAATATGGTCACCATATGCACCTATACCTCACCTTTTCGTTAACAGGTTGGTTGCCGGCAGCTTTCGAAGGAGTACCACCTCGTGCACTACCATTCTCCTGACCGGGCCTCGGTGACGAGTTAGCGTGACAATTCGCGGACTTAAGAAGCGGGCTGGTACTCGAGTCGCCAGATTTGCCATCGCATCCCGGTAATGGTGGCGCGTTTTGACCCGGGGTAGGCGTGATCGGTTTTCCACCCTTTATTAACTCGACGATCTCATCGGCTTCCCGGGAGAGATCGCCATCCGGTCTGAACGGATTGTCCCAGCCGCTGTCCGTACTAAAATCAGAAAATATTGTCACATTTAATCTTAATTTCTCTCGTTTAAATAATTCGTGATTAATCGTGATGAGATGTTGAAATTTTTTGGTCACCATAAATGGTTATTGTTTCCATTGCAATTCAACGCAAATCGTTACTCTTCAATTGTACATTAAATATAATACATCGCATTATTTTTCTAAAGACGAACTTATTAAATACTGTTGTTATGCATCTTCTTTATTCTCTATATGCATTTGAATTTCATGTATTAAAGAATTTACTTCTATAAATACAAGAGAACTAAGTAATTTCAAACTTTATATCATTTCATAAAAATTTAATTATTAAATTTAAATAAGACATGTTATTACACACGCACGCACGCACACATATAATGTTTCTTATACACAGAAACACACACACACACACAATATTTATAAAATATTTATAAAATATCTTGTAAATATTTTTGTGGTTCTTATTTTTAAATTGCACAGATCATGAACATTTATCACGAATATCATGAAACATTTTACACAAAAACAGCGGTGTGGCTCGAGATGCGTAGTAGCGTCGTTTGATCGATCGCGCAGGAAAATGGAACATTTTCGATCGCGGGAAGGAAGCGGCATAACAACCTGTTGTGAGAGCAAGCGGTTACGTTACGATTAAGGACAGATTTTGTTTAAGCTGGCCGTTTCAATTTTGTGTTCTTATTCAAATATAGTTGTTCATAAGTTATGGTGTACGGTATTTCGCTAAAGTTAGAAAATGCAATGAAAATATTTAATGAGACATAATAATCCAAGTAAAAAATATTTATTAGAAATATTTTTTTTATTTACTATTTATATAACATTTCAGAAAATGTGTGTGTGTGTGTGTGTGTGTGTGTCAATAGTAATAAATATTTACCATAAATATTCTGTGCTGTCTGGGTATATATCGTTCATGAATCATCCTATATTAGATAATATCGCTGTAATGGTACGTGCTTCTAGTATCTTAATGACGGATCTCGCATAAAAATTGCATTTTATATGAAAAATGCTTTCTAGTACGAGGTAGTTTCTTGATACAGTGTAAAAGATCATGATCGTTAATACGCACTAGGAACAAAATTGTTTCGATGTATACATAAGAGATTACTGATCATTAAATTTTTATATTAAAAAGAAATGTAAAATTGAATAGATTACATATTAAAAAGTAACAATAAATTTTGTTACATTAATAATTAACATTGTTAAACAACCGGTTTAATTGCAATTTTTTCAATTGTAACATTTATTTTACTCATCTAAGCGTTATTTTGCGCACCTAAGCATTTTCTTTCTTAATATAGTCAGCTTAATGAAAACTTTTGAAGCAACAGAGCGTAAGGCCAGCATTATCGATATTGACCTACTTACATTATTGTAATCAGGAAAATAAACTACTCGACTTGACAGAAATCCGATTAAAATTTCTAAAAACATATAGCTATTTAGAAACTTATAATAATATTATAAATCAAGTTCACAATATATCAAGTTCGAGATATGCAAGTTACGAATTTGTTGCTTGCAAAATAAGTAACAATTAAAAAACGAAAAATACCAGCGTTATAGCGGAACAAGGGTACCGTATATTTCGACAACAACAAATGAGCAACAAATTCCTACGTTATTTTTACGTTGATCGGCTTTATTCTATGTATATTATTTCGCTAAATTAATCTTCCTTTAGCGGAACATCATTAAAAAGAAAAAACTAATAGAGCAACAAATTTTTTTCTTTTGCAACTTGTTAGCAACAAATGAGCAACAAATAAAAATGTTAATTAAAATAGATTCTGCTCACTTTGTTCCGTTTAACTTATAAGACGTTCGCTAGTCAAGAGTAGTATTTGCGTTAATGATATCGATTATATTTGTACCGCTCTTAGTTTTATGTCAACAAACTGATATACATATCATTAATTCCGTACAAAAAAAGTTTTTATTATTAATATCCTCAATATTAAACACGTCGCCCTATATATCCCACCCGACCAGTTGCGGGCGCGCAACGAATAAATTGCGCTCAATTGCGATCATGCCGTGTCCGTTGCGCAATGACCGTGACATTAACTTCGTCATTGTGCTGCGCTTAATTGCGCCGTGATGCTCTGTTACTTATTCACGGTAACGTACACATGTGCACGCTGACTTCTGATTATCTAACTTAGACCGTTGAGATTTTAGTTACTCAGTTGTATATTTACATTTGCGAAAGTTTATTCTTCTTTTGTGAACTTTCGCAAATTATTATTCTGAAAATTGTTATCAATATTAAGAGGAAAAGTATTGTATATTTTTCCAAATATGAACACACACACACACACCGAGTATTTAATTTTAACTGATACACTAAAATATCTATAGAATGTTACCATATGTAAGTACGTGAGTAAAAATTTCAACCTTCTCCTGACTTTGACAAAGTCTCACCCAAAGTTAAACCAATGTGTCATGTTATGTCCCCCTTAGTCACATAACTTTTGTCTAAAATTTTTTTTAATATCGCGTGTGTGTATTATTATATTTTCGAGATATTTTTTTTAATGCATTAATTAAAATAAAACACTTGGGGTTTATATACACATGTATATATATATATTTTTTATTTTTAGACTAAAGTTATACGTTTGCTTTTTGAGTTAATAAAAAAGATACTAGAAATTTAGATGTAAGTAAAATCTTTTACGATTTGGCCAATTTCCAACCCAAAGAAAGCTGTTTCAACCAACAGTTTCTTTGGAAAACGATTGACAAAATTTTATCAATAACATAGTGAAGTGATCGGTATAAAAGCACAGATTTTTGAAAAAAGTAGGTGATATACGAAACTACATATATTATCTGTTACCTCAACTACGTGCGAAAGGAGCTTCAGTACATATGGTGCAATATATATTTGTAGAAAGAACAGATTGACAAATAACAGGGCGGTAAAAATTGTTTATGTATGATTTGATCTCTAACTGTCAATGCAAAAATTTATGACAAATTATAAAGTTGAAACTTTATCATTACATATTATATACTGTTGAGAAATTTGATGGTTTATTTCCTGGATTACTGGCTTAATGTTCGTCAGCAATGAGATGGCTGTGTGATGTAATCGACCATTTTGAAATAACGTCTAGACGGATAGGAAACGAGGACCAGCTCAAATTTCCGATGGTGGGATCGATCGCAATCGACCTCCGTAACTTCTTTCCTTAGTTTTTATGAGATTATTCGATCAATCCAAGATAACTTCACTAAAGGCCAAGATTCGAAACATGATTTAGTTTCTCTATCTCTCGCGTTTCTTTTCTAAGAAATGCGACGGCAAGCACCATGAATTACAGTGCAACCAAAAAACTAGCTTTACAAATTGTAATATTTTTACAGAATTAAAATATCCAATAGAAGTTCATTTACTTTGGTACAGATGTCATCTGAGGTTGAAGTTCGCTTAATATAAAACACTTAATATAAAAAGTTTTATAGTTCATAAACATTCTTACTTTATGCTTGCATATTAATTTGTGACAGCCTTATATTTATTATTGCTAGTTGAGACACTTATTAAGTGATTTTTTTTGTTGAGGAAGATTCATTCAAATCGTAGTATGGAGTATCTTACTCCATGAAAAATTGTCGAGTTTTCTATTATAATCAATGAAATAATTTATATGAAATGATTTTTTGCAAATATTAATCACGTTCAACAGAATATTTATTTTGCTATTATTGAAGGTTTTTTTAAAATTATACTTTTAGATCTTTTATAGTTCTATATATTAGCGAAGAAAACTTTCCCAAACATTTGCAAAATAAGCATTCTGCTAAACGCATCGACGATCCAACAGCACAAGATGCCTTGTCGGCTCGTCTACTTACAAAAGTTTTTGTAGTTCGCAAAATTTACGCCAATCTTTGAAAACGAGGTATCACGAGCTGCGAACCGCGAATGATAACGAACCACCTTGATCTCACCGTAGAGATTTTCCAAGCTATGGCAAATCATGCCAAACCGAGGGATCCCACTTTTAATCTCGAATGTCTTTAGTATTTTCTTCGAAGTTCAAATTTTTTAATTCATGTTACAAATCATTAACATGGACATTTATTATGTCTTTTAATTCACAAATAATGACTTAAATTTGTCATGATACATCAAAAATAGCTCCATAATTACAGGCTGCATTTTTTGTCAGATCAAATGTAATTGATATGATTCGGCGGAACGAATAAAAGGAACAATTTTTGGTTAACCCTAGTATAACCCTTTTCTAGGTTTATACAATCGATTAGGAGTTGAAGACCTTCGAGAAGGAGACGTCGCTGTTTGCTCTTTAGGCCGATGCAACGTATAGATTATATGTGTAGTCGAGTAAGGTTACGCGACGATCGAATTTAGCCGCGATTATTCTCGTAATGAAAAAAAGCAGCATAAGAAGACAGAAAGGAGATGGATAAAACGAGAAAAAAGCATAAAAGAGAATAAAAAATAAAATGAATGAAAACGATGAACAAGAAAGGATGAGAAATATCAAGCTGTTATATTATATATTTACTTGATCAATAATTTTTAAGTAACTACACATATAAAAAACGTTACTTTGACATAAGGTAAAATAAAAAAAATATATAATAATAAGAACGCATGCAGATCATTAAATGCTTCATTTAGAAGTTATAGTAAAAAATATAAAATTTGTAAGAATTTATCATTTAAATTTGCATTTCAAAATTCCGTTCGCTCATGTTAATATAAGTTTGGCATCGACGTAATATTGAATTTATTATTATATCACTGTAGAAATTTCGTACAGATTTTGTTTAATTTCTTCAGTTGCATCGATAATATTATATAGGCCTGCGAGGTTTGGTCTACTGAGATGTAGGAGTGGTTTTTGACGTGATTTTTTGTGCTAAATTCGAAATCTCAAAATCCTTACATGCTAAACAATTTTTGTGACTAAAAATTGTCTAGCGCGCGAGCACACACACGCACACCATGTCGGGATTTTGAGATATTTTAACTTAAATGTGCGAAAAAGGCCGCTTTTTATCATTTTCAAATTACGATATAACTTTAAAGCATGAGATTATCCGTTGATTTGGCTAATAAATTTGAATTCCTCATAAAAAATCTACAAAAATGCATATATGTATGTTTCAAAATGGTAAATATTTACAACTACAGGAATTAATTGTATCAATGAATATTCCATGTTTTTTTTAGTAGGCAAGCATCAAACACGCTTCATAGGAATGATTTTTTTTTACACTTTGTATCAAAGGGTTTTTTGGGTCGCTGATTACGCATTTAAAGTCAAAATTAAAAAAAATTGTTATAATTATAATTATTAAGCTTTGAACCACCACATTGAATTTAAAATTTCGAATGTTTAAATTTCGACTTTAAATGCATAATACAGCGACCCAAAAAACCCTTTGATACAAAATGTCAAAAAAATTAGTCCAATGAAGCGTTCTGTACTTATCTACTAAAGAACGTGGAATTTGTTAATACAATTTCTTCCTGCAGTCGTAAATATTTAACCATTTTAGAAAATACAAATGTTTTGCTGTAGGAAACGTGCAAACGTCTCACACGAATTAAAGCGTATTAAAAAAAAAGCTATCTCGCTCTGATGTTATGCAATATTCATGATTATCGGAGAACATTGACTTCATAAGAATTATTGTATAAAACTGGACGCTTTCAGAACATGACATTTCACATGCGGCGAACCGACAGAATATGATACGGACAGGATGCAAACAAAGAAGAAACCGCGATTTCTGGAGTGGATTTAGAAAGGGGTATTATCGAGGATATACTTATGTAATGAAGATGCGAGTGTGCGATTACCTCTCGTTGCCATCGTTGGTATCCTTGGGAACTTTAATTACGTAGTACATGTGGCCGCCGTGGGTGGTCGTCATTTTTTTATTGCGTCCAGCAACATTTGACAGCCCGGCAATCTCTGTGAGAGTTTTCGTCTTCTCTCCTTCACTCTCTCACGCTCTACCGAATGCGAAATTGACTCTCATACATGCCATCGTGCTCTCATCCTTATAAAAATTCGACAGGCTCTAACTAAAAGACAGACCAAAACGTCCCTGCCTCGTCTTCGAAAAAGAACTTGGCTAATTTCTTCACGCGCGCGAGCGAATTTGAACAATAACGTAACACTTTATTTTTAAGCGCGTTTGCAACATCTGTTCTTCCTCTAACTCTTTCTAATGCTCTTTCCCTCTGAGATTTGTCTGTTTCCTTTCTCTCTAAAGCGGAAAGGGAGAGAGAGAGAGAGAAAAGGGGGAGAGTGAGAAGATACATATAGAGAGAGAAGGGGAGAAAGTGGAAGGGGGAGAGAGAGCCATGCGTTATTTTAAGACTGCTCGCTTTGCCAAGAGGAAAGTCTTCCATCGAGTGTTTTCTGTTTTGGCCAATACGAAATAACCTATCGAGTGTTTATTCGACTCTTTACTCTGACGTAGAAAACCAGAAGATAGAATGAACATTATTCGGGACATTTCAAAATTGGCAAGATAAAGCAATGCGTGTTGGTTTCTATCACATCTTGAAGTGCGAAATTAAGTAAGTTTGTTTCTTATTTTCGGCTTTTTAAAAAATTTCTTATCGCCGAATGTATATGTATAATAATATATACAATCGGCGACAAGATAATTTTTTAAAAAGCTGAACAAGAAAAAAAAAATATATATATATATATATACATATATGAAAACACCCTTAAAGTAAACTAGTTACAAATAATAAGTTATTTTTTCAGTAATGAGTGACGTTTCCAGTATAACATTTTCTCTTTAAATGCTTCTTTAATTGTTACTCTATTTTTTTCAATAAGTTATGACGATTTAAATGAATAGTGAATTTTTAAGTCTTTTCTTTAAAAACTAATCTATCATCGCGCTGGTATTCTGCTGCAACAGTTTCAGTTGCCTGCACTTCTATAATAGTTTTTTGGCATTAAGTATGGAAGCATTTTCCATATGAAGATTAAAAGAGTTTACTTTTATAAATTTTTTCACGTTTTATAAATTAACGGAACAAAATGAGCAGAATCAATTTTTAACTAACATTTTTATTTATTGCTCATTTGTTGCTAACAAATTATCAAAGAAAAAAATTTGTTGCTGTATTAGTTATTTTTTAAATAATGTTCCGTTAAAAGAAGATTAAGTTAGCGGAACAATATACATAAAGTAAAGCTGACCGACATAAAAATAACGTAGGAATTTATTGATCATTTGTTACTGTCGAAAGCAGGTTACGAATTTGTTGCAACCCTTTTGTGATGCACTGTATATTTATATATACACGGAGAGAATTTTTTGTCATATTTCACGTTGCAAATTTTTCCATGTTTATAGTAACAATTAAATTTTATTAATATTCTAATCACGACAAACGATCAAGGTTTAGGCTATTTCATTTATATTTTCTGTAATTTTGCTATAAAATACGTTGAAAAATAGCAACACTATCAAGATTTTTCATTTACGCGTAAATAACAACGCTCCTATTTATGTTATGAGTGTAACGCAGCAGCATTGCAATAGTTCTTAAATAACCCGTAAGAAAGTATGTATGTAAGTACAATAATTGAATTTTTAAACGAGGTAGTACAATTTAAGAGCCGGTACAATTCGGTAACTTTATTATTATAAGAAATAACTTAAGCATTTTACTGCTAACTCGGATTCTTGTACAAGATATAAATATAATACAAAAGAAAAAAAAAGTGTACTCTTGGCCTTGAATGATTGTATCTTAAATCACGATATTTTTTACTTCTCAGTTTTTACGTTTTTTGTTTGTCAATGAATCCATCAAAAGCTTATAAAATTCTTTAATGATTGAGTTTTTGTCATATAAAAATCGTGAAAATATCTCAAATAACTTAGTTATGTAAACGTAAAAAAAATCACGATTAAAAGATCACTTATATAATTTATTTTTATTTATAATTTTATTTATAATTATCATGTATGTATAATTTTTAATGTCATTTTAATATCAAACTTTTTACTTCTGCGCAGTTAACATTTACCTATTTGAGGCATTTCCAAGGTTCTCATTTTCGTATGACAAAACTTCAATCGTTAAACGAACCTCGCAAGCTTGTAACGCGGATAAGCTGAGAATTGCTTCCGCCACGTGAAAACCTGGGCTGACTTGTATCAAGAAGCGACCTATTTCAGGAAAGTCTGTGACCCATTTTCTCTTCTCTTCGGCATGGCCGTCGCGCCTAGTTAGGATAGCGTGCGTGTATCACACATGTACTTGTTAGCAGAAATCATTCTTCGGGGATCGTGAGTATGAATAGTTTAACTTTCCACTAAATAACGTGACTTTAGCGTTCATCGTATCTAGATACATAGTATTGCAAAAACTCGTTAATTTGTTCGCTCGTGATGGTATTTTCGAGGATGCGCACAACGGCAGCTTAAAAATAGCCCGGAAATTTACACGTTGAGTCAGCATCTTGAAGTAGATCGCATTCTACTCGCGCTTTTGGATTTAAGAAGGTTCGAGTCACTGTTTCGCCATTCTCGTAAAAAATGCATTAAAAATTAAAACACACTGTAGAATAAATATAATATTCAACATTAAACGATAATATTTGGCATTAAATAAATGAAAATAAAAGAAATTTTTTTTTTATAATAAGTACAGGTTAACAAAATAATTGAAGAAGACAATTGAACGATTGTCTACAGTCAGTACTAAATGAAAGATTTTATGTTAGAAAAGAAAGAGAGTAAAAACACGATCGTTTCAGGATTGTGACTTGGTTGTGCAACTAGTTGCCTAGTAGAACACGAGCAGTATCGATTTGGCACTGTTTACGTATGTCGTATGATTTCAATGACTCCTTGACGAAACGGCACGCGAATCACAAATTGCAGAAATCAAGATAAGTTTTGAAGTCTAAAAAGAACATTTCGGCGTTACATTTGGACAGAGACAAAGATCGGTTATCATTTATTTTTTATTACACAGTTACGAAGAAAAATGAAGTTTAAAACGGTGCATTCTGAGCCATAAGACACGAAAGCAGAACGCGAGCGTTTTCTTGAAGTCTTTGGAGGGATTGTCCGTAACTCATTTAAGATTCATTCATTTCCGACGATGCGTAACACGCACAGAGACTTCTTCTTTGTGAATGGAACTCTGTCAACCAATTAACGCATGCGCGCCTTTCATATGCAGGGACACTCCACTTATCTTCATTACTCATTGAATTCATCGTTGAATACTTTTCTCAAGTTCTCACGAGTAGTAACTATATATGAACATACATTTTGAACGATTACAAACATAATTAGGTATTTATAATTGATATAAAATAGAAACTATTATATTAGCATCAAAATTTCTATACATATTTAATAGCTATGTTAATTTATAAGGAGATATCATTTAAAAAGTAAATTAAAAATATAATAGAAAATTAATGATAAACTTGTAGTGTGTATTTACAATTTCAAATACTTTAATAATAATAATTCAAAATAATTTATTTTATTATAATACTACTTATATAAAGTAATATAAATAACATCAAAAAGATAATAATAGAAAATATAAATAAGACATAGTAAGAAAAAAATAAAGTACATATGTGTGTAAATCTTCATTGTTTTCCTATCAAACTATAATTGACTTCTATTATTAAATAATATATTAATTGAAATTATTATATATATATTGATTAATATTTTCAAATAGAGAAACTTTCTCTTATATAGACCAAATCACCTAACGTGTTCTCAACGTTCCTATGAACTTTCTCATGTACATATGAACTTTTCTGCTCAAAATACCTGTCCCCGGCGAAATATCGACCTTTTCTTGACTCGTGACATCTCTATGTGTCCCTAGTCGTCAATGAATAGACTATCAGCCGTCTGAGTATAACTTGTGAAAAAGTTAGTGTGAGGTATACCATCCCAAAGGGTTAAAGGGTCAAAGGCGGACAGAGAGGAGCGGAGAAGAATGCCGCGCTTTGTCACTCACGATTTCGTCATAGCAAAAGCAACTACTGAGCAAGTTTTCATGATGATTATATACTATATCAAGCCATGTGACATTTTCAGGCTCCCGATTAACGGCCGGCACGGACTCGCCCTGCCTAGCTATCTGCCTGCTTTGCTTATCGTTTAATGACGTGTACCTTAGCTCTTACAGGGTACATAACGCTTCTTTTCCCTTCGCGTTCAACGATTATGGGGGTTATACGACTGGGGTGAAAATATGGGTCATGGCTGATCTCACATAGATATACTGGGTGTTTTATTTTAATTGACACACTAAAATGTTTTTCAAGAATGAGATCAATTGTGAGATTGAAAAAGTTTCAGATAAAAGTGATCCGGTTTCAAGGACGTATTTTGGTCACATTGCTTTTTTTAGACGAAGGCGCCAAAAGATATAATCATCTCCACTTTTTTAAATAGAATTATATGATTTTTTTTATATGATATGATTTTTCTAATTATTCTACATATAAAAGTATTAAGATAGAGATATCGAAACATCAATAGTTTTTAAGTTATTTCACACTTTATTCTGGCTTACGCGCGCGCGCGTATTGATATAAAATATTAAATATATCTAAAATTTGTAACAATCGTTAACCTTAATACTTAAATGCCTATATTTTTTAAAGCAACTATGTGTTTTCTTTACACCAATCGATTCATCTCATTATTTTATTAACACATCGATGTTTTTGTGCTTGAGGATGTTTGGATCATAATTGTGTAAAATTACGGTTATTAAAACTTTTGTATTAAATTTTTAACATAATGTGATTATTATTTCACACAATATAAATAAAAAATATTAATGATTTGGAGCCAGCGCGAAAGATATAGCGCAATAATTAATTCTTCTTAAAAAGTTTAATTTATTGCAAGTAGTTGAGAAAAAAACAGATTTCTCATCTCTTTCCAATTCTAGAATTAGAAAGAAATAAGAAATAAGTTGAAACTTGGTTAAGAATTAACCGTGAGTTATGAAATTGGACCTTAAACGTAAGATAAATTTTTCAATTATGTAGAATAGAATTCAGATTTATGACTAAAATTATAGTAAATGTGATATCTTATTTGTAGCCGAAATTTTGAGCTACACAGAAAATCTCAAGGAAAAGAGAATTGTTAACAAAGGGCAAGGGAAAGAGCATTATGGACCCGACCTAGTTTCGCGATCTGTACTGTGCTACTGGTTATAAGGTCACGTAGCATGGGGAATACGTGCATGCGTTTGCGCTGCATGTTGTCATCACGGATTCATCATGTGCGACTGCGTGATCGACTTCACGCACCTGGACCAGGCTCCCTGCGGTGCTCACAGGTAGAGCGAATATGTGTATGAGAGGGAGAAAGAGAGAGATATAAAGAGAAATGGATACAATACTCGATTAGCCTTCCATTGTAAAATATCTGAGATGGCTATGCTTATTGCGATGATAAGTTTAGTGTGTTCAAAGCTATACCTTTACTACTTGAAACCATTGATCCGTCGAGATTAAAGATTTACGACTTTACTTAATTCAAAACAATTAATAAACGTTCTATAAAGGAGAAAATAGTACCAGTAGAAATGTTGTCCTTATAAATTTTAAACTAACAAATGTACAAATTAAGACACGTCAAGATATTTTCAGTTTTGAAAATCAAAAAGAGACAAAATATCGAAATCTTTAAAATATGCTTGTTTAAGAATTTCATTTACCTCCAATAAGTACGAATTTTTCGGTAAAATCGTTTTCTGTGATAAAAAATTCAATTCTTTACAGATAAGAATGTTTAACGCTATATTTATACCATTGTCGTAGCTCAACGATCATTACAGCAGGAATATAATCTATTTAACAACGTTTATTTGCATTTATCGACGAGTAATTGATAATTGACGGTAATGCGAGAACCTGCACACGACATGAAATTTATTGTGAAGAAATTTAATGGAGATCAACGAGATGGAGAGCATGCGTTATTTAGATGAGGAGGTCGAGGGCAAAAACTTATGTCATAAGGCTCGACCGGTCTGCCCGCGCGGTTACGTCTCAATGCAAGATTAAACTTCTACACGCCGCGCGCCGTGTCAATTTATTGTGATTAATTTTGGAACTTTCAAACTTTTATATATTATTTATAAGAAGAGAGAATTACCATTTATTCTGAGATCTTCACGACATTTAATAAATTTAATTTCATTACCGAGTCTTATTAGAAAAATCACTTTGAAGAGATCTCGTTAAGTAATTAAAAATAATTTCTCGCGTCAGTAAAATCATAAAGCAATTTAGTTAAATTAACAAAGTTATACCGTATGTGATCAAAAAGAGCTCAATTGCTTATGAAAATATTAACAGGAACATTCTGATCTATTTTACATCACGAGCGCCGCTCGAAGCGCGCACACATCTATGAGGATGTTATTATTATCCTGTTTGTGGTAACGGCGCGTTTTTCTCACACATGCGACGAGAGAACGAAGACTTGTTGAAAAATTTACGCCACGATCACCGCCATTGTTTCAACCTACTCACTTCTTCGAGATACGTCTCGTTGCATCGTTTTACGCGCGACACGCCCTCGTAAATATGCTTTTAGTCTTTATGAACGTGAGACGGTTGCTCGAAAGCAAATGCAATAAAACTACATACCCAAGGGGGCAGAGTTGCTCTGAACATAATTGTAGAAGCCTTCAAGAGCTGACTCGTAAAATAACATTATTGTAATGAATTAAAAAGTAATTTCTTCAAATTAATATGAATAATTTGAAATTTTTTTATAAATCTTCAAGATTTATTAATTCTTCACGGAAAAGATTACCACGATATATTAATATACAGTAATTTTACAAGATAAACAAAATTAATATGACCAGATGCATTAGACTAAATAATAATTCAAGACTCGCTTGACGATTGTCCAATATGGTTAATTCATGTTTCTACGGTTATTTAGGCAATTGGGTGATTACGACGGAGATTTTGTATCCCGTAAGGTTCTAAACTTTCCTAATGCCTGTTCTACGATAGGGTCGCAAATCGTAAGCCGTAAGAAATTGGCCAATCACAGTTGAACATGAAAAAAATAATCGACTATGACCGATTAATTTCTTACAGCTTGCAATCCTACTGTAGAACAGGGTTAAGGCAGGTCACGGTTTTCGAAGACGAAGTTCTCCGGCCACAATCTTTGACATGTTTCGGTTCGACATGGACGCATTCGGATTACCCTGAATTTCGCTTCGCGAGTCTCGCAATTCCTAAGGTAAATGTACTAGTTAGACATGATCCAATACGTTCAACAAAGTGGTACAAACTTTTAAATATATTAAGCTTTTAACGATATACGGCTCTAAATAAATTTGTTGTTTATAAACATTTAATAACAAATTAATTTAGAATCGTACATATCATTAAAAGCTTTATACACAGAGAGAAAAAAATGGTTGGAATAACCATAATTTAATTATATATATAATTTATAGCTAATTTTTGGGACAACCATAAATTTATAATTGTTTTGACTATATAAATTACAGTAACCAAAACTCTAAATTATAATCATAACGACCATAATATATTGTTACCACATGTAAATAGTAAGCGAATATTGAAAAAATGGTTATTTTCATTGTAATTATGATTGCAGTTACTATATAAAAATGGTTATTCTATTTACCATCCATATTTCCATACTCTATATTAATATTTAAAATTATCATAATTTATAGTACAATTTTTGTACCGTTTGATAGATATACATATAAGATCATTGTTACTAATATTATAGCAATAATAACTATAAAAATGATGCTCCTAACTATAATTATTTTACTATATAATTATAGTCACAAATACGATATACTTTTCTCTCAGTGTACATGAAATATTTTATCATTTTGTCCAACAATTGGTTCATGTCAACTAACTGATACATTTACCTTACAATATAAAGTAGAAAATATGTTCGTAAAAGTAGCGGCTTTTTAAAGCCAATTTAAAAAACGAGTTGAGCATTGACCTTTAACCTCGAACACGATATAGTATACATTCAGTTGGAATAATTGAATATTGAAGTCAGTTGCTCATAGTTAAAACAAAGAAAATGGTATAGACATGTAGTATAGGCGCTAGAAATATACAGATAAAAGCAAGATGGCACGCGGAAAAGTCAATAAATGCAAGCGATTGAATATTTTCCGTTCTTTTGAAGAAGATCGGATTCGTACGCGTGAGTTTTTCTCTTCGTATATTTTTCATTCTGTTTGCCAATATAAGACAATTTGCAAGAATTCAATATTACAGTATAAATAAGCACAAAATTGCGTGTCAGATTTTTGTGAAGATAAAAGAGATTCATTTGCCGATTAAATTATCACTAAGAAGTGAAATATCGAAAAGGACAGAGGAGAAAGGTGACTTCATGGGCACCGTGTCCGAAGTCCTTCGTCGCGTTTCGCAATCGGCATCCTACGATTTCCACTTATTCAACAAGGACCTTGCAGCGATTCAGGAATATATTTTCATATACTCCGTGGGGAGTATGAAAAATAGTACGCAATAGAAGAGAAACACTGATTTCGCTAGAGCACTGCATTCGTTATTTGCGAGGTCGCGTCGCGCGTTTTGCGTCACAGATTGCGGTCAGATCGCGTGGCCATTAGGGGATTACAACAAGTTACAGTAAATTTTCCCAGCGCAGCCCCGAGAAAAATCGCGCGTGACACGCATCCTCGCCCACGCACGTGTATTAAAGAGAGGGTGGGGGAGGAGAGAGAGAGAGAGAGAGAGAGAGAAGAAATTTCGAAATCTCAAACGCGATCTAGATGGATCTTGATTTATCCTCTTGACTCACTGTCGAGCCCGACCGGATTAATCCCAATCAATACACGCAGGAATCACCGCACTGTTCACTATGCCACATCATTGGCCTTATCACACTGTTGTGATCGTGTTATCACTATACCCCGTGTCATCGGGGATGTGATCCCGAGGATCGACGTTGCTCGCGATCGGCTGCATTCGATGACATGCGGGATGAACACGAAGGGCTAAAAAAGGGAGCTCGAGAAAAAGGCAGCTCGAGAAAAAGGCAGGGAGAGAACGAGGGAGACAACTACATAATGGAGAAGGAGAAAAAGAAACGGACCAACGAGAAGGGGGTACTAGAAAGATAGAGAGAGACGGAGAGGGAGTGAGAAAAAGAGCGCGCGCGAATGTCCGTCGATGCAGCCGACAGCACGACTGGCGGCAGCGGCCTCACCGCACCTCTGCACATCCACCCACGCTATATCGATCTCTACCGTCCTCCGTTGTCGCGTCCCTCACCTTCTTTCTTGCCTCCCTTCTCTTCGGGACTCGCGCGCATCAGGAACGGAGTGCCGGTACCGGGCGCTGCTGCGCTGGTATCAGCGATTCGGCGAAGCCAGTGCATTGAGATGGTGGTGGTACCGGTGGTGCTCTGGTGGCAGTGGTGGTGGAGGTGATGGTGGTGGTGATGGCGGTGCGGGCGGTGCAGGACCAACTTAGCTCGGACCTGATTATATGCACCGCGCGGGGATATACTATAAGGCGTGTGTATGAATGGATAAAGAAACTGCAATGTATACGTGAGAACACAATTGGGTAATAGTAACCCTGGCGGATAGGGTGAGTGGAAGGGGATATATATATATGTATATATATATCCTGAATGTATAGGGTGCCGAACAGATTTTCGTATCCTTTTCGTCTACAGGTTTCTTAACGAAAATTCAAAACCAGAGCTTTTCCGCTCGAATTTTTCTTCATTTTTTTGGATTTTTAAAATCAATTATTTCGATATCTAAATGCATTACGTATTGGAATCGCACGATAAAATACTCCAATAAAACTTATATGAATAGTATAGCCATAAAGAAATTATATGAATACCGATCAATCTTATCTGCGCACGCGCAAACACACACATACACACACGCAAAAAGAAAAGAAATAAATTCTGTTAAATCCTTAACATTTTTAGATATTTAACGAGCGATTTTGTGTTAAGCTACTTTTCCATAAATATCTACAAACACAAAAGTATTTGCTGGAATGAGGAATTGAGTAAGTAAACTTCTTTCTTAACTAATAAATTATGTTAAAGTTAATAACCTTGAAAATTTAACTTAATTTTAAGATACGAATTAGTTACAAGGCGTCGAGTGGCTTGCTACTCAGTGCGATTGATTCGTGATCTGTAGGGATCAATCCTACCTGCGCCCACATACGCGACTTTCCGCGTTTAAGGAGCTAAAAATGGCTTGATGATTAAGAGATCTATGATCGTCAGCGCCGTTCGGGGATCAGGCGTTAAATTGTAGGTCCCATATATCGATGAATATACATATGTATGGATCCTCCAAGCTGGGGATTAAATAATTTCAGAAAAAGAATCCATTGTTATGAAAACCTCATGAGAGTAGGCCTTGTCCCGACTTTGGGATGTTATTTATGTACTTATCAACCCCCTTGTTGCATTGTGTTTAACGGTTGGCTCCAAAAAAGTCAAATTAAAAATAAATAACTATCGATAAAAAATGTAACTAAATTAAGTGAAAAATTTAAGAATCTAAAATGTAACTGAATTAGGTCAAAATTAATTAACTTTTTCACTACACCCAATTCTGGCTGGAATATATATAAAAATTATGCAAATGTAAGTTTCAATTTAAATTAATTTTTGTATGATTGTAATGTTGTGAATTATATAATATAAACAGATTCGTTGAGGAATTTTATGATGATTCCAGGCGCATACATTTCGTCACAGACGATGTATGTTTGCTTGCATTAGCAGTTAGAGACTTTATATGACATTTGCACGAATTTACGTAATATTCTACTGAATAACGCTTACTAGTATAATACCCCCATTAACCTGAATCCTCCATCATCGCAAATCAAATTCACCGGAAAAAAAATCAGAAAAGTGCTCTTTTTATAAGTCGAGTGTCGAGAGATTAGGATGCTATTTCATTTGTGCATTTTGTCGTGCGACAAATAAGTATCGGACAGAGAGGTTCTCAAATCTCTCTATCCTTTAACTAATCAACAGACTTGAAAAATTTGTCGTACAACAAAAACACACACATGAAATATCGGCCTTAGACGAAACGCCAACTTGTGATATTCTTCGCAATCTTATTTTTCACAGAATTTGATTTATCATTAATTTAATATTACATCGTTAAATTTTAATATATGTCTTTCAACATATTAAGATCCAATAAGATACTATAAGTATAAAAAATTGTTAGATTGTTTGTCAATTTAACTAAAAGTGATATTACTGCGGTAGTTGTTTAGTGTTGCGTTGTAAGTCTGAAAAAATTTCGGCACGCGATTAGGGGGACTATATACGCAGTATATAAAATTCACACATAATTTTAATAAGCATTTGTGATCCAGCTTCGACCGTTATTAGTTTCCTTCTTCTTGTTTATTGTTTATCAATTGTACCGTCTTAAAAAGATTTTAGTATCGGCCTTAGAGTTGCGTAGAAAAAAAAGTTAAATATATTCGTATTTAATAAATACTCACGCTATCTTTACCTATTATTTAACATATATTTTCTTTCTTTTGACAAAGGAAAATCGTTGAGAAATTTGTATGTAATGCGGGCTAGCTCATGCCGTAGTGTCGACAGCGATAGAGACAGTTTTAATGCGTAATAGTTGCACTGTACCACGAACAGGCAGTAACCACGGAGAATCATCGTAAACAGTTTGGTAGTGCGGTGGTACGTCAATAGAGATATAGAGGGGCGCGGTGGAGCCGAGAGAGAAAAGAACGTCACTTCCGGCCCATTAAGATCGTCAAGGGTCGCGAATCGTGCATGGGAGGCTAATTATTCTGGAGACAGTGTCTCTCATCTTTGATGATTTTTACACTCCTTTTTACTCTTTTGTTCTAATAATTTCAAGATATTTTAATCGAAAAATAATGCCTCGAAAGACGATAAGTATCATCAAAAAATTCAACGCAACGAGACCAGGAAGTGTATCCTTCTTGGAGATGATGATGTTTGCCATTTTCAATGATTTTCAAGTGTCTCCCGCCCTTCCTGTTTTGATACTTAATTAACTTTCTAATAATTTCGTAAATTTTACGTTTACGAAGAAAGAATTAGAAGCTCATTAGGTCGCGTGGGGCGCATTTCTTTTCAAAATGTTTCTTAAATAATTGGCGATGTTCTAATTTATCTCATAATTTGATTTGTTGAATTTTTATTTGTGAGACTAAATTTTATCTTACCTAATTTGCGTGTGGTAGGCAGGCGTGGTGTGCTCAGTGTGCGTGGTCAAAAGTTCCGCGGGATTGTTGGCCATGTTTATTGGGAGTCCTGTCGAATGCGTGATCGGTTCCAGCAAAAGAACACCTGGCGTTGCTGGCGATGGTTGCGGACCTAACAATGAGACGCGTACTTTTTCTCTACCTTCGCTGAAATTAAAAGAAACGTATTGTATTAGTATAAAGATGAGAAGAGGACGCGTGTTATATGTACTTATTTATAATCGGGCATTGTAGTTAGTAAAATGTGTTTTTTCATTTTCCTTATTATATTATGCTATCTTATATTTTTTATATATCTCATATTTTTCTTATATTAATATCTAAATACAGATATTTAAATACTTTAAACAAAATAGTATTTTTAATAATTACTACACTGCAAAAATGTTAACAAGTAACATTGGAAAAGTCAATTATTCTCTGACAATGCAATTTATACGCTAATCGCAGTCTCCATCGCGCGTTCTCGATTACAAATATAGATAATATTTAACAAATAACTTTTGTATTTGGAAAACCGGCAAGTTTCGAATAATAATTTTTTCCACGAGATCAGCCTTGCGAGACTCATGGAAAAAAACTAAGCGAAATTTAACGATTTAACTTCCGCTTTTATCGCCACGCCTCCTCGCGTGTCCTATCCCCCCAAGAGCGTGCAGCAACTTCCCTCGAAAATGTCCATTATGCACGCATACGTATGATTCTCACGTACAAAGCGCATAATTCGATTGGTTAGAAGGTAACGATTAACATATTGAGTGTTAAACAAGTTTTTTCTCAGTTTCGCAATTTTCATTAAACTGTATTAAAAGATTAGTTAAGTAGTCTTTCAGGAGTCTCTTTTTATACGCTTCAAAATAAATTTATAGATTTGATAGTTTGATTCTTTCTGAACTGATTTTGTAAGAAGTTTGAGTTATAGATAAGACAGTATATTTAGAGAGGAATCCGACTTTTCGCGGAAGCGAGGTGTACCTCTCCCTGCCTAGGAACGTTCGACTTTTCACACGAAGCGGGATCCACCCTCCTTTCTTCCTGCTTAGGGGCGTTCAACTTTCCACTAGTATATCGCTAGGGGCGAATGACTTTCCCCTAGGCAGGGGGAGGTGAGGTGGACCTCACTTCGCGTGAAAAGTCTCCTTTATTCTATTTTGGCTCAAAAAAAAGAATAGCATTATATAGACCATATAGCAGAGTATATGTGAAAAATATATAGTAAAATATATATTTTCTGTTTAAAAATTACGTTTCTTTAATAAAAATTTTGTTAATACGGGGATAACGATCGAATTCAGGATTGTGACCTTGATAACAAGTGTCAAGGTCATCGGAGTGAGATCTCGGTATATTTTTACCTAGATTTTTTAATATTTTTTACTTTGTTATCAAATATACAAATATACATTGTATATACAGGGTATCTTACAACCATACAATACTTTTATACCATATTCTAAATTATAATAAATTAATTTTAAAAATTAAACATATAATAATAGATGTCTAAAACATGAAGCTACAATTTCTAATCTTCATTTACGCAAATTAGTACCAAATAAAAAATTATAATAAAAATATTTAAAGTGACACCGTTCAACAACTTTTTTCTATACAATGTGAATTAAGGGTTAAAATAAATTTAATCACTCGGTGATATCGTCATACATGTAGTAACAATTTGAATTCTTCTAATAAAAACAATAGATAATAATATTTCACCGATGAATTGGTATCGCACGCAAATTCGTGTCGCGAGCGGTAGCTTGCTACTATCTATTATCGCTCGTCATTTGCACGATAAAATTCCGACCCGAGTATTTCGAGCGCAATGCGATGAGTCATTCGCCGATAAAAATTGCGTTCGACTACGAATATAATTAAACCAGAGTATTTATTTTTCACGATAAATAGGCCGCCGTGGTACTTTCGCGCGCGTGCATGCTCGATAAATTGGATGCTATATACTATTGGATGCTTTAGTGTGCCAACGTTCATTCGCTTCTCTTCACTATTCGAGACTCGTGTTTATTCGCTTTGATGGATGCATACTTGTGATATTGCGATTTATTACGTCGAGGCGTGTCGAATGTGTGATGCCAAGTATTTACGTTCAAAACATCTCTCGCGATATGAGCGTTTGGTCGTTAATAATTGAGCGACCGAGAAATTAAGCGACATTTCATTCGTTCCTGTTACGTAAAAGTAACTTCAACTGTATTTTACAATTGGTCGGATGTATCCTTATCTTCGTTAAGCAAAGCGTGAACTTGTATACTATTCGGTATTCAAAAGCCGCTTACCTCAATATAGGTCACGAAGGTAATCCGCTCACGAACGAGAATTGCCAATCCACCGAAAAAGGTATAAATGATCGTTCGCGCTGAAGCTACACGTATTGAGGGAGTCATGATCTTGTGTAATATCCTGTCGGTTGCGTAATGGACCAAAATGAATTGACGGGAGTCAAGCCGAGGCATCGAGAAGAAAACGAAAACACGAGTTGGACGATGCTTGGTATTAGTTCCCGACCACGGTCACCGATCGTGGAATCGATCTCACGCGTGTCAATAACAATTTTTTTTTAATTCGGATCTACAATAGATTTTTAAGCCTTAAAAAATGAACAAATCATAGTCAATTATTCTCCTCGCATTCGATTGTAATTGGTCAATTTCTTACGGCTTAAGGTTTAAAACATCTATTACCGATCCGGATTTACGCGCAAAAATGTGCAACGTATGCTATTCACAGAATGTGTATCTCTCATAGAGATGAAGTCGTGCCGAGTTACGGTTCTCAATCAATTTTTGTGAGATGAGAGTTTGATAGAGCAAACAAGCAAAAGTTCTTACGCAGGGATAACCTCACAGAATATAATGCAATCAAAATTCTTAGATTTTAAATTCTTTATTTAATATTGCATATTTACGTCTAATAAAAAACGTTGCTTCTATATGTACTAGTTATTACGAGGAATATTACTAAAGCCTGATCGATTCAACGTTGAGAAAACTCGCACGGAATGTAAGACATCCGGGGTTTGTATCTCAAATGAGGTAATATTTTTCACAATAAAATTATTTATTTACAGATTTTAATATGTTATTCAGCATTATTAAGATCTTTCTAAAATACTAATACTTAATATTCTAATTTCTAGTTACTAATACTTAGTATTCTAAGATGAAATACTTCTTCCTAAGAAGATTATGAGTACCAAATTATTAAAGTACAAATGAATTTGTGATATTAATACTAAGGTTCAGTTGGATTTACGTTTCATGACCGAAAATCATTTTGGTACGCAGTTTAAACGACTACATACATATGTAATATATAAATTTACACTGAATTATTTAAGAGCACTTACATAAGATTCAGCTTGACCGTTAAAAGCTTTATTTGCTATTTGTTGTGTAATTACATTTATGATCTTAAGAAATTCTTTGTTTAATAATTTTTTATTTAATTTAATATAGGATTTAATTTGGCGTTAGTTGTTAATATCAAATCTTGTATACAAATAATACATGTCTCACTAGAGTTAAGTAAATTTTATGATATAATTTTTATGTAATAATTTTTAAAGGAGAATTAAAATTATTATATTATTTAGGAATAAGAAAAATCTTCAGTCAGTACACATCACTTGAAGTAAGAAGTGGAATTTAACTTGACGCTAGTTATCGATATTAAATTTGTTATACAAATAGTATATAAAATTTTATGGAATTAACTTGGTTATCGATATCACAGTTATCGATATCAAATATTTTCTAGATATGATGCATCATATCTAGAGTTAAGTAAATAATAACGATAAGTACCATTTGGATTTCACTTTTTAATTTGGTATAATAATTTTTTTTTTCGAGTATATGTCATAATGATAGTATCACTTGAGTTTTACTTCTCAACTTGGGATAATAGTTTTTTTCCAAAAGAAACTCTCAAACTGTTAACATTTTATTTATCTTTTCTAAAAAATTTTTTTTATTTCATCGAAAGAACTTGAAACACATCTTGCGTAACTGAAGATTCTTGAGAATTTAAATTCTCGCTTTATGTTAAAATAAAGTAAACCATTACGTAAGTAATATCTGTAAAAATAGTTTGCATAATCTACACACAGACACATGCTATTGTTATTTACGCATTGACGCCTGACAGCAGCCGTGTCGTCTGACGTCATCGGGTAGTTAAATACCTTGCAAGAATGATTCAAGCCGTGACATCATCCTAATCATTTTCCGACATTCACGATTAGATTGAACGGTATATTATTTATTTCGGCATTATTCTGACGGTACATCACGATAATTCGCCTGTCAGTTTTCGTAATGATTAGAAAAATTCGAAGACTATATATCTATCTATTCAAGACTAGATATCACGCACATTAAGAGTTGAATCATAAAACGAAGATGTAAACTTAAAATTTTACAGCGCTAAATATTTTCTTCTTATATTGAAAGTTAACATTATAAGTATCGAACGGACATTATTGGCTATTTTTATTTTTTTTTTAGATTTTGTGTAAAATTCTGAATTTTTTTTCACTTTTCAATAATTATGTTCTTTACGAAGTATTTAGTTTTATTTTCATCAGTATTAATGAATGCTTAGTTTTATTTTTATCAGTATAAAAAGGACATGATTATTATCATTAATACAAAAAACATAATTTTATCATTTTTTTTTCATTGTATAGTAATTATTTCGCTCGGTCATTTTAGGGAATTAGCACACTGACAAAAAAACTTGACTAGATGCATTTAATTCGTAGTTATCATATGCTTTAGTTCAAGTATTTATATATTTAGGTTAATATAATCTTCTAATTTAAAAAGGGACGCTAATTCAAGAAATTGTTGAGCAGAAATTGATATATGATCTTCCATAAGAATTTGTACGTGTACATTCTTGTTGCTAATTATATTATATAATCGCTCTTCGAGAAAAAGCTTATACATTTACTTGTAATGTAAAATTCTAGAAATTCAGGATTAAATATCTTCAAAACGATATACGGTAAAAGTCAATGAAATTTTTTCTCGATATTATTGATATGATTAACTCTTGTATTACATCTACATTAGAGACTTGTCTTATATTTCATCAAACGCGAACCTCCTTAACAAATGCCAGCTGTTCGCCGCAAGGTTGCAGAATGATACGCTGTTCTAATAACCTATATATTATGCACTCGTGCAAAATAATAAAATTTTCAATAAAAATCGTATTCAGCAAAAATCATCGATAGAGGTAAACAGCGAAGTTCGGTTTTCACTTTAGAATTCACTTAACTTCGTCATTGATTTATTCTTCAAGAAGCTATAAGAGATGGTAAAAATTCTTTCGCAATATCTTTAAATATTTAAAATATGAGACAGATAAATGACCTAAAAGAGTACCATTACTATGTCTATGAGAGACGTAAAATGAAAATTAAATCACCGCGCATTTATTAAAGCTGAGTGCGTAGCATTTTAAAGACGTAAGCGATCGCTAGAAGATCCTAAAGGTGAAGCTAGTAAAAAAGAAAAAAGTCAGTTTTTCAGCTAAAGAATTATTTTTTCACCGCGCGCGTGGGACATGACGTTTCCGAAGGAACGGGAAAGAGAATGGCTACAGTGTATCAAGATGGTCTGTTACTATGGTGACGGAAAGAGATCTTCGTCTTTTTCCGTATATGTTTTTTCATCGACAGTTACAGCACTGATGCCGTCGAAGCGAGAAGAAGGCTATCGGATACTTGTAGCGCGCTTTCGTATCGATCTCTCCTCGTTTTCCATTGTTGACACGGCAACTATTGTCGTCCTGCGGACGCGTGACGAATTCTTAACACTAAGTCTGTTACAATTAATTACAATTGAAGAGAGATTCGACGTCAAGGATGTCCCAGAGAGAAATCGCGAGACGTGATTACCTTTTGCTTATTTCACTTCATCACGATCACAACATTTAAATCACACACTTTTCTCGAACATTTCATTTCAGTCTGCGAGCGACCTGCGACTCCTGCGAGTTCGAGGGCTCCTCCTTACTCGCCACCAGTACTTTCCATCCTCGTTCACCCTTATGGATAACACCGGATGCCTGTCCCTTTCGCTATCTTCCCGCCAGATCGATGGGAGTCCGCTATTAGGGACAGACATGCCGGCGACGCGATTCGATCGACGGTAACGCGACCTTTCGCCGGTACTCGATCAAGAAGGTAGGAATATACAGGACGATTCACTGATTATCACGAAATCAAATAAGAAATTTGTCTTTGACAACATCTGTCTTATACACTAGTTACAAGTAGTCCTATACTGTAAATTGTAGTCTTTTCAACACCTGGTAGAAAATTTACACAGAAGTATTTAAGTTGGAATTCTGAATTTTTTAATATTTTCTTATAAGATAGATCTGAGATACAATTCAGTTTCGCAAGATATATTTCAATATTAATATAATCTTGAATAATGTAAGTAATAACTATAATAACTTCAAATATATGATAAGTTAGTGATGAGTGATTTCTAACAATAACGTGACTTTGAATTTGCAATATCTTACATCGCGATCTCATTAATGTAAGCAGATGATGTTACAAACGTCAGTAGCGATTATGTACGTATACCTACATGTGAACTATGTGACTTTTCACCCGTAAATAGACAATGCATATTTCAGATAGTTCAGATAACAAATGCTAATAATATCTGAAAAAGGTTAACGAACCTTTTATGCAAATAAATATAAATTTATTTTCTTAACATTATCCATTTACTGTATGGGAGACAGAATTATTTCAATTGATTTGAATATAATCAATATATACTTTTATCGCAAAAAGATTTCCATTTAACAACAATACTCAAAAGTATATAAATATTCGCTTGTATATATGTAAAGTAATTAATAAAGATATTAAACCAAGCTAAACAATTTTTAACGAGCCAATCAAACTAATAATATAAGTTTATTCACGTTGTAAATGACATAAAACTTATGGAACGTTTCGAACTTTACTCAGTCCTCTTCAGCCGTAAAAATTTATAATGAAAAATTACACAAGTTTTTTTTTTGGAATCAATCCACAGTTATGAAATTATCCTCCATCTTTAGCAAAAAATTCAAAAAATATATACTGTGATTCTCTTAATATTTTGTAGTGAATAAAGACGGTTATGTAAACTGTTAAAAGAGTTTTTAAAAAATCAAAGAAGTTTTCAAAAGCTGCTATAATTATGGCATCGACGTAACAAAAATACAACAGTAAATCTACAACAATTATATATTCAAAGCCTTTTTTATCTATCAATCCTTTAGCGGCTGCACACATTGGAAAACATACATTTTCTAATTAAATTGTAAATTTAACGACTTAATCGTTGATGAAGACTTCAAATTGATTGTAAGTTGAAACGTACGAATCTCATGTATCAGAAGAATAAACATAAAAAATCATATTGTAAGATTATTCTATTTCGCTCTAATTACCGCATTTATACTCTCATTTGCCTGAACTTTTCTTTTTTGTTTTTTTTTTCAAAGCCTTTTGCTCAAGCCTCTTAAAAGACCACACTGATGAAAAAGGAGATCCCATGGGTGTGTTCAACATGTCTACTTGTATATATGATATTACTGAACATGAGAAAAAAGGGAAAAAAGTGCAAACTTCACAGCAGATAAATTGTGTCTCCGGAATTGACATATATTTTTTAATGTTTGGCCACTTCTCTTCAGTTCCATTTAATTTCTATTAAACTTCATGTACACTTTAAAATATAGAACTTCAAAATAGAGCTCAATTATCAAAAATGATACTACCAATTAATAAGATTAATCCGAAATTAATTTCTTATCGGATTATCTAATGAAGAGGATACTTAAACATTCAAGAGATTCGTACTTGAAAGAAGACTATACGGTTTACAACGGAATAAAATCCACGCACTGTAAATTCCTTCGTGCCCTAAACCTGATCGAGCGCTCTCCCTCACTGGGCGTATACGCATCTTTCCTGACGTCTCGCACCGGCAAACAAAAGGAAAAAAAAAAAAAAAAGAATCGAGAGCGACGTTTGCGACCAATTGGAGGGCGATCGAAAAATCGAGTGTTTCGATTCCTGGATCGTACGGAATGGAGCCGCGATCGGAGCGACTCCGAGTCGAAGGGCGCGTATAATCTGTCACCGGGGAACGCCACCTCGTTATTACCTGGATGTCGCACACGCACACTTCTAATCCACGGAGCTGGACGATCGATTTCGCTCTCTTTCTCTCCCTCTCCCTCCCTCTCTCTCTCTCTCTCTCTCTCTCTCTCTCTCTCTCTCTTACAGTCGATGCTCCTCCCGAGAAGGATCGACGTCGGCGTCGCCGTGGGTAACTTGACCGACGACGCGACTCTGTACACGTCGAGAGAGGGCCGCGGGCGTACTGAACACGTCTCGCCTGCCTGCCTCTTCGCTCCGGCTCTCGCGCTCCTCTTGCTTATCCTGGCTCAATGATCGGCAACAGGGAAAGAAGGAAGGCCGGAGGGGGAAAGAAAGAAAGAACACACATAGACGCGAGTATGCTGCGTACACGCACCTTCGACGACGTGCACTGAAGAGAATGCGGGCGGAACGCAAGGCAAAAGGGTCTCACCCCGTGAGAGAGGTAGGAAGAAAAGGAAGCGCGGGCGGCGAACTACCTCGCTGTGCTAAACGTATGTGTGCCACTAATACGCGGAACGCATTCGAATGTGTGGCGCGGTGCGGTGCGGTGCGGTGCGGAACGCGCCACGCAGGCGCTTCCATAGTCCATTACCTTCACGGCTCCGATTCCATATAGTGCGCGAAACCCTGATGAGTGTCGGCATCTGTCGTCACGCCCATGAGATCCTTCGCGATCGAATCGATCTTGCGAACCGCAGGTGTCTCATGCTTAGAATATAGGTAATATATAAATGGAAGAGGAATTGAGTGCTGAATCTCAAGTTGCCTGAAAAGCCCAAAGCTCTAGATATACCAAAGTAGCGCAATCCTTTTATCGGAGCCGAAATGCCGATAATTTTCCTATTGGTTATTTCGGCCGCCATTTTTGACCCGGTGGCTGTAGTCCAATAAGCGCTCAGTATTGTTATAGTAATTTTTTTTAATATGATGCGGTTATTAGGTCAAAGAGGAAGGACCTTCGTGCTACTGTGATATATCTAGAGCTTTACTGAAACAAACATCTGTGCGAGAGAGAAAACTATAGAGTCCAAATTGACTGTAATGCGCATGTGCCACTCAGCCCGTTTCCCCCGTGCCACTTTACTCCATTTTGTTGTCAATGTGTGAGAAACACTAAACAACTGTACAATTCACACAGACGGTCTAAGCATGCGCAATGCGAACATTTCGAACTCTGTAGCTTTCTCTCTCGCACAGATGTTGCCTTCAAATTCGATACATGGGCAATTCTCCTTGCATTTATAATGGTGTATATGTTCTAAGATTTCATGCGACAAAACACACGATGCTTAATGTCTCAATCTCCATTTCCAGACACGTTCCGATATATATAGAGACATCTATAGATTACATAAAATTTACTTATTTCAATATGCAAATTTTACATATTTTAATAAAGAGTATTTGTTATTGTTATTATATATCAACACATAACCAGAAAGTAGAAGTACGTGTTACTTTGTTGATCATAACTTAATAATAATATTTCCTTCTTCTTGTATGTTTATTGTTTATCAGTTGTACAGTCTTAAAAAGAATTTAGTATTTGTTAATAATAATAATAATTTGCTAATGATAAAAAAATTCTAAAAAAAAGATTCTCTTTATAATACTCTATATAGTCTTATTTAATTATGTTACACAATATTTTATCATTTTGCTTATGATAATGAAAATTTTATTGTAACATACGCAATAAAATAACAAATCTCGTTGTACAAACAACCCGCTATATAAATGTTTTTATTATATAAATTATTATAAATTATACGTCGTCGTGATATTTGCATTCAATGACATTGAAATCGAAAAGCTTTTCCATACTTGAACGGGCAACGTACGTCAGACAAATAAACATCACATGGGGGAACTAAAGGGCTAAAGCATGTTCGTTGCATTATTCAATGGCGAGATACTAACCGCGCGAGCTGTACGATTCACGTTGCTAACGGGGGTCTTCTACGTTTGAGAACCACGCACGTGATTACAAAACTCTCGGTATATGTAACCGTATGCGAATAAAGAATTGCGATGACCTCATCGACGCGAGAGCGAGTCCGCTAAAAAAGCTAGCTACGTCGTTCACGGCTGACTGTAGCACTTTGCACTTTTCGTACCTCGCTGGAAAAAGCGGACTCGCGATCGTAATCTGCGCAATTGATCCGAGCAATCGCGGTATATTATCGAGGTGTCATCTCTTTCCCAAAATGCTCTTAATCATCTCGCAATCTTATCGCCACGTAATATTATGATATTATGCAAGTACGATAACCGTTAAAACCGCGAAATACGTGAATTTTCTTGACGAATTGCTATCAATTCATACCACTGTCAAAATTAAAATATTAATTTTAACACAAATGTTAAAATTTGCATTTTGTATTTATTTTAACATTTTTGTATGCTTAAAAAGTCTACTATACGTTTCTAAAATTAACATTTTATTTTTTACAGTGTATTCTTTCATAATTGTGCGCGCCAGTGGGATTAAAATATCCTAATAAAAACGCATTTCTGAATCTTATTTTTAACATTTTTGTAAAAAAGATTTTCACTGTTAAGTACTAAAGAAACAGTGTAGTTTAATCTCTTAAATTAAATAATAATTATTTTTAACTTTTCCAATTATGTCATAATATGAATTAATCTATTTCTATGTGATTAGTTTCAAAAAAGTTAAATAATTTAACCCTATTGTTATAGTTAAATTAATAATATAATAGAAGCAGTGTGTGACGACCTATAGAAATAATTAAGAATAATTCAAGTTATATATAATTTGACATTATGAATTTAACAATGTTTGTCTATCAAAATATTTCTTCTTTAAATATGAATTTTTCCGAAAGTTGAATTTATTCTGTAAATCCAGCGATAAGACGTATAATCATTACTCGTGTTTGAACACGAGAATTCATGCGTTTCTCGTATGCTTGAAATATAACGGAAGACATTGCGAATCTCTTTCTGGAATTTCTGTCAGTGCACAAAGAAGGAGCGTCTCGGTCAAAGTCATATACTTATGCATATATTATATATACAATACTATACATTTCCGGGAGACAACGCGTCGCGTCTTTTAGAAATTACCTCCGTACCTTCCGCTTACGTGTACCTCTCCTAATGGCTGGCTACTTATCTCGTTTGATCCGGTTAAACGATGGTACTCGTGTGCCAGGAATATCTAAAATATCATCTCTCCGTCACTGTATGTTCGCGATCGGAAAAATGAGATGTGCCAGACAAGTTACGGCCGTTAGATAAACGCATCGGAAAGCGTCTTCGAGAGTCTTGGTGAAAAATATAATCAAAAGTGATCAGACGAGATACTATTAAAGACGACCTTGCCTTTGGGTAAATTTTTGTGATTATATCAATGGGGCCCCGAAGGTCTGGAAATAATTAAAGAATGATGACATTATCGACAATTAATAAAAATTTGCAATTATTAATATAAATACGTACTTCGATAATACATGATTAAATTCGTGATTTTTTTTATTATATAAATGCTGTATAAATAAGTACGCATATTTTAAATACTATAATATCTTATATATTGCCGAAAAATTATAATATTTTCTCTGCGCAGTTACCATCTATTGATAATCAAACTCGGATGATAACGTTAAAACACAGTTTTAAATAAAAATTGAGTATTAAGTTTTAGACGTACATGTCTATAGAACTAATAAATCATGAAATTAGTACTGTATTATCAGTTTCTTACTCTTAATCACTTTAATCACTTCAATTTGAACAGTCACGCGAACCCCCCATAAGAACCGATCGTCTTTAACAGTATTTTTTCGGTGTCAAACTGACGCAAAAAAAAAGTATAACTGACAAGTTCGATGGATTTATAATAAGAACTAGATTTAGCAATTCAGAAAATTAAACTCGGATCTAATACGGATTGAGCAAATATGCATCCAGATTTAAAGTTAACTCTTAAATTAGGAAACGAATCGAAAGACAATGCTATCAAAGTGTAAATGTAAATTCTTTCTATCTTTTGTAAAATGTGACCCCCAACGTGAGGTGACGTATGTCAAATTAACTTCGTATCACTAGTATTGATGTCAATTTGATGTATCCTTAAATGAAGGTATATTTCATTAATATTAATATATTATTACGATTATTACTTTCTAGATGATTTTATTGTATAATCTTTATAATATTTTACAAACAAAATATAATTTTTATCAATATAATTACAATAATATATTTTATTTTCAAATGTGTTCTTTTAGAATGTTTTATTTTTTTTATGTTTAATAGTCGCCACGGCAAATTGTGCAGATTTTTGCCAGACACTCCAAATACGCAGGTGCTCCGCATTTGTTGCACAAATATGACGTTCTTTTCTTCATCTTTGCTGATTAAATTACACAGGTTTTTTTATTTTTGTAGCCTTCTATATAAAATATATAAGTAAAAACACACTTTTCATATTTAAAAATAAAAGATATTATTATACTTACATTAATAAAAATTATATCTTGTTTGTAAAATATTATAAATATCATATGTAATAAAATTATCTAGCAAGTAACAAATATATCGTAATAATATATTAGTGAAATATACTTCCATTTAAGGATATGTCAAATTGACGTCACGTTAAAATTTGTGATATCAAAAAAGATGGTCACCAAGAGGTGAACCTCTTTTCACCTTGAAGGTTAACATTGCTCAACAAATTTTATATGCCCTACCGTGTACGAAACAATAAAATTTTTATATTATCATAAATACAATATATAGTAAAATGTTTAATTTGTGTAATTAAATAATATTATATTCTCATTATAACGTAATGTTTTTAAATTATGCACTCTTGTTTGCACTATGCATTGTAATGTAAAACTAAAATAACGATATAATAGGGGCTGTTATTTTAGACGCCTCCATGTACATACGCTGGAATGTGCTCGCGCGGATGAGTAAAAAAACTGCAAAGACAATCAATTTAAAAAATGTCTACTCTTAGCGCTACCCAAAACTACGACGAAGACGTACCAAGATAATGGTTTCGATTCTTTTTCCTCTTTTAAATTTTATAACTTTTTTTATTGTTAAAGAAAGACATGACCTATTACGTCGAACGTTGTTTTCTCGCTGACTCGTGTCTTTATGGCCTTGTAATTACGAGAATAATAGGTATGCTTGTGCAACTCAAAATGTGCATTAATTTCTGTATAAAAGCCTTTACTCTCTTAACAATTCTATATCTACGAAGTAACAATGACTACTGTTCGCGTTAAGGTACAACGTATAAATGACGATAAATACAACTGATCGCTACGGGTTGGCATCGCCTTGGCGGAACGGGGAATCACGTTAGTACACGCTAATATCGTGACAGCGTTCCGTTATTCATTGCAAATACTGAAAATCTAATAATAATATACGTAACATGAACTACAGGTTTTCAATGCTTATAAATGAAATGCAGAATATCAGAATAGCCGCCAAAGCGCCATTTTTCAACGGCTATACACATTACATGAGTGCATTTACATACATGTACCAGTGTAGACGAAGATTTATTTTTTATATTTTTAATTTTTTAATTTTAATTTTATTTGTGTATTTACTTTGATATCACGGATATAATTATTACAATAAAATATTTTATGTTTTGTCTAATTATATATTTTATAATAATACATGTCGAAATAATAGTTATTTTGTAAAAATTTAGAATAATACATTTTTAAGATAATAAATTTGGATATATATATATATATATATATACATTTCGTAAAGAGAAAGGTAACTTATTATAGAAATTATATTTTTTTACCTTAGCTTTTGCGAATATATCTATAAAATTCTTTGTAATGAAAATCGTTGGCTTCATTAACCAATTTTAACCTAAACATTCATAAACAATTTATAAATAATTTTAATAATACTGATCATCAATAACCGTCAGGATGCCATTGAAAAATCAGTTGATCACGCGGATGATGGGTAGTACTCTATATTAATGTGTTAATAAATCATGCTTTTTAAAGAATTATTAACGAAAAATTCATCATCATGGGGCCGCGGCCGGCGGGAAGCACATCTCGATCTCGCAGACTCTTGGTTCGGTATCTTGTTACATTTAACGATGAACATCTGTTCATTGAGGATGGAGACGAAGCCCAAAGGAGATTTGATGCAGCAACAGCAAGATTTTGCGCCGCGTTTCAATTTGACGAGCGGATTCGGTATTTACAGACGTCGATTTCTACGCAATCTAGCATTGCTTCTCGATGCATGTGCACATAGAAACGGTTGCTATTTCGGTGCCGGGTGCGCCAGTTGACGTCACGCACATGCGGCTCTCGAGGATGCGATTTAACGCGATAATCGCCTTTCGCGATCAAAACTTTGAGATGTTTTTATTTATGAGTTGTTGCCAAAATTATGGTTGCTCGCGAAAAATAAGCCAGTGCGTCATATATTCAATATATGTATCTACGAGTATGTGGCACAATTGGGTCAATTCTAAGTAGAATCATAAGACTTGTAACTTGTTCTCGTAAAACTTGTACGATTATAGTATTCTAATTTTATGCGTACGTATCGTAAGACGTATATATGATTGTTAGTAAATTTCTGATTTCTTGTAAATCTTATGGCTACCTAGCTATCTGTAAAGATATTATATAAAGGTATAAGCACTCAAGAGTTCTTATAAATCTTACGAAAATATGTTACAAGCTATACGATTCTGTTTAGAATTTAGGCAAATATCTCATTGCTTTACCGTCAATTAAAATTGATTTATGAAAAATTAAGCTCGTTGCATTAAATTTGCATGTATAATCTAACAATAAATGTGCCACATGCTTCTTATATTAAAAATATATAACAAATATTGAAATATTTGAAATATTTAAAATACTTAAAACTCGAGATTAAAAAAATTAATTTCGATAATTCTTTTTTGTGAGATTAAGACTTACTCAGTATCAGGCACAGGTATCATAGGAGGAGGTAGGCGGCCGTTGTGGTCCAGAAAGTGATTGATCTCAGGTTCCTCTTGCACTGGGGTCTCATAAACGAGTGTTTCCACCATCGATCCTTTACTCGAGCCGAAGGATACCCTAAACAGTAATCAATTCTTATTGAAGCAACAAATACATAAATAAACAAACAAGTTCATGGATAAATTTATAATGAAATTATTACAGAATTATATAAACAAATATGTAAGAATAATATTTTCTCTCCACATTTTCAGAAACGTCTTTATAGCTAAATGACTCTTTACTTATTTTAACATCTTTTATTCGACATGCGGTCGAAACAGGTCACATGATATCGATCAGCACATGAAAAATACTTGTTGTAAACCTCAGTTTTCTATCGCGTGACCACAACCGACAACCGCAAAGATGATATCAAAATCAAAATCTCGCTATCGCCATGGCATCATATTACGATCGCGCGTGATCGAGATTGACCCGTATATAAGTATAAAGTATATGTCGCACATAGTTATTCATTACTCGCCTCGGAAGTGGCTCCAGCGAAAAAGAATCAGAAAAAAATCCCGACAAATTCATTCAACAACTATTCACAAAAATTACATGGTATATTTATACAAGAATAACTTTTTAGTAATTTTGTATATTATAATAATTACTAAATATGTTCGCAACATATGATAGACGTTTCAACTCCTCTCTGTTTGAATCCTCTTAAAGGAGATAATACATAGACAGGAATTCTGATCCTTCCCTCCATCAACACAATCAATTAGATAAAACTTCTGGTCAAACCATTTACAAAAACCCGTGTGAAGCTGGTCTCCCAATATTAAAAAATTGATTTTTTTCTTCATGCATTTGTTTGCTCACGAATGCTCAGTTGGAATTTTCGTTTGCTCACCCTTAGTTCAAAAGATATACGAAAATTATGTTTTGTGAGGCCAACTTCACACTAGCCCCCCAATATTAAAAAATCGATTTTCGTATATCTTTTGAACTAAGGGTGAGCAAATAAAAATTCCAACTGAGCATTCGTGAGCAAACGATGAGCAAACGAATGCATGAAGAAAAACATCGATTTTTTAATACTGGAGGTCCGGGTATGTTAAGTTAGCACCCCAACTATAGTACTCAGGAGTTCTGATTAGAGTTCCCCCTTCCTTTTGACGAGACGAAGAGTTCCCTATAGTTAATAACAAGAGTTCCGCTCAATAAACATTCTTTTTAGATTTTTTAAAAATGGAGTGCTAACTTTTTATCGAATTTCGCATTATTTATTCATTTTCATGAATTCTAAGTATGCACATAAGGATATTATTAATATTAACAAGATATTTGATACATCTGATATACAACAGCATCGTGCTTATTATATGTCAGAATTGGTAAAGTTGTATTTTTTAGCAAAATTTCCCGTATTTTTTAACTTAACAAAACAATAAGTAAATTTTTACTTTCTAATATTAACCAATAGTGTAATTATTTAATCTTTTCATAGATTTTAAATATGCATAATAAATGTAATTAACAAAATATTTAATATTTATGATATATATATAGATATATATATAAATGTGTATAAAATGTGTTTATTGAAATCTTTTAAAGAAATAAAGTAAAAGTTCTAGCTGCATGTGCAAACACATCTATCTGCCAATACACACTTGCAAAAATAAACGCTAAATACGCAACAGTATTTCCTAAGAACGCAACAGCGTTTTGGCAACGGATCAGTTCCTTTTTAGAGTGATTCAAACTATGCGTTGCCAGTATTATTATCAAGAACCTAAATAAACGGTCATCCTCGAAAATACATTAATTGATGTTACAATGAACATGTTAGTGTATTAAATATTCTTGGATAATAAAAATTATGTAAAAGAATTAACAAATTGTTAAAATAATCAACACTCTTCAGAAAGCGCATTAGGATACATTCAGAAATATATAGGAATTACCATAGAATTATCAGAACGAACTATCAAACTGTCAAATTGGACAGCGTTTTACATATAATAAAAAAAAAAATTTCCTGAAAACTTTTATTCAACTTTTATTTAAAAATATTTTTCTTTTTTAGTTTTAATAATATTTGCTTTAAAAGAAAAACAATTGAATTTTTTTGGATACATAAAAGTACGTATTCATTATTTTAATGTATTAATATAGGTATTAATAATAGATTTTACAATGAGATCATGTTTTAAAATATATTTTTAAAAAAACGATTTTAAAATCGTATATTTAAAAAAAACTATTCGTCATTATGCAAAATAGTTTTAGGAAAATATGAAGTTCATCTAAAGAATTAATTTGACCCAATAAGAATAAGTTAAATCAGTGTAGAATTAAAAACGGCATTATTGATACGCCTCTTTTGTTGTCTAAGCAATTATTAGATAACCAAAAAAATAATAAATCAGAATAACCAAATTTGTATTAGAACATTACAATTTTTTAATGAAAAAGTACGCAAATTTTCATATATCAACAAAATCAATGGTTATCGATTTTGTTAATATGTATGAAAACATTTCTGTCAGTGGAATTTTTATCGACGAGAAACTGCAAGAGTACTTTTGCGTACATCATGTTTAACTGCTGTTACGTCTGAATCCGTTTAGTTACTCTAATTCATCTTCAAATATTATTTTAATTATACAGTTTTGATAATATCATAACATTTATAATACAAAGTGTTATAAAACATACACAATCGACAGGATAAAGTTTCTTTCTACTTCGCGTTATTTCACATTAATTTCATAATGATACATCTCTCTAGCTATTTCGTGTGTCTCTTGTCAGAATTACGAGTATTATAATAAATGCATGCAAGAGACGGTCTCGGTACGTAGCGACACTCTACTTTGATGCATTAAGGCGCCCCGTCGAAGTCACGGTGAGGTTAACCCTGACCTATCTTTCGTGCAAGTACCGGTAAAAGTTTCGCACACACGTGCGAAAGTCAGCCTGTAGATTCGATATGTAGTTTTCGAGCTCCACTTTTTTTCGCGAAAGAGAGGCACTTTATCGTGTGAAATCCAATGAATTTGCTGAGAGAGGGGAAGAGAGGAGAGAGTTTATTTAAAAAAATAAAGGTTGAACTTTAGAAATTATAAAAGTCACACAAAAATGTTATTACATATCAACGTTCACTTTGATTGAATATTGCCTTTGAATGTTTATTTGTGTTGAACATTGCTCGCTCTCTTGAATTTCATTTATAATTGTTTAAAAAATGATTTAATGTTTATTTTATAGGGTGTGCAAGATCTAGATTAGTGACTTCTCGTTTGCGAATAACCTTAATTTGAAATAAATCACTTGTTTGATAAAGCAATCTTCTTTCACTTACCTCTTCAGGCTGGCGTGCTTCGCGCCGTTGAGAATCTTATTCTTGCGTTCGCTGCCGACGGTACTGGCTACGCTGTCGATGCTGTAGAGGCTATCGTCCTTAGTAACTCTGCTGGCGTTGTGGAGGGTCGATTTCCTCGCGGTAGTCGTCCCATTGTGCTTCGGGCTCTCGACCAGTCGAGGGAAACCGTGCCGAGCGACAGGATCGCCGCCGGCCGGATCCTCGATCTTGGTGGAGACTATCATCGCTCTAGTCGTGTCCGCGCATTGTCTGGGAGATGTGCTCACCACAGTGGTGCTCTTCTGCAGCTTGCTGGCCGTGCGATAATTGTTCTGTTGACTGCTGGGTTCGCCGGGCGGTGGCTTGTCCTCCGTCGGCAGCATGTACGACAACATTGTTCCTTTTTCTTTCACCTAGGTAAACGGGAAACAAACACGTAGACGGAAATTCAGTACAATCGCCGTGGAAGATCGGCGGGAGTCATTAACCAGGTAGACACGATGATGAGAAAAATACGTAGCGATACAAAAGAGATCAATTGAGGGTCGTCACAAATGGACAGAAAACAAGTATACCGTTCACGGTAATAAGAGCATGACGGCAAAGCCGGTTGATTAATGCTCCGAGACACATAGTTGGAAGTTAACAATATACCATTCGCAACAATTACTTAGGAAAGATTCAGACGATTCTATAGAATTTAGTAGACATGTACAGTTTTAAAAAAGATTTATTTCGTAAAATAATCTTTTTTAAAATATTGTATATGAATTATATAATGTATGAAGTTTGTATCATTCAAAAAATAGTGTTTTAAAATCTGTAGTTTTAATTAGATACATATTAATTTTCACACCTCAGTAATCTGATAAATCGTACAAAAGAGTATTGAATTTTAATCAAATATTGTGAGTTAAGTTATCGAGAAACAGGTGGTTCCGTCGAGAACGCGGAACATATCAATAGCGAACATGTTCTTCGAGTATCAAAAGGATTAAGCCGTGTAAGTGGTTCGATATCTCGTAACGGTCGAGTGATTGTATGAAATCACGCGTGTCGCAGAGCTTATATTATAATCTATGTATATATAGCGAAGAACATTATTATTAGCGCAATGAGTCAATTGTCTCCTGTCAAACTGGTGTGTCGCGGTGCGAGTCTCCCGCGGATGAGCGTCATCGCCGTTATCACTAGCAGATAACTGTATCGGATCCATCCACCACGACGTAATGCAAATACTCGCAATGAATCGGAACGGGCACGAAGGAAACGATTCGCTTTAAATGTGATTACACGCAGTCACTGACCGACAGACCCGACTTCCTATCTTTAGGCGCCGGCCGCCGCGTCTTTGATGATAAAGTCAGCGATATCCGATATAGAAAAAAAAAACGTCCAAGAAAACGGTTACTTACTTAAGTCCAGGTCTGTGAAGCTGGCACCCCCAAACGCGAATTTTGGTAAAATTAACATCGCGTTCGATTGTTCACCATTTGTCCACATTTGTTCATCAAAAAAAAATGTTGTCCACCCTTGAAAAAAAATTACAAATAAATAAAAAATTATAGCACCCCCATGTGAATATTCTTCCGAATTACATACGGGATTCGATTGTCCACCATGCGTACGCGTTTGTCCACCCATAATTTTCTTTTGTTCACCATGGAGGTGCTTCAATTTTTTGTTTATTTATAACTTTTTTTCAAGAGTGGATAACATTTTTTTTTGTGGACAAATGTGGACACATGGTGGATAATGGAATACGATGTTAATTTTATTAAAATTCGCATTTGGGAATGCCAGCTTCAGAGACATGGACTTAAGTACTCGCTTATGATTTAAATTTTAAAAGATGATAATTCGCATTCTTAAACCTGCACCACTGCCAATATAAAAGAAATATGTGTTTATTATTTTTAACTCATCTACACAAATATACTAAGTTTAATTAAATTCAGCTAGTCAGAGAAAGTTAGGTTTACTTGTTAGATATACAAACTCACAATCAGTAATTGTTCGTTCAAGTATAATCTTAGATCCGCTGAATACTTATGTTATATACTTATACACTGAGAAAAAAGTTATTAACTTGACTAAATGCGTTTAATTCGTAGTGATTATTTAGTTCAAGTATTTATATATTTATTTAAATTAAATATACATGTGAGTTATGTCAATCATGTTATTTGTTCAAATTAACAAATTAACATTATTTCCTTGACAGCCCGAGACCGTAACATTATGCATCAACTAATATTCTTTTTGAAACAGCAACTTTTTTCTCATTGTCAGTGTACGAACTATAAAACTTTTATATTATATTAAGCAAACGCAGGACAGTTCTATGATTCAATCGTGAATTACTTTCATTTCTATGCGAATTTCTTATGAAATCGACATACCCGGATTTTCTATTTTAATTCTGTAAAAAAATTTTGCAATCCGTGAAGCCAGTTCGAAAATTTCGATTGCACTGTAATTCGGTGGTAATTGCCGTCGCTCCAACATCTCTTTAAACTCAATCTTAGTTTATGCTCAGATGCATTTGCCGTTGTTCGTTTCTCACGTGTGCGATTTCGCATGCGCGTTGCGACAAACTCGCGTCTCGGGACTGCTTCCGCGACTCAAAACACTCGTTCACTCGCACTGACGCCTGTGCGTTCAAACGAAGCCACATCACACGATTCCATTTTAATGATTATTTCAACTATCGAGACGGTCGCACTGCATTGATAGATGATCGAAACTTCTAAAATTATTTCAACCCCTTGTCGAAAAAGTACATGTTATTATTTCTATGTTGCGTTTGCGTTCCGAGAGTTAAAATGTGGAAATCACATATTGACATAAAATTCCATGTTTTTAAAAGCATTTTAAACAGTAGCTCCGAAACAGCGTCACTAATGCTTCCAACGTAAATGCTGTTACTTTTGGCGCAGCAGCGAGTAGCTTCCGTTACGCGGCGGATCGTGAGAAGAGAAGAGGAACGTTCGCCAGCGGAAAGTCGAACCGCGACTGAGCGTGACGCAAAAGCGAGGCAAAGGTTACAAGACAGACGGCCGGCTATAGCTACATCTGCTCTACTCCGCTTTAGTTGTCCGCTGTTCTTCGTTCTAGATGTTGTTTCTAGACGCCGCTTGATCCAGTAGCATACGTCAATTCGTCCTCCCGAAGCGCTTGCATCATGCACTATCTGTCGCACGTTTTCCCTAACTCAACGCGAATTCGGACTCCTACTTGTAAAATAGTGACTTCCTACAAGTAGAGCTCGCAATTGGTTGTTAACGTTGCATCGAGAGCAGGAGATCGTTTAAGATTGCAAGTTTTTATATTTAACGCGCGGAAATAGATCGATTCTGACAAAAAATTGGGAATCGCCGAATAATCGTACAACCGCGTCAATCTGTGTGGACCGTTCTTGCGTGCTTCTAATATTTATTAATTGCCTTCTTTAAGAGAAATACTTTCTCCATGTTTTAGCAATACATGTCAGCACCATTCTTTTTCTGTTACATAATGTCTTTCTAATAAAAATAACTAAATTGTATATACTGATCAATCTAATTTCTTTTTATTAGATATACATATATTGATAAGAAAGAGATTCAGACAAAAGATTAGCATTTATCTGATAGCTCCTTCGTATCTCGATCTCAAGATTAAACATGGCAAAAGAGTATTTATGATTATTGCAAAGAGAAGAAAATGTGTATGGTGTTTAAATCCACACTAAGTTGATGTTAATATTAAATCAACATAAACAAAATTATATGTAGACTCCGTATGACGTTAAATTCACACGATATTTTTTAGAGTCTAATGGTTTGTGAAATTTACAAAGGTGTGAAAATTAATTAAAACTGTCTAAAGCGGTTCGTATATTTATTTCTTATTCCTTAAATAAGATATTCTTTCTGTATCGTCAAAAAAGATCTCATAATATTTTCAGTTAAATAATTTTCCTATTAATGTAAAGGGAAATTTGACATAGATTAGATCAATTTTTATCGCAATGCGGAAGAATATAAACTGGACGTACTCACGTTCGCACCAAGAAATACTCGAAATGAGGATGTCCGAAATGTCTTCTTGATAGAGTAGCATTGGGACTACCTGAAACACATTTATAATCGATAAATGCGAATGTTTATTTTCTTTCCTTTTTTCTTTAATAGGTTATCTTTATTTTAAAAATTTATAAAAAGATACGTATATACATATGTATATGTTTCATAAATTTCTCTTAAGAATTTATCGGGGGGAATTATTTTTATAAATGAAAGTTAATATTTATACTTTAAACAAACTATAAACCTATACATATAAATATTGTGTTTTAAATAAGTATTTTGAGTTTTCATAAAATAAAAACTTATGCGAAGTTTTATTGCGATTTACTAATCAGATTTACAAATTAGAAATACAAAGATTTAAAATAAATGAATATTTTATTTATTTACTGGATAATTAATATCGCAATGTAACTTTATGTAAATAAATTTGCGAATATATAAAGTATTTTTAATAAAAAGTGTGAATTTAAAAACTTTTCAATTTGATAAGAGACACTTTTCACGTAAGAGTAGCCAAACCCGAGATATTTAAGAGGTAAAAAAATTCGTTTTCTTGGGCTAAATGCAATTTTTAACTCTAAAGTCAGTTTCTTATATCATCTTCTATCTCGCTTAATCGCGTATATCTGTTCTTATCTAACATATTGCAGCGTCATTTATTGCAAAAATTAGCATCTACTGAAAACACAATTACTGCTTTGTATCTTTAGCTAATGTATCTTTTTCTAGGCTGTATTTAGCCCGTTAAACCTTTTGGAATCATTAGATAAATTTCTTGTCAAGGGCAACTTCTGGAAACCGAGAAATAAATAACGAAACTCTCCCTGAAGACATTCGTGTTGCCGAGGGAAAACAGGCTGGCATTTAACGGAGTGAGTTCGGATGCTGCAGCAATATTTGAGTGAAATCATTCGAATACCTTTTCGAGCTATTGTGTATCTTTCACGTGCAAAACGATCAACTTCAATACCTCATGCGTGGTAAGCATAATAAATCGATAACAGCGATTTCTAAAGTAAGACTCCGACGAGCCGATATCTCTAAGGTACACGATAAGAAAGCCATACGTAGGGAGCGAAGTTATTTCGAACTCGGTGGTATACATCGGAAAATTAAAAGAGTCCGGCTTATCCGCTCGATTATTCTACGTCGGGTAACCGTCGTGCACCGCGATAATTCCGTTGCAGTTATCACCTTCGTGAGAACGTGAGTCACTTTATTTTGTGTTGTGTTAACCAAGGTCAAGTCGTGCGATGACGCGTGGCGATTACGTTGTTACATGCACGACAAATGATCATTGATATCGTCTCAAGATTTTGATAAAAGGAAAAATAGGCAACTCGAAGATACTCAACGATTCATTCCTAGTACTAAGATTTACTTAAGATTTTCGCGAACACTGTGAACAAACGAGAAGCAGACTCTCAAAATGCATTTTGTCCAAAATTTTATATTTTGAGTTAGAGATGACATTATGTTTGGTGTTAAAAACATATTTTAAGCTCTATTCTACGATATTCTGAAAGCACTTCTTCACCATCAATTTATTGTATATGCTGAAAAAAGTCTAGAAACTCAAAATGCATTATGTTCTTTAACTAGAGACAAACAAAATGCATTTGTTTAACATTTAACATCTTACTGATTAGCAAATTGTTATTTTCGGATAAACATGTTGTTTCCTTATGACTTCCTTTCTCGTTTTTAGAAAATTATAAATTATGGACAAAATGTATTTTGAAAGTATGCTGCTCAAATGTATAATTGAGATCAAAACTTTTGTATAAATAATCTATATAAATTCGGTTTTTATATAATTAGGAAAGCAGAAATTACAAAATTCTAAAAAATATGAGTATGAATGTAACATCGCATGCGATATATGAACATAATATTAAATCTATACTATATTATTCCTATTTATATCAACCAAAATGATTATATTTAATATTTATATATCGTCTTAAATCCACAAGCATATTTTTTAGAATATAATCATTCTTGTTTTTCGCAATTACATGAAAAACGAAACCATATTAAATCCACCTTAAATATTAAAGTTTATACCAACATCAATATAACGTGGATGTAACACCACGGTGTTTATGTAATTGTCATCATGTTGATAATAATATACACTGATATGATGTGGATTTATTACCATCAAATCCACACTCTAATTTTTAGAAGATATCAAAATGCTATTTACTGACCTATATTTTGAATTCATTCATTTCACGCGTTTGGGAAATATCGGGAAATATGAAGGTTAAACGCGATGACGACGAATTATACATAATGATAACTGCCGCGCTAGTTCCGCCGCGATTACGGAGCAATGATGCAATGCGTTTGAGTGCATCGGAGCGCTAAATTGATAAATTTGCATGCCCCTTCTGTTACGTTCGCAAGTGGCGTATTCTCATACGGTACGACCAAAACGGGCTTCGTCTCGAGAGCGGAATAAATCCTGCTGTTCGCATAATGCAAACAAAGCATGGGGGTTCTGCGATAAATATACCCTTACGAATCACTCCGAAATGTCAGTAGGATCGAGCATATCAAACAGATGCATAATGCAGTGCATCAATCGAATTAAAACGAATTAATTCGAAAGTTTCTCAAAAAGACATTTAAAAAAAATAATTGTTTTAAATAATTCTTTATATTGTATATACATATATATTTTTTTTCAATCTATGTAGGAGAATTATACAATTAACGTTAAATTATTATAGATAACAAAAACAAAGTAAGGTTTCGAACTGAAGTAGTAAAAAAAAATTGAAAAGATGTCTACTTGAAGTCTTACTTTTGGTAAGACAGATAAATTTACTTATTCAAAATATATTTATATCTTCGGTGCTAGTTTCTTATACATGGAGAGTATAAAAAACTATGTGAATTTGGCACTTCATATTGAAAAATCGGAAATTTTATTAATAGTTCTGCTTGTATCTATAACAGTTCCCGATAGATTTTATAAATAGCCCGTTTTTTAGCTAAAAAAAATAGAAATAAAAATATACTAACGAAAGAGACTAACTTTTCGCGTAGTACCTCAAGAGTTGCGAAAATATTGATTCTGTTATAAAATCTTATAGTTCTCGATTCTTATTATAATTCTAGATATATGTATCTTAACAATACACATGATTTTAGGATCTCCTTACAGAAATCACGCACGTAGTACGTGGGATCAGATGACCTGTCACGTCCACGTGATCTTGGATAACGCTGGAGCAGGAAAATATACTGGGTGTCTCATTTGAATTTTGACCCCGAAATATCTCGAACATTATAAGAGATACGGAAAAGTGTTTTAGACAAAGTTGTAGGGTTGCCATATTTAGTTAATCTTTTTTTTTCAGAGTAAAGACATCCTAAAGATAATTTTAGGATGTCTTCGATGAAGTATACTGACCAATATTTTCCTAAATATAGTATATACGTTACTATCCTATGGTAGTGCGGATGCGTCAGAAAGTACTGCGATTTGAGATCACTGACTTCCGCTCGAGCGCGCGTACATATATTATATTTTCAGCCAGAAAGTTGATTCACGAGCCGACCTGAGTCCAGGAATAGTTGATCACTATGAAGCCGTCGCACCGCGCACAGGAAGGGTCGGTTAGCTCGCTCGACTTTCATTGCGGGTCTAGTCGTCAAGAAAACTGACGTTTACTGCTATATAGAGTAGTCTCAAAGTTAAAGACAGCGCGTCTCGCTAGAGATCGCGTTATACAATATTATCGACGGCGTTATGTTATTCGCAATTTAATTATCTTGCCATCTAATCTAATCCGACACGATAATTATAACGGAGTCGTTCTGCTGTCGCTGCTTGTTAGCCCACACACGCTGTCCGAAGGCGAGAAAATGCTTGCAAAGTACTTTATAAGATATTTGTGTTGGACGTCGATAATGTATACTCTAAAAAATATAATGTGAATTTAACGCCATACTTGTTAATAAATATACTTTTCACCGTGATATTAATATTAACACCAACATGGTATAAATTTAAAACTTCTGGTTTATATTAACATGGGTTTTAAATCCATACCATAATGGTGTTGATTTAAACAGGGTGAATTTAAAAGCCATTGTGTTAAATCCAGACCATACTGAGGTTAATATTTATTAACGTTAACATAGTAAGAATTATATAGACACCGTATTGTGTTGATGTTAAATTGAAATACATTTAGAGTGTCAGAGTATGGAATAAATATGTAGTCAAGTCCGATAAAAGTAGAAAGACATCAAAAATAAAAAGTTGACCAATTTTGACAAAATTCAGTTTTGTCGGAAAACTCAAATATGAGGAGAACATTCTACTGTGATTGGTCGATTCTTGCAACTTATATTATTTACAATTACGTTTATGCAATTGTAGAACAGATTTTATGGTTAGTGCATTACAATAATGTCAATATTTAAAAAACCAATCAATGTATAATACAAGGCACTTTCATACTGCGCGCGCAATGTGCCATGCCTGACGTCTTATAAGTTAGCAGAACAAAGTGAGCAGAATCGATTTTAACTAACATTTTTATTTGTTACTCATTTGTTGCTAACAAGTTGCCAAAGAAAAAAATCTGTTGCTCTATTAAATTTTTTTTAATGTTCCGCTAAAGGATATATACATAGAATAAAGCCAATCCACGTAAAAATAACGTAGGAATTTGTTGCTGTTGAAACATACAAGTTATTTTGTCGCTTGTAAAATAAGTATAATTAACAACAAAAAACCTCAGTATTATAGTGGAACAAGAGGATAAAGCATCAGTTGTAAAAAAATAAGCATTTTTTTCTTTGACAACTTGTTAGCAACAAATGAGCAACAAATAAAAATGTAAAATCGATTCTGCTCACTTTGTTCGGCTAACTTATAAGACGTGCCTGAGGCGCTACTATTGACTAACTTTAATCGTTCATAATTTGAAAAGTATTGTAGCCTCGTTATTTTTGCGTAAGAGCTTTCGTCTTAGAATGTTCCACAAAATCTGACAGTGAAAAGATTTACACTCTTTCCGGAACATCGTGTATAAAAAGTTCCAAGAGAATATATACGTATAGTAGTCTACGTAATAATTCGTAGACTGTACAAGCTGTGTTGGAAAGAAAGAGAGAATAACAGCGAGGAGAAATAACATGCACATAAATTTGCCACCGATTAATTTTCCCTCTAGACGCTATCTGAATTAATTAGACAACGTCAGGAAGAATTTTCTCACAGGTAGACACTAATAACGTTCAAAGTAACGTGGCGCTTCTTACGCATACTTAGGTGATTAAGAAGTAGAACGAAATAATCTTCAATTATGTCCCGTCCGTTTGTTCTATACTACTTCTCTTTCTGCGGTTGTAATTTCCGACATGATACGGTAACATTATTTTACAACACAATTTCCGGCGGCGTGACTTCCTGTCGGAATGAAGCGTGGATTCCTGGAGGAGCCTCTTCAGCTCACGAAGATCGTAACCGGAACTCACGCGCTCAAGCATACCGTTAGTCGCGTCTTCCTCGCTGTTAAATAGAGTAGAGCATTGCATGGTGATGCTTGAAGTAAGCTTTATGACAGGCATTCGAAGACTTGTCTCATCTAACCTTGTCAAGCTCTATTTGAAGCAATAAAGCGATTGAGATAATTATAGCTATTCTAAAGCAAGATTTTTTTAACACAACTTCTCATTAATTCGCTATTCGGATTCGCTATGCACAAATGTATCTCAATATTTCTCATAGAAATATATACGTTCTTAAAGCAAGAGAGAGAAAGAGATTTCGCTTTTATCCGCTTAAGCATCATAATGCGTCGCTAGCGGAAGCTTGGAAATTGACTTCAACGATGCCGTTGTTCCGCAAATTCATATCGCCGAATAACGCGTCGGCGCTATGTTTAAAATCATGGCAGTCGTGTTCGAAAATGATCTGAATCTTGCTAGAATGGTAGTTTTCTCAATTCTCTTTGCATTTAATGCCAACGCTCTTATATATTAGAATTCAGACAATACGTGACAATAAATTCCAAAAAGAATGATCGATATTTGACTTTCTGTATAACTATTCACAAATGGGTGTGTGTGTGCGCGCGCGCGCGATCATGCCCGATATCACATGATGCTAAATTTCATAAATGCGAACTTTATAATGTTAGAATTTGTGGAGGCATAAGATATATTTATAGATTTTCGTATACATGTATCCCAGTCGGACTACGAGTCTATATGATATTAATATACAATAAAAATAGAATAAAATAAAAAAATTATCGAATGCATGAGATAAAACTAATAATATTCGCAAATCAAAACACAGTTAGATGACATTAATTTTTTATGTTGAATTTTTCTTTTATTTAGACTCTTTAAAGCGAAAAAGAAGCAATTTGTTCAACGTATTCAAACACGCTCTACTTTGTGCGTATTTTGCGGAAGACAGAAAACCGGTAGGCTGATTAATTAATAATGCAATAATTTATTTTGCTCTCGGTGAATGTAGAAGCTAATACGAAAGAGGAGGAGAATGTAATAACGTTGTTCAGTCCTTTCTTGATCCTGCATCTTTCACATCTCTTCGACTTCTTTCTGTCGCGTACATTAATATAACTGTAGTATTAGCGGACCGTAATACGAGCTACCATCTCGCTCGCTGCATATAGCAACTTTACTTTCAGACGACAGGTATCAGGATTATATGCATACACGGTGTCATGCAGGAATTCAGCGACAAAGCTTAAATTGTCGAGATAGAGAAAGAGAGAAATGTTTTTACAATAACATCTCAATTTGTAGCATAAGAAAAATGATAAAGACTTAAAAATAAAATCTTTCATTTATCCCCTATGGCTTTCAGAGATAAAAACGGATTATCTTGATATAAAATATATAATCTTTTTTTTTATACACACCGTTCATACATATTATTTTATAATTTATTCGATATATCCATTAAAATCTTTAACAGAATTTTCAAGTACATAGCGTTTCAAATTTTAACAATGTCATCTCACAAAAAGTGATATTTTCGATATTTTTTTATATTATGTTAAAATGTAAAATGTAATTATTTCGAATAATTAAAAAACGAGTTGTAAACGGATGTCGTGTAGTATAGAAATAAATATAATATAATATAAAAAAAATTTATATAGTCAAATACATTTATATACAAATATAATAATACAATACGTTAAAGTACTTAATAAAATGAAACCGAAATTCTGATTTTTGACCGGAATTGATCGAAACCGAAACCGAAATTCCAGTCGGATTTCAATAATTTCTATTGTAATATCAAGTGTCAAAAAATTACAATATAAACAGGATTAAAAACAAATTGACAGAAAAGTGTTCAGAATAAAATACATCGTATGCAAAAGATATAATTTAATCCTGAAATCACGTTTAATCTTTCAAATTTGAAGTCCCTATGCGAGTTGTGGTATCTTTGAAATTAAAGCCGTGAAAATAGAATTAAATTAGAGGGACCTCCAAAATGTGCGTCAAAGGATTAATAAGCCCGGGTCGACGACCGTAGCTGAACGTTTTATCGACGAGCAGCGGCAAAGTGCATTACGTCTGGCTTAAATCGTTCGTACTTCTACGGACCGCTTGATCCGAGAGGGCAACGATGCGCATCACTGCAATTCGCGCGAGAGATCAGTAAGTTTCTGTGCGGCTAGCTCGTGCCATAACGAGATAGTCATTTCACGGCGATCAAAGCGACGACGAAAGGAAGATGAACGGAGGGGATTCACGGAACTCTTTCTCTCTTCAGTTTATCTCCGTTTTTAAATTTATTGAATACTACCGGGAGTTAAGAGAGCTCGCGGCTGCCGTAATTAGCACGTTACCGATCAAAGTGCTATATTTAGCCCGCCTTGATTTACGTACGTGGCATAAATACATCTCCCAGGACAGGCGTGCTTGCTTGCGATTAGGAATTCTCTAATGGACTTGGAATCTGTATATTTTTCTTTAGCTATAACATTCAATGATTACATTTCAATATCTTTTTAATGTTTGACATTGAATGTTTCGGTAAATAAAGGTTAAAATTCGGTAGAAGCAAAACATCCTTACATTTTATTGAAGATGGACTTAGGAGAATGTTATAAAATAATAATAAAACTTGTAAAAAAAGATTATATTAGTTTGTGATCCAAAATTGATCCATATTGATCTCTAAGTGTATAAATTATAGGATAAAGATTTTAATTTTTAGTTTTTTATCGTTAGCTGCTTTATGATAAGATAAAAAATAAAAAAAGTACGTGAAGATAAAAGTAATAATAAAATAATTAAATTCTATCATTTGTCTGTGCACATAATAATACAATTTATTTAATAAAAATTTCCTGTGGCTGCGAGATAATATTTTTCACAATAAAATTATTTACAGATTTCAATATATTATTTAATATCATTAAGATCTTTCTAAAATGCTTATGAACATGAAATTATTAAATTACAAGTGAATTTAATTTAAAACGTTAATTAAGTACAGGACTCTTAATTTCAAAAATACAAACAAGACCAAGAAAAGACTTTTAACGATAATTTTTTAATCATAATTAAATAATATATAATATAATATTATTTAATTATCATTATTGCTGCAAAGCAAAAACAACATTAATACTAGAATCTGTTTAATAAATAAGCGATATGTGTGTTCAGTGCTCTTAGCCATTCCAATATTGTTAACTGTTTCTGACCCGTTGGCTTCCGACAAAGTCAGCCAACAAAGAATTCCAGGTCGTACTCTTAGATTTGTTAGCCAGCAACGTTAGCCAAGACTTGTCGAATTTTGAACTCATTTAGATTCTCGATTGCAGTTAGCCAATGTAGTTCATCAATGAGATTAAACCCACCTTAAAAGTAAACAAACCGCAATCGTGTAAAAAAATGTTTCAGATTTTATTTTAGCGTCCTGAGAAAATTGCTATTACTACTCTCTGCAAAGAATTATCGTGATGCCAAGGTAAGAAAAATAAATTATCATTTTACGTCCATGTGAAGATGAAAGCCGCGATGAAATTAGGCTGATTATTTCAGAGGACTCGGTCAGCTTTGTTGCGACACAGTGGACTATTTGGCCAATTGTCAACGACATGATGGCATGATCGATATATGCATCGTCACGCATATGCATCAAACGGGATGTAAATCAGTTACACGCACGCGTTTCGCAAGCATTCAAGTTGTGATAAAGGAGCATTTTGCATTTTTACAAATTCAGATATAAAGGTAGCTGATTTTATGAATATTGATATGGGAAATTCAAAAATAGAATGTTATGTATCTCGCGCAGAATTGATTTGTAAGAAAATAACAGCGAGCCAGAGAGAAAGAGAGAGAGAATTTCGAAAAATATACATCTATTATAAAATAAAAAACATTCAAGTGTGCTGTGTGTCCTAATATATGTATTTTAATTATATTTTTTGATTAATTTTTTATACGTATTTATTATATAATAATTTTTTATTTATATTTATCTGTATATATAGTACGCATGATAATATTCTTTTAACCACACAGTAATATTATCAATTGTCAGTATTTTTTTTGTTAATACTGACAGTATTATTGACCGTTGTAGGGTCACCTAAAAGTTTAATGTGTGAAACATAATACTATATATGATGTAATGCGTATATATATTTGTAGTAATGATCCTGTGTATGTGAACATTGTATATGTGACATAACCTAATACGCTAATCTTGTACGCGACGACGTTGTCGTTGACCTTCAATCAGCTGTGAGACCCTCTTTTTCCCACGGCCAACTTCCGTTTATGGTGTGTACCCCGCTGGGGGTACAAACCCTCTCATATAGTCCACGATATACAGATTATAAGTCAAAATACTCTACTCTTTATGAGATAAAAATCAAGATTTGATTGTCCCTAGCTCAAGATATTATTAAACGCATCAATCAAACTTAAAGAGATCCTAAAGACAATTAGTCATAGTGTAAGTAGAACTTGCACACAATGTGTCATTGACACATCATCACTACATACTGTTACTCATCAATATCTCACGCACACATATACATAAATTTTTGTATAACAATAACGTATTAATTAATCGTCTAAATTCAACTCTAAGAATTTCACATTGTGTTTCTTCGTAAATTACTAGTCTGTAGACTATTATTTCGTAAGTATACAGATTGCACAGCTTTTATGTGAAGCAAATGTTATCACGATGTGATAACATCGTTATAACATTTGCTCTAGATCCATATTAGATTAAAAAATAATAAACATCTTAATTTTGAAATTTTTTGTCGCTATCCATATTAAACTCTACCTCACAGACACGTATATTAATGCGTTTAGTTTAATCCCGGAAAAGAATTTTTGAATTTATAAAAGAGGAAAAAAATAATTGTTATATAAAAAACTATATGGTTTAGTCAATATAATACAGACAACTTTCCCTTAACAGCAGATACAATCCCCTTAATAGCAGATACAATTTAATGCAATAACAATATAATGTAACAACTTTTTATTAATTTTATTATATTATTTAAAAAAAAGGAGAGAGAGAGAGCAAACGAATTTTTACGTTATTCTGAAAACTTCTTGTTTGTAAGTTCTCTAATTTGCGAAGTTCTGAGAGACTAGTCTTCGAGAGATACTTTCTTGAAATGTGAGAGTTTATTCTTTTAGAGTAAGATTCACTCCAAAAAAGAATGAAAGTCTGCCACTCTTTTTCAGTGACAGTATTTTCACTCTTGGATTTCACTCTATGAAATTTAGAGAGTACGTTTCAACTGACCCGGTGATTTGGAATGCGGATAAAGCGTCGCGACGACGCAAACAGTCTGCTCGTGACGAGAGTTCCGGGGCGAAGAGGAGCGTGGGTGTGTCGAGTCAATTGGCGGAATTGGACGGGTTAAGTGCAACGATATGATAATCGAATAAAGTTATCATTAGCTGAAAATGCCATGAAACGGAAACACGATCGATCTTTCACGTACTTTTCGCTAGAGAGATATTGAGTGAAAATAAACTTACGCCTTATAAGTTATTGTTGTCTGCTAAGATTGAATATGACGCAAAATACCGCATTTTTTATTTTTGTTGAGAATTTCTGTAATATTTTTCTCCAAATTTTTTACTGCGATCTATGTACGTAAGAATAAAATGAATAAATTTGTTAAGTAAAACTTTTATGTCTTTCAATTTCCATAGACTATCTTAACTCTGATAATTTTTGATTGATGACGAGACTCGCTAGCGTCATCGCTTCGTGAATCGTTTCTGATTTTATCTGTTTTAGCTATGCTAATAGAGACAGTACAGATGCGTGGCTGAAGGAATAGAATTTCGGTGGTTCTAGAAAGCTGGCTAGAGAGAGTTATTTTGATCCGACGATGTATACCACACTGGGTCAGCGTATCATGACAATTTCCTGAACGCACAAACTGCATCAGTACTACTTGCATACCGGATTTAATTGCTAGTTTGTTGTTTACGCTAATCAGCAATACATGTCTTTCTCGGTACAAGTAAAAATTTAGAACGAAAGATTTGTTTGTAATGGAACATGAAAGACTAAATTATCTTTGGTTGCTTCTTGCGAAAGACAAAAGAGGAGTAATTAAAACGGTGAAAATGGCCTCGTTTACATCCTGAAACCTGCGCGGCATAACCCAAGATAGATCTAGGCATCAGTTTACACGGTAAACGACCTAAAATATTTCTGCTTTTTTATTTACAATATAATATAATTAAGAAGCAACAATATACCTATGTCAATTTGAGACAATTGATATTGTCGGATAGTGCGCGTTTATACCAAAATTAGGCAGCGTATTTCAGATCAAGTCACAAAATGCTAAAATCTGACTTGAAGTTAGGCCAGGTTAACTCTCAAGTGTTTATACTAAACAAACAAAATTTTTCGTAATTTTATCAACTTTTTTTTATGATGACTTTTATTTCAATAAAATAAATATTTTATGAGATATTTTTAATAAACTGCATATTAGATCAGAATTTTTTAAAAGTAGAAAGTTTTCAAAGTCCGCGGACGTCAAGACTTTTAGTATGTCATATAATAAGCCGTTTCAAACAACGTTTATAGCAATTTTGTTTCCACGAAACGTAAACAAAATTTAATTTTTCCGAGCTGTTATGCAAAAAAGAGGGAGAAAGAAAGAGTCCATGAGAATAAAACTAAAACGCAGTGTTTTGTAATAAATAAAAAAATCTTCGAAAACACATTTTTTTCGAGAAAAATTCATCCTCCTGAATAATTCGTATTATTTAATCTATCATTATACTCTTACCATCCTTTTTGAAATCATTTTGATCTATTTCCATTTCTTAAATGCAATCATTCTTTACGCCTCGCTACTTATAATAATAATATAATTTATACCTACAATGCTTGTAATCTTTAAATATATTATTTATATCATATATAAAAATCGTGAAAGAATGGTATTTGTTTGATTGTAGTTATTAAGACAAAAAAAAATATATTAGGCTATTTATAACCTGAAGCTTGGATGTGCATTTAAATTTATAAATTTCAAATTTTGAAATTATAATATAAGCCCTCCTAAAATAGACATTTAAACAAAAGTCTGCATTGCAGTGATTTAAAATCAACTAAGTGTTATAAATAGAACATGATGGAAAAAGGAAGAAGCAGAATGTATTCGCACAGCGTACAGGATGGGTAGGTCGTGTTGAATTTCAAGCAGTTAACGAAATAACACTCACGCCCCTGGCCCTTTGGTCTCCCTTCCATCCCTGTTACCACCGGCCGTTCCCCCCAGCATTGTCCCGGACTCAGTGACCTGTGAAGTAGCTGATCGAAACTATTAGATCGGGTTTCATTGTCACGCCGTTCCTCAAAACCTGTGCCCAACCCTGCGGTAATCAGGTGCGGCACGTACGCATGGCTATCGCGCGCGGAACAAAGTCTCATCCTAATATTAGTCCAGGAAGGAGGAAAATATAATCCACAAATCATCTACACTCGCGTTGCAAACACAATATTTGTTTATATGCAATCATGAGCTCATTTGTAAGAAATTCTATCGTCGAAATAAAAATTATAAATAATTTATTATATGATTTGAGAATACAAAATTGTGTTGTATTGTGTATGTATAAATTTAATTTAAAAAATACGTAAATTCAATAAGAAAAGAATTTTTTTTAATTATCTAAATAATTGACCACAGATTCTAATATATATAATAAATACTAATTTATATTTATATATACAATATATGTATAGCCCTGAGTGTAAACTACAGTTTTTTTTTTATAACGTTCTGTTAACCTTGGATCATTTATGCCAGTAGCATATTTCTCTTAATAAATCAATTGTAAAAAATCAGAAAAAAATTTTTTTATTATTTTACATCTCTACATTGTTATTCCAATGGTTTTAAAAATATAGAAACTTTACGTATTAAAAAATCATAATTTGCAATGCGTTAAAAAAAAATTGCCTATAAATTCACATTCTTGAGGGATGACCTTTCACGAAAAAAAGTTTAGAGATGCTCGCTGAAAAAAACCTTATTTTGAAAAATAAAATTGTCATTCTTTGATACTGATTTAATCACCATTTTTTTAACTCGAAAATAAAGTAATTTTTGAAGTTCAAAAAATGGCAATTAAAAAAAAAATTAAAATTCAATTTTAGTCAAAAACTTATTCATTTTACATTACAAAAATATGAAATAAAATAATATTAGCACAAAGAAATTTTGTAACATATATAATAAAAAAATTTTTTGAGGAATTACAAAAAAGATTTAGAGAAATTGTCTTCATTGGCACTTTATATATACGTCGATCAAGATATTCTCAAGTCCGCCTCACTCTCCGAAGTTTCACCATAAAATATTTCATTTCTTGATCATAAAAGTCATTCCATGTCTTTGGATCTCGATATCCTTATACATATTTTCTGCTGGTGCAGTGTGAACTGTGGGTCCTTCATGGACAGCTCGCGACTTTACCTGCAAAATCGCAGCAAATGGACGAAAATCTTTACGATCGTCTGTATATCCTCACTACTACTTACCTTTTGTAGGTTAGGATCTCTTTCCTGATCTATTGCAATGTTACAGTTAAATTGAAATTTTGACTACTCTTCGAAAGACTCACGATTCACACGCAAGAATAATAATTATAAAACATGATGTGGTTCCAAGGAACAGGCTATAATAATTATAAATTAATCATATTTTCTTTTGATGTCAACGAAATATATTATTTTTACTTTTACATATAATAAAATTTTATAACTGTTATTCATCTATAAAGTTATTTGCTCGTATCTTATCCTGAACATTTTTTCAAATAAAAAATTTTATCAAAAATAAAACTTATCCGATATCTCGATTCAATGTTATTGAATTTGATATTCAATACGTTATGTTCATGTATTTTAACATTAAAACCATCGCTATAACGTTTTCTATCTACATCTTACGCTTTCTATCTCTGTTAAATGAGAAGGATTGTCCACATATATATCCTACATTATATTCAATACGGTGACATTGTTTCACTTGTGTAACTTTAGCGTTATATGTCTCTTATAGGTTTTCTCTGACACCGCACGCACACAACGTTTATCGACATTATTCTTCAGAGACGTGAGAAATAATTAAATTATAGGGTAGCCGAGACCACTGACGGGTCAAACGAGCATTTAAGTTATGATATGTCTGAACGAAAAGCTTAGCAAAAATCTATTTAAAAACACAGACAGTTCTTCAGGAAAAATTCTTTTAAAAACTCGCAATCGATATTTTACTAGTTTATAAAACGAGTTTTATTCATGGTAATGTTTTCAAATTTTATATTTATTCGATAAAATCAATTATATTCATCTTTTAAAAGTAAAATTTATTTTGTGAAAGTCGTTCACGAAAGATTTAATTTAATGGTAATCTTTCTTTTTTTTTTTTATAGTAAAAATGTAATTTTGATTTATTTTATTCAACGCGTAAACTAACTGCTTATGAACACTAAAAGTTATAAACTAATTACTCCGTTTCAACGATCAAGGTATTTGCAACTATCGTCATTAAGAACCTAAGTTGAACCATCAGTACTATCTTTCACATCTGCGTTTCGTATGCGGAAGCTGCTGAGAAAGAATAATGTGGTGACATCAGGATACTCCAGGAAACAATCGTGGATGTGGGATGACGGGGCCAGTCGTCGCGGCTCTCTTTTGCTCACGCGCATTTAGTACTTACGCGAGAAATCGATATCGCGTCTGCGCATCGATACAACTCCAAGACCGTCTACAGGTTGACGTCGAGAGAAAATCATAGCTTATTCCCTTATGCAATTTTCAGATTCTCTCTGAAAGCAATTTTCAGGAACTGGAAATCTTACATCTTTTTACATTTTCTGCACAATCGACAATTAAGAATGTTCTTGATGAAAATATTAAAAAATTTATAAATGCAACTCCTGTCAATCTCATATTATATAACAGATCATTTTAGATATCCCTCGAGACGAGACAACCCTAAGGGAATCGTATCGTACCTTTCCCTTAACGTCATCATTGTCGGGTGGTACGAAAACGATTGACTTAAGGCGACGTTTCATTGTCACTTACTAAAAGAGTTATAGAATTATTTCTCCCAGCAAAATCATAATATTAAATTCAGTTTTTCACAAACAATTGTTTAATGATCCAAACGATTAATTACTTATCAATGTGAGATTTTGAAATTATTTAATACAAAGAGAAATTATTAACAAAGAAAGTTGAAATTTGCAAACAATAATATTATGTATAAATGTATAAATATATATTTATACATTTATGCATAATATTATTGTTTGCAAATATTCTAAGTTATATAACTTATACGATACGCTAATAGAGAGAATATTATTTAACCTAAAAAAATATATATAGGTACGTATTATATATATAACTAAAAGAAATTTTCTAGAACTTGTTATGTATCTATTATTTCTAACTAATATCTTATTCTGCAACAAAAATATGAATCTTTGAATTTTCTATAAAGATACACGAGAAGCTGTTTATTTTCGATTTATACACTACTCAACAAAAAATAGAAAACACTTTCAAACACGCTTAAAATTGCACAATTTTCAGATCAACGTAATTCGATGAAAAATCATCGCAGATAAAAAAACAAAGAATTATTTGAAAATTTAACATCTCTATTTTTGAAATCGGTAATAGGTATTTCGATCTGACTGATTTTTTTTTTTTGGAAGTTGTCTAGACAACGTTCTAAAAATCCGCCAAACTGTAACCGGGTCGACCTAGCGGGTAATTCGAATAATCTCAGCGATTACGTCATTGCAGAATAAAAACGTTTTGTGGCATTTCGTGGCACGATCGCGTTTTCAGTAAAGTAGTTTCTTTCTGAAAATTACGCTAAATAAAAATCATATCGTCGAAATAATCTCATCCTCGTGCCGCACTGAAAATAATTGGCTAAATATGGCATAGCATTTTTAAATGATTGCAACCGCAATTGGCTGCAGCAATTAAAAATGTTGTGCCATATTTTACCATCTAATTTGTTGTAGCAACCAATCTTTCCTTTCAGTGCGATTTATATCTGGTTGAAATAATTTAATTGTTTACCGCTCTTGGCACAATTCCTAAGTTAAGGAGGTGAAGAGAAAGAAGTTTAATCGTATATATCGCTAAATACGCGGCAAACAATTACGCAATGCGCTAGTGCAATTTAGAGACGCGAATTCGAGTACAAATTATAACGATCCTTGAGTTCCATTACGAGATTTATGTGTAACTAAAACGCAGAAAGTCGGAGCAAATTATGTTATGGCCGACAAGTGTACTAGAGAAAATAAGTAAAAAATAGACAAAAATCAGAATTTCCTAATTAAGGTAATTCGCGGGAGAAGACGCCATTTAAGTCTTTATATTTTTGAATTATGTTATTGAATTAATCTACGAAGAAAAATTATTTTTATTCCAGAAATTTTTCTTTACTCATACCTACAAATTAACGAATTAAACTTGAAATATATTATTGGAAAAAATTGATATCTCACATATCCTGCAAATGGCATTTCTTCCTCCTATAAACATATATGGATAAGATGCTACTACCATTTATGGGAGAAGATGTCACAAGCAATTAAATAATGTAATGCGATATATAAACTTGCATATTTTACTTATTTATAATACACAATAATTCTTCTCACCTCTCTCTCTCTCTCTCTCTCTCTTTCTTTATATGTATCGCTTATGCGCCTATTCTGTTATTCTTCCGCATTATTTTCAAACCTATTGTTCAGAGAACATCTTACTGTATGCGGCTATTATTGCATTCAGTTCGTCAAGTGACTCTTCGCAACACTCGACTTCTCATCGGCAGAACAACGCGTCCGTGGCAGACTGAGCTTGAAATCGATAATTTAAGTGGCTGTTAAGGAAGAATTAAGAAGCCGCTTAGGTTTGTATCAATTTTAAAATGGATTCATGTCGTATGCACAATGTGTTTAAGATGTAGCACAAACGGAATAATAATAGATAAACTTCAATGGGTGTTGTCAGCTTTTCATAAAAACTTTTCAAAAAAAGTTGTATCCTTTATAACCGAGTACAAATAACTTTATGATATAGTACGGTCTGTGTTTGCGTATTGTATGTGTGAAGAACATAATATCACATTTTTATACTATTAGAGAAAAAGTCTGATTGTATTAATTAGAATTTTGCTTGACATGAACAAATCAAAATTTTCTAGTTGAATCTGTTATAATTCTAGCTCTGATGACTTTGACCTTGACATATGTTGTCAAGGTCATAACCCTGAGTGACCTTCAGATGGTTTCAGTTGGTGCTCGTTTAAAAGTTATTATATTAAAAATCGATCATTATTTCTTCTAAACAATATAAAATTTAATTATTCAACTTTCTAAAAATAAACAGAAATGCGGCGAGAATCAGTATGAGCAGAATCATCATTGTATTATCAATCAATTTACTAAAATAACCCCATCAAATCGAAATGGCTCCGCCGAGAAAGGCGTTTCGTTTTCAAGAAATGTCAGCGGTTGCGAATGCAAACGTGAAAATGTCAATTGAGTACTAAGAATATGTTAATTCCTAATATTTTTCACGATTCCACATATATTATGTATATAAGATTCTGCTTAGATGACCGATTAACATTTCAGTCGCGTGATTTAACCTTCGACATACTTATCGCTTTAATTCCGCAAATAACGGTTCCATGTAATTGCTAAAGTGTAGTGTAATTAATTTTTAATTAAAGACTCGTTTGAGAGAGCCGGTTTCCGATTAATGTTAATGCCGCTCTTCTCCGAGTTATTTTTTCAGTTATTCTATAATTCCACATTGCGTCGGAATAAATAAAGCAACTGATACCTTTTACTTACCACGTAAAAAGTACATTCGAATTGATGACTCATTCAATTTCAACGCTCTATTAGCTCGTATCACGAAAAATTTTCGCACAGCTCACCGGCTAAATTAGCTGGATATCGGTAGGAATGCGATAAACAGAATGGGGGGTAAAAGTACACGGGACTGAGAGGAAAAACGAAAAGTAGGAGATAGAGTAGAGAACGATTGCCAGACGTCGCGGCGTCGGTGTGTAGTAATGGTTCTCTAGATATATAGGCACCACGATGGGCCGCTTGCACTCCTCTTGTGCGTTTAGGAGAGGAGAAAAAGTCGAGAACAGAAAATATAATTTCACTAAATTAACGTTTTATGGAATAATCTGCGATTATAATCAAATCTTTGCATCGCCAAGATTTTTCACATTATTTGTTTGTTCTTCGTCAAAGTATGTTCGACTTATTACGTATGATGCATACGATACTTTTTACATTGTATAGCATTAAATTTCATTTTAACCTCATTTTGATTGACGCTTGAAAATTTATTTGACATGGATTTTCTCAATTATTTGACACAGAGGTGAGTTTTTTAACAGAGATACTTGAGTGAATTGTCTAATACAACAAATTTCTTGTTCTTAACAGAATAAAAAGTTACAATTTCAATCGGTCATCCAATCGTTTGACTTTTGACTTTGGTCTCTCTGAGCAACAACTCATCAAACATCATTTAACATTTTCTTATCTCATTTCATTGTAATGTGTTCACATTTTCATATATCTTAATTTAAGTTCTATAATATAAATGTATAATGTTGCGTTCTTTTTTATTTTCTGAGGAGGGCCACAATAGAAGGCCGAAACATGTTAAATTCGATTAATTTCACGATAGTTTATGTTTTTATATTAATGTAGCGAGTTTTAAATATATTAATATTGAGATGATAGCTCTCGTTTGACTCTCATTTGCCTTTACATTGTTTTTTTTTTTTATTATAATCAAAGTAATATATATATATATACCTTTTTCCAAAATAAGTAACAAAATAATATTTTTAATTAAAACCTTTTTAAAAATGTTCATTAGTATCATTATTATTAAATTACTCGTCAATTAAATTTGCGTTATTACTTCAGCTTCAGTTTAGAACTGTGTTTCAAGGCTGACTTATACCTGTACATTCTACCAATGCAGATTAATTTCAATCTCAGTTCAATTTACTCTTCATCTTTTCTTATTCTAAGAACCAGAAAAAGATAAAGAGTTAGTTGAACCAAGATTAAAATTAAACTACATTGGTAGAAATAACGGGCATTGATCGGGCACGTTTAAACTACAGAAATTGTAAGATTTACGTAAAAATATTATTAAAAACCAAAGACTCGCTTTGATTAAATATTGCCTTCCGTTGACCGTTTCTCAATCGATTTTCAATTACTATTGTTTTCCAATTACCTAATATTAATTATATTAATATAATGAATTTAAGTGAAATCTTATATAACAAGCATAACAATAAAATAAAGGCAGAGGCAATGATCAATATATTCTACACCAATGAAGACCATTTTCAAAGATTAACGAACTACTCGATAAGCTATTAATTTTGATCTTATTAAAAACCTACTTTATTAAGTACTTTCAAGCTTTTGCCTCACGGAAGTATCGGCACACCGTTGCTATACACCGGGTAGGAAGAAGGAAGCAGCTGAACTGCCTCGCATTGAACGTACCCTGGAGGAGGGTTAGATTGCGCTCGGAATGCTGAGGGTTGTCACAGGGGAAACAAAACGAGGGGAGAATCCGTCGGAGAACGTGGAAATTGGACGTGCGCACGTTCACGTCATCTTCCTATTATATAATATATCGTAAATTCGCGATCGCGACTTAGTCGCCAATAGTTAAGGTACGCCAAATGACAGGACACGTTTGACCATCTGCTCACTCACAAAATAGGCAGGGGAGGGTTAGGAATGATTCATGCCCTCGACTATAATTCGAGCCGTTCGTATCAAATCGCGATTGTATCACGTTACGTGGTACGCGACATTTGAAATTAATGAGTAATAAGAAAATGTATAAATTGTCTAAGAAATGAAACTAACGGACGAAACCACGTAAACAAAATTCTCATAAAAAATTTAGATTTAGATGTATGGTTGGTATATCATGTACTTCCTCTTACTTTTGCTCTGCGCAACTTCCTCATTTCGCATAATAAGAAAATTAATCGACATAAATAAGTGAAGATCATATTCTCGGTTAAAGCTAATCTTGATGTCTAATAATAGTTTTGCGTGAATTCTACAATTTGCAGTTCCTGTAAACTGACCGCCGAATACTTGACGCTCTTGAAGCACAGTTTTATACTGAAATTAGAATACGTAATATTATAAATTAAATTAACAAGCAATTTAATAACAAATTTTTTGCTAATGTTATTATTGTAAGATAGCTTGAAACTACAAAGAATTTTTTACAGAAAATATCAACTCAGCCAGAGTTCGAGTCTTTCTATATTCCATGTGTCTTTATCAATTCAACCATTGAAGCTTAAGATTTATAATTTTTATAACATCAGATATTCTGGTAGGTAAAAATTAGTACAAGTAAAAATCATGTTATGGTAAGTTCCTGCCAGATAACAGCGGGTTACCTTTCATAAATCAGGTATGCAAGTAACTGTGCTTTAAATTGCCGCGTATTATTACTATTGTTCTCGGCTTGCACTTCGCGCACAAACTAATCAGTACGATTGAGATTGCGGAGCAGTAGCGTGATATTGCAGAAACCGATTGCCGATAGTACGATAAGTGGCAGTAAAAAGGTATTAATTCATCACGATTGCCATTGTTGTTTGTACAAAAGGACTTCCGAGAGAACTATGTTCCGCTTATGGCAAGAGAGAAAAAGAGAGAGAGAGAGAGAGAGAGAGAGAGGTAACCCCAGAAAGTGTCAGGGCCGTACGGAAAGAAATCTCGTCCTGGCAATTTTTACAGTTCATTTCCTTTTTTAAACAAATAAAAAAAACCATGGTGTATATATATTTAAATATATGCACCGTGAGTTACTTGATTTTGAAAGAATAGAGAATAAATTTTATAATTTTATATTAAAAGGTAAAATGTATAATGCATTAAGGGTATTTTGAACATATTTTCAATATAATAACAAAATTATGAAAAAATTACAGATTATTCTAAATCACATATTAAAATAATACGTTTTAATAAATAGTAATATTTTTTAAATTTGTGTCCTAATAACAATGTATGGAAATGAATTATAAAACAAATTACAAAAACCTTTTAATATAAATATATTATGTATTCAAAATTATTTATGTGTAAAGTTATATTGCAATGCATAAACTAGTTGTCCAGTAAATAAACAAAATATGTAACTTCGTATAATCAGTGAACTGCATTGGAACTTTGCATATATTTCCGAAATGTTACGCTTCAGAGATTCGGTGATGAACTCTTATTTTTCACTTCATGCGGAGTTCATTTTGCAACGAGAATTTAATTCGAGGCTCAATCGATATAGTCGAAAAGCTGCAACCAAATTATGGCCCCTCACCAAATTCTATTTAGACTTAATCCGCTCCTGACTCGAGTAGTATATTCGCAGCAACGAGCGCTTTGTTCCGCATTCCCCTATTCGCAAACGCGGCACAGTTGCGGTAGCAGCCCCATAATATTGTTCGCGTGATGAACACGCGACATGTGCGACTCGTTACATGCTTGATTGCCTTATCTCTCGTTGCATACGTAGCACACGCATGTCCATCAAATGTGAAGAACAGCTGTGATAACAGCTTTTATGATGGGTTCTTAATAGAAGTAACTTTCAGCATCTTTTCTATTTTCATCTTTCTTTCGCTCCCTGTTTTCAGTTATCTATTTATTTCTCGATAAGAACTTAAAATAAAATTCACTTAGCCAGAAATATACATTTTATCGATCAAGTATAGGAATTAGGGAGAACACTAATTTTTATTTTAGGCAGGAACTTCAGAACTCTTCGGGGTGCATTCAGAACTCTATCGAAAATTTCATTTTTTTAAAAATGAGGTGCCAACTTCACAGAGGTTGTTAATTATTTATAATGTGTTCAACCTGATATGATTTCATGTACGATATATTGTATGTTTGTTCAATGTTTAATGTTAAAAACTTTATTATAATTTTTCTTCCTTAATCATATTTAGACTGATGAAGATTAAACAGTCAAAACATTCCTATGATTTTAATTGATGAAAAACTAGTTTAACGTTTAACTCTTTTAATATATGATTTAATAAACTAATTTACAAATTTCACAAGATCCAATAAACGTGTTTATGTTTTTTGATCTTTCTATTTACTTTCTTTTTGCTTAGCTATATCTCGAGCTATATAATTTTACATATTTTAATTGAATAGATAATGTTAGATGATAACGAACTATTCTCATTAATTTTTCTTTTGATAAAACGGTAATCGGAGAAACTAGCTCATGTTACAAATGGTAGATGAAGTTGTCAGAAAAATCAGCTTTATCTATCTAAATTATTTAAAATAACTTATCTATAAAAAGATACTAACGGAAATTAAATATTTTATTTAAATCGACATAAAGGTACTCTTGATTTTTTAATAGACTTATCATTCGTATCGCATGTTTCTTGATATTTATATCAATCAAACATTATATCCCCCCATTTATAAAATCTTGAGGCATTGCTTAATTATTTCACAATTGGAGCGTATACGTCTAGGCATCAGAGACGATTGCAAAAATCCCAGAAAAGAGAAAAACAATGAGATGAAAGAGAAATTATTTCCCTTAGGAATACTGACGAAACGCGATATCGGGGAAATCTTGTTTTATGTAACGTCTTTCTTTACTTTCTTGACAAACGATATAACTCCGACAACTAAATTCGCGAAATAAATCCAATGACAAATAGAGTTGTAGCTCAAAAAAATATGAGCTATCTTCAACTTGCTGTCGTAACTCGAGGAATGTACTAACAATCCTTTCGGAGAAAGTCTGCGAATTATTGAATATAGAACGAACATGTAACCACGACAGGCGATATATGGTATATTCTTATTGTATAAAAATCATCAAAACAAAATATGTCAATAACCTATAGTCAAACAAAGCTAGGATACTGTATAATATTCAGTGTATACGAAACGTGAATGTTTGCAGCGACTGTAAATATACGATGAGAAAAATTATGTGGCTACACTTTTTGTTCTATAAAAGACAGTATTATAAATTATTCTCCGTTTTGCTTACGTAGATCTATTATGCGTATTCATTTCTCGAGTTCCTGAATTCGATTTACGTAACATTATATGTGAGATTTCATTCAAATAGACGATCGCTATAGTGTCGTGTTACGTCTGTGAGACAATCGCACGCTCCGCACACGCGATTTATCATTTAATTAGTTTTGTGAAACGCAAAATCAGCAGGATTAGCCATTCTACATTACTTCTATGTCACTTTTATTGGAAAAAGATGTGGGAATACTCTGGGATTGATACTTTATGAAAAATGTTAAAATACTTTATTTTCTTGTAAAGAAAACAAAACATTTTATACACCGCGAGGAAAAAAATTGTTCATTTGGCCAAATTAATTTAGTTCATCTAGATTTCTTTCATTAAAAAATGTATGTATTTAAGTCAAATATAATATGTTTAACTTAATCTACATCTTTCATCAAAAGAAATTAGGACTAAATAAATTAATTTAGTCAAATAAATAATATTTTTCTCAGTGTGTATTTATTGTACTAAACACAACAATACTTAGCGTGCAAGCAACTTTATAAAGAAATGCTTTTAATGAGTCACTTCCGATCCCCGCGATCTCTTCGTATGTCGAGTCAAGGGTCAATAGCGTTACATAAGCCCTCGAGAAAAAATCGTACACGGCAGATGTAATTTATCGCTTGTTTTCACAACAATGTATAATCACGGTAAAAATGTCAACTGTTCGTCGCTGCGATTCTTCGTTATGTCATTGATATAGTGATTTCACCACATAATGGCATTATTCAGGAAACACTGTGAAAGTAGAGACTTCTTCTTACATCATTAACATGTGATGCAACGGTGAGATCGGGTCGACAAAAAATTTAAAAAGTAGTCTAACGTTACTGCAAGATACGTGGGAACACGTTACGTGATGAGTCGTTAACCCCTTCAGACCTGAATTAAATTGAACTATTAAAATAAAAAAAAATTTAGTTTAAAAACATTTATTGGAGCCCCATTGGTTCCATTGGCTGTATTTAACTTTAATTATGGTTATTGCCTCTATTTAACTTTAGTCATCAAACACAAAATTTGTGTTAACCTAATAAATTATAGAAGAATTGCCAAAGCTTATTTGATAATACTGATTTGGAATTTCTGCTGTAAACAAATATTTACCGAATCAAAATTAATAAACTAGTAAATTGAAAGAGAGAGAGAGAGAGAGTGCTTACTGTGTGTAGTTAAAATGTTATAATAGAAATAAGTGTCCCACATGTGTGAGACTTCACGCCCTCTTCGTCGCCCATTCCAACATTGTAAAAAAGGTAACAACCTGTGCATCCCTCTTCGCATTCCAAGCATTGTAAACAAAGTGAGGGTTACGTTCGACAGGTTTTTATATGACACGCGACACAGGTTAGCGAAGAAAAGGCTGTCGTTCTCTCATGCGACGTTATACATTAAGTGTTAGGAGAATAAATCCGATTACTTGCAAATATAATAATATATTTCTTACGTGTTTTCTTAACAAATGTAAACAAAAATGTTTATCTATTAAAATTTAATTACGACAGTTAATATTGAATTTCTTTTCATGTCATTTGCCTTTTTAACAAGCTGGTCGTCTCAAGTAAGTAAAGTATATAAATTCACGAGTCTATTTAAATTTTATAAACAGAAATGGAAAGATATTGCTTTTATTATTTGATTGCAGATTCTTATTTACTATCAATTTCTATTCGTACAGTACAGCACTTAGAGAAGGGAGTACGCATCCTAAACAAATTTCCAGGACACTCCCAGGACATTCTCAAGATATCCGTTAGATAACCCATATAACCCAGCGAACATCAAGTTGCAAGTAACATTAATAGTAATTTGCCGCTCAACAACAATGTAACTAGAATATAACACGTTATATTACAGTCGTGGGCGAGTTTTTTTAATTCGTCGATTGATCGATCGCATTGTGTGCAAATGTATAATTTTGTTCCGCCAAAGTTGCATTTGCGCATAATGCGATCGATCAATCGTTGAATTAAAAAAAAAACTCGTGCTATTTAAGTGGGAAATAACTGCACCTAGCATTACGTGTAATTCAGTGTTTTCTGGGAAATCTTCATGGGATGTTCTATTTTCGACGTTCTCGGGAGAACGTCGAAAAATACTCTTGAGGTCGTTTCCAAGAGGATCTCTGGGATAAAGTGTGTTATAAAAGGAAAAGTACGGATATTAATGATATATCATCGTTGATACGCGCATCTACAAAACGAACCCTAATTGCTTTATTACGGAACGGATGAAAACAAAATTCCCTCCAGACGACGATATTCGAAGATATCCTCGTCGAATAAGAGCGTTCGCCGATCGATACCAGGCGCCAGGACCCTCGTCTCTCGACACAATGATCTCGATCGACGATCTCGACAGCGCGACAGAAAAGTGAAAACTGATACACGTACCTGCGTCCGAAACGACAATGATGTCGGTACCGCGGAACAGCTGATCGACTCGCTCGGTGGGTGTCGGCCTCGCCTAACCTCTCCTCCCGACCACCCTGCTGTTACTGCCGCAGCTGCACTTTCTCACGCATCCGATGGCACTCGAGGACCGACGGGGGAGCGATGCGATTTCGGCGCGCACTGATCAATTTAATCGCGTGATCGCGAGATTCCACTCGTATAATGGTTTCCGTCGCGATTCTCTTCGGTTAATTCAAAACACCGCAGGTTGTTCCGGATCGACCACGCGGACGACAGAAACGCTCACCGTTTCACTCTAGTTCGGAATTTCCGCAACGAACACTAGGAAATGTACCGGAGTATTCCACCCATCGCGTCGCGTTGTAGGGTCATAAGAAAAATTACGGAGTTATTGCGCTCTCATGACGAATATTCGCCCAATGTTGCACGATCTTCGTTAAACGGGTGTCTTCGGCGAGTAACATCCACGGCCAACTTCCGACAGGAAGACACCGCGACAGCGGGACGTGCAACGTCAGGACGTAACGTCACGATCGGTGCGTCGCTTTTTATTGATGACAACGCACGTATCCGCGCGGCGTTGCGACACTGCACTCGCGGCGGAACGTCGCCTCGCGAACGGCTATATTATTTGTCGGCGGACCCGCGTAGTCGCGAGGTAACAACATCGCTCACGGTAGGCACAATATATATCCTTAACGATGACACAAGCTGCATACACGCTGCGACGCGGGATGCGATTGAAGTGTGATCGAACTTACGCGACGTATCTCACGGCAGGTGCCGAGCGCGAATCCTGGGGCTTCGAGCGTGGAATCCTCGATTGTCCTCGATGCGGGGGGACGTGGGGCCGATCGAGTTCATATTTTGCTCCCCTCTACACCCTCGATCGCACCGTATCACTGCCCCGAAGTCGACCGTGACGCGCGGTGCGTCGCTCGAATATACACGATGCACTCGCGACTAGAGTGCGGGGGGAGGGGGGGGGGGAAAGGGAGCCCTGCAGCCCCGTCGATTAATCCGCACAGCGCGCGGAGTAAGCTGGCCCCGCTCTATTTACCGTTGGCGCGAAGAAAGCGGGGGCGACTCCGTGCTCGTCGCTCGTAACGGGCTGCTGACTCGGGACGAACCGGACCGAGCGAGCACGAAGGACAGGGACGGACGGGGCGCTACGTGGATCCGCTCCGCGTATCCGCGACGTAATCCCATACGCGGTAAAGAGAAGACTGATACTTTCTGACACTCGGAAAGTGCCGTTCGGCACGGCATAGTCGCAGTTGGGACTGTATGCGCATGCGCGCGCCCGGCTGTCATCTCGCGCTTCACTTCACAGGCATCGGGAACGATTTACTGTCGTGCCTGCACGCGAATCTTTTTCTAATTGTAAACGTGATATATACAAGTTGGTAATCTTATTATATTACTCGCAAATAATATACTCATTTGTTATCGCATTGCTCGTCAAAGTGTAACTTTGTTTCACTTAGATTTTTATTTTATTTTTTTTTTTCCTCTATATTTTTGTCTTGTACTTCTTGATTTTTTATCCTTTTTCCTATTTCATATTTTTTCAAGCGATATATATAAATAATAAGAATCTTATTGGATCTCATATATGTGAATACACAATGAATAGGAAATTGAACCGTAATAGTTGAAGTTGGATTTTTAGTGTTTAAATAATATATTTTTTATTTAAAAAAAAAGAATATATGTCCATGCTCGCCCTAATATTGTCTTCTTATCAATACGACAAGACGAATACTTAATTCTACAATTAATAATGAAACAACATTTGTTAAACATTGATAAATATTGAGAAAAATAAAAGTTAAAGGGCGTAGAAGCCAACGCTAATTCTTAGTGCAAATTTTATAATTAAAATTTTTTTTTTAAGTACCAAGTGTTCTTTAATGTAAATATAAACAATATCAAATCTTATAGGACCGTAAGAATTTAAACCAATAAAAACCGATCAAGCTAGATCTCGGATGCTTCTGTATAATTGCGTATGAATTAATATACTACGTTTGTAGATTTTTAATTGTGGACTGAATTTATCAGACTTGAAACGCAACACTATTGAACTACCGCAGTAATGTCGCGAGTTAAATTGACTAACAATTCAACAATTTTTGGTGCTCTTTGAGCATCTGAGATCGATCTTAATAATGATTAATAAACATATTAAAATCTGTAAATAAATAATTTTTTATTACGAAAAATATTACCTCGGTCGGGAATCGAACCCGGACCTCTAGAGATATAGACTTCCGGCCAGATCACGTCATAGAAGTTCGTCAAATAACTTATATCGACAGATCGTGCGCGCCTATACAGCACGCAGCCCATATATTCTTTAGTGTGAAAGAATTTTTTAAATGGAAGAACTGCAAATTTATGTAAATGACAAATTATGGATGTTCGACATATTCGATGCTGAATTTCTAGCGGCAACAATTGGCAGTAGGTGTTAATAAACAGCACGATGAGACATCCGGTCTGTTTACAGCTATGATGTAAGAATACAAAGTAAAACATTCCCGTGGATGCGCAGTAGAAGAGTGAATTTTGGGCAAAATTTGATTGGCTGTTCCAGTACGTCAGCGCTGTTATACGCAGGAAAGTGCATATTTGGCAAAATTTGATTGATTCTTGCCAGTCTTTCCACCATTGCTATCGCCATTATGTGTATTGCTACACCTTGTGCTTTTACATCGTGTTTACACCGAGCACACATGAACCACAATAGCCGCCGAATTCGTTCTGTTTTTTTCGTGCGCGTATAGAGGAACGGAACTAGCCAATCGTGTGATGCGCTGTGTCCACGCTGTCTCATGCGGTCCATGCGTGAAACGGAACGCATCCTATGACTCACGTTTCACAACTCAGTTATGACCATCAATTGTTTTTCATTTGCACCGATTCTCAGATAATTTTCATTTACGACGTCATAATTTACAATTAGTTAAATGCGCATTAAATTCCTTTTGCATTCTGACAAGATTCAACTGAGTTTTACCTACAATCTGCACAAAATCGGGACCGTGTACTTTAAACTGACAAGTCTCGTGAACTCACTTTACAAATAAGGTTCTGAATTTGTGTTGCCATGTGATAACTTTACCAAAGTAAGCAAAGAGTGACGTCGTTAATCTAAGTATGAAATTTATTTGGTCAATTTGTAAAATTCTTTCTCCTGATTGGTCAGCAAATGCTTCAAAATATTTGTAGCGAGACTCTGATCATTGTGTGTAAATGGAAAGAAACTTTTGTGCTGAGACCCATACTAAATATCACCAAACATTATGACATGGCGACATCTGTTACGTGTTCCCGTTAAGTTTAGACTAAATTCATTATATCCATTTATTTATACATAAACGTTTCAGGATAAAATTTCAATATTAATATTTTTTTATAGTGTGTTTTAAATATTAGTACTCCACAGAAAAGCGTGCTGATAATTTTTGGCATTTTTGATGAAAATTCCGGCTCGTCCCCCGTACACTATTTTTTAAATACATTGCTGAAATTAAAATAATTTAATAGAAAGCTACTAGTTAATACGCGTATCAAGTGCTTGTAAAGGTTCAATTTTTTAAATACTTTTAACTATTATATACTACAGCATTCGGTAGAAATATATTGTGGCGATAATTTTCGACACTTCTGGCGATAGTTCTGGCTTGTTCAGCTCGAGTTCTATGCAAATAATCATTGTCAAGACTGTATAAATATATTTACATTTCTGGTAGAATAATTTTATCTCCTTTATCAATAACAATATATATTATATTATACATACACATATATAAATATATGTTGCTATATCTACATAAATTACTATTAATGAAGGAGATATTTATGTTATTATACGATAATCTCTGAAATGGTTTAATAAATAAGACGACTTTCGTATGCAATAGAATATTATATTAAAATATAAATGCTGAATCTACAACAGAGTTACATGTTGCATTATGTATATAAATATCTTACATATTTAACTTTTACTGACTGTACAGCAATCATTTGAAAAGTTGTTATTCTTAAATACTTCAACAAAATTTTTCTATTTGACATATATATATATATATATATATACACACCTCACGCTTCTAAATATATCTCATAATTATTCAGTTTACGTTTTCAAATTCGACAAGTATAAATACGAATAGACATTTCCAAGAAAACGAAACTATAATTTCTAATGCAGATTACGATTTGAAATTGTTCGGTGTGTACGTACATAATTTTCTAATCAATGAAATCAGAAAACAATTATTCATGTTTCATGGCTCTAGGATTCGTTGAACCAAAAAACGCGAAAGACATGCGAGAAATTTTTAATATTATCTAACATTCCATGTCAGAGAGAGAGAGAGAAAGAGAGAGAGAGAGGATATGCGATAAACTTTTTTAAGTAAATCCTCACTACTGTTCGTCCTTGTCTTTCGCGCCGTGCTTCAGGATTCGAGTGAACTCCAAATAGTCAAACATAGAGCCTTTGATCGGTGCCTCGCGGTACATCTCGTCTACATCGTCGTCCGTAAATCTAAAAAAAATCAGTTAAGATTTTATATAATCATTCAAGAATGCCAATTGATTTTGGTAATTATTTACAATAGAACCTTTTTCGAACTTTAATATGTTTTTTTTTACAATCTTAATAAAAAATTTTTGTCGTAACTCTTGTTGCTGATAATCAATCTGGAAAGATCGAAAAATGTGTAATCTATTTATTTTTTTATCTATTTATTTTCAGCGTAACTTTTCACTTTTTTTTTTCGATATTACAAATGTATTGTAACCCTTAAAAGAACCAATTTCTCTGCTTTAAAGACAAAAATGTTCTGCCTTAAAAACTCAAAAATTACATAAAAAAATAATTTGTATTTTTAAAATAGAGAATTTATAATATTTTTAAACGAAGATTTAATACATGAAACATTTATGCATGTATTATATTAGTCACATAAGAACTAAAATCAGCCCTTTTAAAAGGTTATATATATTTATAATGCTGGAAGATTCGAAAATGTATAATGAAAACAAATAATTAAAAAAAAAATTAGGTAAGTTACACGTTTTTCGATCTTCCTCGATTGATTATCACAAATATTTTGTAAATAATTATCTCGATTTCATTATTTTAATAACATGTCATCGATATCGTGATTATTATACATTATTATTTCTTAAATGTCATTGACGAATTGATAATTATTAGGAATGAAAATAACTGCACATAAAAATGTACTAGAACTGTATACATAATATATATTGCCCAATAATTTAATTCATAATTATTATCTAAGATAGTACAATAATTATTATTCATAATATTTTTATTAATTAGCCAATTACTAGGCAATTATTGCCTTAGCCTTTTATTCTTTTTTTTTTTTTTAAATAAAATCTGTATCCAAAGAAGCTAAATTTTATTTGTAGGTAAATATATCTTTGAAACTGGTAAAATAATCTAATAAATTGCAATTTTGTAATATTGAAAATGATCAGTTTTGGTATCATAAAATACAATAACATGTATTACCTATCGCCCATCGTCGTGAGCAGTTCACGAAGACGTTCTTCATTTATATGACCAGTATTTTCCTCGTCAAAACAACCAAAGGCATTCTTGATCACATCTTCAGGATCAGTTCCTTGTAGTCTCTCTCCAAACAATGTCAGGAACATCGTGAAATTTATAGGTCCAGGTGCCTCATTCATCATTGCCTCTAAATACTCATCAGTAGGATTCTTGCCTGTAAAAGATGATTTATTTCTGCTTATGTTCTACCTATATGTTATCTTAATCTAAAAGACAATAATCATAGACATTTGTATAAATCTACGTGGATATATCTTCAACTTTTTTCTTTGTATTTCTTTCTCAAGTTTTTATTTACCCAAAGAGGCTAGCATATCATGTAAATCCTCCTTGTCGATGAATCCGTCGTGATTCTGGTCAATCATGTTAAAAGCCTCTTTGAACTCGGCGATTTGCGCTTGGTCAAACATCGCGAAAACATTCGATGTCGCACGTTGAGCGCGTTTCTTTGTGGTGGCACGGCGACCGGCAGTTTTGCGGGAAGACATCTTTAATAATCTCGTATGTACCTACTGAAAATTCAAATATTAGTCACGATTCCAATCTTAAGAAGTCTTTCTGTCTCCAAACGAACTCAATATACACATTATATAAGTTAAACGATACAGCTCTGTTTTAAAGAACTGCATTTATGAAAATTTATATATTGTATTCATATAGAGTATAATATTTTCTTATAGAGTATAATTTTTTCTTTAGTCTTAGTTTATTGTATATAGTAAATACTATGAAAATACTTAATAAGACATTACAACCCAAATAAAAAATTTATTTATATTTATCATAAATATGTATTACTTAAAACGGTCTTATAACAAGAACCGATTATGAATAACCATCTATAAAACACTTGTGTGTATTTTATAATACGTTTTATAAATATACTTATAAAACAATTTCTTCACGCACGCATATCAAAATATTCTGTATATCTGAGATTTTTATTTAATAAGAATATGTGTATATTTTTTTGAAATTTAATACATTTATATATAAACGAAGTTTCTTTCGCAATCGTCTTTCATGGACTTTAAAGCAGTTTTTACTCGAGCATGCGCTTACTTCCCCTCGAATCGCGTCCTACTTTTCCTCGAATCTCGCATCTCTCTTGCGCTCAGTGCCGTCGCGATCAGCATAGACTTTTGGTGCATTGCAAGTCGGAATTGACATAAATTTAATTTGAGATACATTGAGTCTGATTTGTCGTAAACTTACGTCGATGACAGATAAATGTTTATATTTCTATTTTCAGCAATGCATCGAGGAGCAAGCATGAAAATTGTTACCGATCTTGAATACCTTGCATTCACTGTGTCCATCATTATCTACAGCACTGCATTCGCGTCTGTTTAACACGCTTCCCTCACATACATCGCCTCCGATTATGTCGATACATAACCTGGCCAAGGAACATTCGACTCATCGCTCATCTTGTTCTGGGATATATATAGGAATAACGGGGTTCTAGGTCTTACAAGCGAAATGAGATTTGGGAAAGTATTAAATGCTTTGCGAACGGCAATGGCCGCCCTTACGAGAACGAGATTCCCTATCAAACATGGTCGCGCGTGCTACAATTCAGGGATAGAAACTCGTTCGTTTCACCCCGATTGTTCCACAATTTAAATGAAACGTACTCACCAGTAGTGAATGGTAAACGAGAGGAAATGGGACTAGTAAGCTAAAGTGGATCTCAGCTTCACAATGCACACTGTGAATCACTTTACGAATCACTCCGTAGTCATTCACCACACCCGCCGTCCGCCGTCAGTGCGTCAGCCTGCTGAGCCAGCAGTGCCAGCACCATCTGCTGGAAGCCCTGGAAGGCTGGAAAACGGAATCGTGTGCCGCGAAAATCGCAGTTCGAAAAAATCCAGGTCACCGGTCAGGATCGTGTTCCAATTTTTCCCCCGCTTCGCAGGATATTCGGTGAGTCACTTTTTTATTCGGTTATCATTCAAGGCCTCTGTTGTTTGAGTTACATTTTCATCGATAAACACGTATGAAAAGTAAAGGAGCAATCGTATATACCGTAATCTGTAAGAATTGAGCAATTACATTCGGATATTCTGCGCTCATTCGATTATATCACTTGCATTTTTAAAGACAGTACCACTTGGGTTTTACTTTTTAATTTTATAAGGATAGTACCATTTGCATGTTTCAGTCAATTTCTTACAGATTACGCATACAAACATACAATTACGGCCAGTATAAATGTTCCTTTACTCGATTGAACATGAAAAAGCAAAATAATTTGTATAGACTGCTGGAAAAAGATATTTGTGACATAGTATACGTATAAATATAGAATATGCATATATAATCGATTTAGTTACAATTTTTTATTGGCATGATCCGTAAGTTATTACAGCCCTGTATCGAGAATCACTACCATACATGGATCATTAATGTATCTTGTACGTACCGACTCGCAACCATATAAGGATATGAGCGAGACTAATACGGGGTGTCTCATTTTAACTTGGACACCGAAATATCTTGAAATATTTTGAAAGAGATACGGAAAAATGTTTTAAATAAAATTAAGTTGTAAAAGGTTTAAAGGGAAATATAAGAGGGTACTATTAGTTTGATCTTGGGTGATGTTGTCAAAGTCATTTATTAGACTTTTGTCATTCGTATCAATATCGAGTAAAAATATTGCTAGAAATAAAAAATTCTGTCAAATTCTGTAACGAATTTTATATAATAGACCTATCGAATTTCCAAGGATTAGCTTTAAAAAAATAGGGAAAATTAAGAGAGTAATGTGACAAAGTGAGAAATACAACAAGAGCATTGATTTCTTTATTCGCACAATTGTAAACTTACGCTACAACATGTTACATTACTTAAAGCTTACGTATAATGAACCTAAATGGTTTGATACACCGTATATACAGAATCATACAAAATAGCTGATCCTCGGGGAAAAAAATCACGTTGGTGTGTAATCCTTTCCACACGTCTCTTCCTCTCTTTCCTTCATGAATTATTTACATGAATTATTGCGCCTTCGACAGGCAGTTATATAAATAACGACAAATTCTTCGGTGTTTTTGTACACATCTCGAGAATGGCGAAAACTGTACGCGAGAGATTGGCAGTTTTCTACGTGCAATTCCCGATATGGAGAAAGATAAAGTCGATGGAATTACGAGCTATCGCACAGACACGCCGTTGATAGTGATTCCATTCCTGTTGGAAACTGGTTCGGCCTCGTAATGTCCAGATCTGCCGTACACTCTTCTTGAATGGCCGCCGTATCTGTTGCAAATACATATTAATTTATATAGCACAATATCAATTAATCCTGTATTTATCTCTTATCTTATTTATTTCGTACAATTTTTCTTAAGTTATCTTCTTGATATGTACGAACATAAAAATATAAATATTATGATATATTACTATTATATGTTATAATATTACAAAAATTTGTACATTTACACAGAAATTATAAAATATATTATTACTGTAATTTTCCGTCAAACATAAAGATATATTTATACACAATTAGAGATATAAAAGTATTAATTTTTATGATAAAAACACAACTTTATACATTTCCACGTATTAGTTTCATACGTATTTTTCATGTAATTTGATATATTTTTCTCAAATTAGTGCGTTTCTTTAAGTTGTTTTACATAGTTGTGATTTACCTGTACGCGTTGCCACCTAGACTGTACGGATTATCGTAGAGACCATCCTCCGGGACATTCTCATACATGGTATTATGCGTGCCATCATTCAATGTCGCGTAAGACATGACGGCGGCGTTTTGATCTTCTTTTCGTTCCGCGGCTTGAACATTTTCGGTATTTTTCACTGGCGTAGCTTTTCGTCTGTGAATATAATTCGTAAATACGTTTTCAACAGAATGTGCGTATTATTTCGTAGAAACAGTACTCACAGTCTAAGATAAATTAATCCGAGGATAATTAATACAAAAATAATGACGCCAGCTCCGATGCCAACACTCGTGCCTACACCTTGAGGTTCTGCTATCTCATTCGTGGCCACTGCAATACAAACAACAGTTATGCATCTGATTCAAATTTTTCACCGTACTTATTTTCTCGACGCATAAAATAAACAATTCGTAACAGTTTATTTTGAGTAATCTGCTACCTTTGATGAAATTTTTTTTAATATTTAGTTTTTAGAAAACTTTGGAAATGAGCCGATAAAGTTTGAAAAATTTTTATAGTAAGAAAAGTACTATATATTATCTCAAAAGCGATATTATTTAAATATTTAAACATTCCAAAGATATGATATCGATATCTTACTCACATTCGCATTTTGGTTCCTCGCCACTCCAGTACCCTGTGTCTAAACATTTTCTTAGAAATATGCCGATCCTTTCGTACTGTGGTAAGCAGTGGTACTCCGCGGCTCCTCCGTAAGTCGTCGATCCATTCACTACTATTACTCTGCCGTTCTCTATCGGTCCCGGATGCTTACAATCAACCGCTAAAAAAATATCGAGAGTGGATTTTAAATTCTTCCAATAGTTCATCATAATACTTCAATGATATATTTCTTAATTTATTCATATACAAAAGAATTTATATTGAATGATACAAAATTTAATTTAATTCTCCCAACATATTTATAGATTTTTATGTTAAAATGACATTTCCTTCTAGATATTGTAATTTATTTCTGACAGTACATACTGCAGCTTATTTATATACACGCATATATTGAAAATAAAAAAATTAGTCAAAAAATTCCTTACAGAAACAAGCAGGCGTTGTTCCACTCCAAGATCCATTTTGCAAACAGATTCTAGTTTCATTTCCCTCCATGTAAAACCCACGTGGACAACTATAATGTGCTACACCACCCACACTATGAGTAGACACTTGCGTTGATAGCACACCAGTTTTCTCCGGATCTCTACATCGTATTTCTGTAAATAATCGCTGTGATTAATCTTTATAAAATTTAATGACTAATTCCATCCCAAGCAGCATAGCAGCGTTTGCATAGCACTAAAAAAAGCACTTGTATATACTTTTTTAGCGCTTTCTTAACTCTTTATAGGTGCTGCGCGCTACTTGGAATCACTTAGTTTTGCTAAGCGTTTGAATATATGTTAAAATAAAATAATATAAGATCGAAGTTAATTTAAAATCAACTAAACGTAATAAGATTTCGTTATTTATCTTTCACAGCTTTTTTGAGAATTAAGTATCTTCGTACCTTGACAGACTGGGGTATCGCTGCTCCAGGTGCCATTTTCAAGACATAATCTTCTGGCAAATCCATCTAGCTCAAAATTGCTGTCGCACTCATAAAGTGCAGCTGCTCCATAGTACGTTGCATTCGACGTCAATGTATAACGTCCGTGTTGAATGTGCTCGGGTTTACCACAATCGACATCTGTCGAAATGAACAATTGTTTTTAATAATATAGGCTAGGCTTTCTTACAATCCTTGATTTTAAATGTTAAAATTTATATACTTTATATATTATAATCATGGGAGTTTTCCCATTTTCATCTGAAAAACCTAGGAAAGTCAAGGAATTTTAAAATATATTTTTTGTAGCACAATCCTGCAGAATCTATACATAATTTAGCGCAAAAGTAATTAACTCGATAAAATAGATTTTTCGGTGACTATATAGGCTAAGATATTTGAAGGATATACTTACAGACGCATTGTGGTACTTCGCCGCTCCACTTTCCATTCTCCTCGCAGGTAGACAAAGGTTCTCCTACTACTTTATATCCTCTTTCGCATCTGTACTTCGCCAGGGCTCCAATCTTATACGAAGTCGCACCCGTGTTCGAGTTCTCCGCGGTTCCCGTGCGAATCAATGTCCTCCCGTACATTCGATCATTTCCAGTAACCGAGAGAATTCCATGTTCGGCTAATACGGGCTCCGGACAACGAATTTCTAAGATAAAAACAATATAATATACAAATGCACACAGAAACGTAAGGCCAAAATGACGATTGATGTTCTATGCGTTCGCTGAGTGTAATTATACCTTCGCATTTCGGAGTAGCGTCACTCCATTGACCATTATCGAGGCAATATCTCCTCGAGATTCCATTCAGTCTGTAATTTCTCGTACAACTATACGTGATTTCACTGCTAAGATGAGTCGTATCATTTGCGTAATCCACTGCACCATTTAAAATCGGAAGAACTTTGCCGCAGTTGACATCTATATAATAATGATTTCAATTAATAATTTTAGGAAAGTATTATCGATATCATAAATTAAATTATTTAAAAAAAAAAATATATATATATAGGATGTCTGGTAATTTTCCCCAGACAATATTTATAGAATATTTAGAAAATATTTGTAAAATTTATATATTTAATATTTTGTAAATGTTTTCGTGATTAGATTGCATAAATCATATATTATATTTATTATAAAAATTATGAAATTTTTATTGTATATATTAATAGTAAATACTATGAAAGTATTTAACAAGATATTATAATTTAACTAGTAATGACAATAATAAGAGTTAAAATAACCCGATTAATGTTGAGACGTAATGTTTAATCCCTCTACTCGTCCATGAACATTATCAGAAGGATAATTATCAGACATCCTGTATATTAAGTATATTCTCATGTAGCAATCATTAAGAAAGTCTATATTTGGGATAAATATTGCTTATTTCATAAGGTATAAAATTTAAATTGATTTTTATTAGCATTTAAGATATTCTGTGTTTTTATTTCTTATAAATAACTCTACTTTTAGTTTATCAGAATTACATAATATAAAAAAAATCTCAAAGAAAAAATCTTAAAATTAAAATATTAAACGTCAAATAAATTTTAATCTCTAAGTATAGAAATGAAATGAAATTGTTTGAAATCTGATCGAATTGCAATATTCTTTTATTTATTATATGTTAACAAGCGAAGGAGATCTCATTTAGGGCGAAGGCTATTAACAGTAAAGGCACACACATTCATAACCTTGATTTAAGTTACTCCTTTCACAATTCAACAAGATTATGTCATGCGAGCGGTTTTGATGGGAGAGAGATATGAAAAAGGTGACTCACACTCGCAAATTGGTACTTCTCCCGTCCACTCGCCGTCTTTACCGCACGAATGTCTCGCTTCGCCGTGAAGCAAATAACCCACTTCGCAGTGATATTCGATAACACTGTGAACGTTCAGATCGTATCCTACTACGTATCCTCCAGAGGGTACTTCTGGTTCTTCACATGTGATTACTACAAAAGAAGATATTTATCTTCATAAAATTGTATTAAATAATCAAAGACAGAAAGTTTTTTTATTTTTCACTAAAATTATTTGTAAAATTTAGTATTTGTTTTTAATATATGGTTCTATGAACAAAAATACGCATGTTTTTAAAGGGATGAAAACTATTAGAGATATTTAAAAAATTTTCTATAATAAAAATTAAATGTTGCAAGAGTACTTTATTATAGAATTATAGTAAAAAATTTTTTTTATCATAGTTCTAAAATATTCTTAAAGCTATTCAATTTTTATTTTGGAAATTTTTTCTATCTCTTATAGTTTCGATGATATTTATTCTAAAAGAAGAATACCGATTTTTTGAAGGAAGATTTTGATTTCTTTAATGTGCAACTCAGCTGATATTAAAAATATACGTACCTCTTATTTTTGTTAATTATAGAATAATTATTAAAAGCTCATTGAAATTGGAGCGATAGTTAATTGTATTTTCTTGCAAGTGAGCTAATTTCTTCGTAAAATTATAAATAAAACAACCATATATGTATATTCTCCGTGTGTGTGTTAAAGAAAAATTATTTCTTTTTGTAAATTGATCGTAGCATTAATTTTTACAAAAACAGTTGAATTATTTTTTGCACAGGAAGAAGTTCAGTCTCTTCGGCAAATTAGTTTTTGCGTAACATGTTTAATAAATAATGCTTACGTTCGCATGATGGTGTGTCATGGCTCCATTTGCCCTCTTTGGTGCACTCTTGCTTTCCTTCACCCACCAGCCAATAATCCTGTTGACACGTGTATACAGCCAAGCTGTTTACCGTGGTCGTGCCGTTAATTAGAACGACGGTCCCAAATTCGATTTGGGCCGGAGCCCCGCAATCAACAAATCGACATTGCGGTGCTTTGCCAAACCATTCGCCACCGACATTACACGTGAGGACCTTCATTATCAATCCAAGGATCGCAATTATAAATTAAAAAACAAAATATCAGATATATTATATCATAATTTATTTATTTTATATATATTATTATACATAGAAAAGAATTGCCAAATGTGTACCACTTAAATAATTTATTTTCATTATATTTTCCATAATACTAATTTATACACAAGTGATTATTGGAAATTGTAGCTTGATGTTTCAGGCACCTATTATGCACGTTTAATTTTTTATTAATAAGAAATTAATTTGTTACAAGTTATAACATGTTGCAGATATACCATTACACAACCAATTACCTAAATCGTACTTATAGATTTTTTAAATTGTATATTTTCTTTGAAAAAGTCTCAAATTTATGAATGAAAATAATTAAAAATATATAAGATTAATAAAAGGAATTATTAACTAATATTAATAATAATTAATTAATTTTTAAATTTAATTGACCTAAAACAAGATCAAGTATAATAAAAACATAAGAACATAAAACTGGCTTAAATTAATTTTTTTGCAATTAACATTTATATCCATATCAATTATTAAATTTATTATTGTCAATTCTTATCTTCTAGGAAAGTATGATTCAGGACACATTTGATAGATTTTTAAAAATACTAATTTAATCTTTATAATAATTGCAAATATGTATGTACAGTGAATGTAAAATATTCTATAATAATAATTTTTTTATAGAAATATACAAATTTAGAATAAAACTGCACATAATTGCATTATTATTAGCTACATTAATTAGTTAAACTGATCAAAAATTAACATCATATGTACCTAATTTTTTTGAAGTGTTAGCGCGCACAAGGCAAGATGTAACCTGTTAAATTTTTAAAAATTAAATAAATATTTAAAGAAAAAGGTTTAAAAATAAAAATAAGATAATTTTGCATAAGATAATTAAGCTAAATGTTTAATATTTGTATACGGAAACAAAGAAAAATTATACAAACATAAATAACAAAGGTTTTAACTTCTTTATTGGTCCTCAATGTTCAAAATTATATGTATTTTATTAATTTTAACTAATTCTCGTTTTCGACTATTTAAACTATTTTGCGATTCGCGAGTTTCGCTTATAGTACAAGAATATAAAGTATTACATTGCGCATAATAATGACAGAATAAATCAGGACAATCAAATAAATGCTTGCCACAAAGTTAGTGAAATGCACCTAGCAATCAGGTTTCTTTTTATAATTTGGAACAACGCAACGTTTTGATTGGTCAAAGAGCAGCCGTCATGTTCAAAACGACTGCGCATCCTTGGGAATGGAATATCTTAATTCTTATACCATGGTTCCGCTGTTTTGTTTATATCTTAAGCTGATTCTACATTAATCGTATCACAACATCTCAAGCGTGTCGCAAGCGTTACGGTCCAGTCAACGTCAAGCTAGTTCGATTCTGATTGAATCGCAACGCTTGCAATGTTGCGATGTGTTTAATGGGTTTTTTTTTATTCCTGCACTAGAAGTTTTTTTCTCATTTTTGCTAAATATTAAAAATTGAACATACTATTTTTCCTTTTACGTTTGATGGTACTTATGTTCTTTGTAATTTACATAAGAATAGTTATTTTAGTGCGTAATTTTAGCGATACAAGCTTAAAAGTGTAGCCTTTTTCGTCTTTTAAAAAAATTCTTTTCAATTTTTTGTTTATATTACTCATTGCTCATTTATTTCGTATTTTTGTTATAATACTAAATGTTGCTTATATTAACTAATGATATAAAACATTGACGAGGTATGATTTAGGTGATTGCGGTACGCATTCAGCAACTCTCCCTTAAGAAAAAAGTTTTGAGCGCAACAATACTATGATAACTGTAAATTAAAAACTATAGAGAACTCACATTATCCCCAAATAAAATAAATCCATTTTGACAGGAGTAAGTGGCAGTAGAACCCGCTCTTTTTCCGTTAGTTGTCACGATACTACCGTTCACTTCCGGTGGCTCGGGACACCAATCGACTGTAATTAGCCATATAGTGACATTAGAAACATGATTGTTCACTTAACCTAAATACGTTAACATGAAATTATCGTCTAATTATAACTTTATAGTTTACGTGGTTTTATCCATATAAACTTTAAATAATTATCTAGATATCAGAGAGAAATAAATGATAAATATTTCACACTATTTATAAGTAGGATCTCTCTCTTTCTTTGTTTCTTTCTTACTTTATGATACGAGATATTTACTTACATAAATATCATGTATTTACATAACTTATTTAAAGATGTTTGTGCATAAATACATTTAAAGAATTATTTTAATAAAATTATTTTAATAGTTAAATGTATCTAACTTGTGAACATCCCTTTCAAAAAATTAAATACGAAGAGCATCGAGAGTAGATAATAATCGAATGTGTAAATTATATACTTACATAGACACTGGGGTTCGTGACCGCTCCAGATACCGCCGTCGCCGCATCTTCTTCTCGTGTCACCCTTTAGTGTGTAATTTTCTTTACACGTATAATCCGCGAAAGCACCGTACGTGGTTCTGTTGTCCAGTAGCGTGATAGTACCGTTTTCCAAATTCGTCAGCGCGCCGCAGTCGACGACTGTGAAAATATTCAAAAGATGACGGTGATAACGCGTGACTACGTACTACATAATTCATATCCGTATTCAGTATTGAACACGAATATCCGATTGTTCAAATTCCATGTGAACAATGCGATATAAAAGAGTTAAATTTGTTATACCTGTTGGAATACTTGTGTGTATGCGTGATCTACAGGCATATCTAGCTAGATGGCATGTATTGATTGTAAACTTATACCATACATGTATCACTGGTAATGAATATAAGATTAAGCGGCGTGTTTCTTTCTGCGAATATCTCATATGTTCGATGATATTAATTTATATTAACTTACATTTGATTTGAAATGTTTTCTGCCTTCGTTATCTATTTATGAATAAATTATCTTCGAGGAAAGTGTAAAGTGTAAAGCCTAATCGAGTCTTGAAAACAAGATGTTAATGTTTATTATATTGTGTGAAATTTATATACTGCGTATGTATTATTATCTTTCATTATAAATTATCTTCCAAGTAAAGAGTCATTCGTGAATAATTAGTGTTAATTGATGTAAGAGCTAACAATTAATTACAACCAAAAAATATTTTTATTTTCTCTAAATTTTGTGGAGTGAAATCTCATTGAAAGAAACTAAAAATTGAGCCTGCAGTTTTGAAAAAAGAATGAAAATACATAATTTTTAAATAAAAGTTGTAGTATTTTCACTTTTTTTTTAAAGACTGGCTCAATTTTTAGTCTCTTCGAATGAGATATTACTCTACGAGATTTATAGATATCGCAGAAATAAAACTTACATTGTTGATATAAAGTAATCATAATATTAATCTGTGATCGCTTGATTCTTCTCAAAATGTATTTAATAATATCAAGTAGGTATATTATACATTTAATTTGTACAAAATATAATCAAACGACATTTGCACAAAATGTAGATTCAAGATTAAGATTATATTCAACGTTAATTGCGGATTAATCTTCAAAAGGAATTGAAAATTAGAATACAGTGCGTGTGTGCACACATTTTCGCGTGATAAAAGCGGTGCCGGAAGAATGAATATATGGACTTCTTATTTGAGGCGTTATTGAATTACTTACACTTGCACGTGGGCACGTCGCCGCTCCAAGAACCATTCGGTTCGCACATTCTATTCTTCGATCCAATTAGCATATATCCATCCGGGCAAACATAGTCTATTATGGAGCCTATCGTTCTCTTGGATCCCACAATTATGGTATTTTCCGATTTTTCAGGACTGCCGCAGGTTGGTGGCCCTGGGAACGGACAAAGTATATTTTTTTATCAGACGACGTATCTTTATGAGACGTTCTCGTGTTTTTATTCCCTTTTTTTTTAATTCAAAACAGCGAATTTTCTGTGCGAAGAATACCGGATTTTTCTCTGGTTTATAAACAAAATTCCTCGACATTACTTACTACTCTGACAGATCCAGTGAAGGTAATCGAGGTTGCAGCCGACGTCATTCCAGAGCCAGCCACGACCTCCATCGAGCACAACGCAGTTTTGTTCTCCGTTGTAGTTGTTCGGCTGGTCTTTGCCCCAGGATGGCTTTTGCACGATTTCGCCTGTAATAGAGATGATCTATTTTATTTCGATATTAAACCAGTACATATTAATTCGGTATACATATAATATTTGGATCTTTTATTATTAATTTTGTGTTATGTTTCGTGAAGAAACAGTAAAATAGGGTAGGGTGAGATTTTTTCGTCTATGTTCAACAATTCATCAATAATACATCAGTTCATATGAGGAGCAAAACGAGAAAGAAAGCCACAAGAAAACTGCGCGTTTTATAGAAAATAATTTGCCAATCAGTAAGATGTGAACTATCCAACAAAATTACTAAACAATTTCTAAAAATGTTAATCAAATATATTTTGTTTGCAAATAAATTGAAGATTACAAGGACTCTTTTATATAATAATAATTAATACGTTAAACAGGGCAAATACGAGTCAAATTACAATTAAAAATCTAAATCTGATAATTTATTCTAATATCATATATTGCGAAGAATATCACGTAATATTTTGTTTGTTTCTAGTTAGAGGACACAATGCATTCTAAATATCAAGATTTTTTTCAGCATACATAAAAAATTGATGTTATAGAAATGTTTTCAGAACATCGTAGAGTAGCTTAAAATATGAGTCTTAACACTGAACACTATTTTTAATTCAAAAAATGAAATTTTGGACAAAAATGCATTTTGAAAAGCTGCTCCTCATATGTTTAATAATACGTTAGTTATGTTTGTAATGAAATTAAGTATGTGAGACACTTTTCTGCAAATATTCGTATCACTTTAAAGTTTAAATTGACGGAATAGCCCCATTCTACCTATATAATATATTCTTACATTGTATTATCTGTAATGCAATAATAAATTATATAAATACTTATTATATTTATATAAATTATGTACGAATATACATTTGTATCGTATTGTAAGTAACGATACATATCTATGAATATATGTATAATTTCTATATACATAATTATTACGTATATAGTAGCATCATAATTAATGAAAAATTAGCATGAGGAAGTAATATAGGTACATGTTCGTAGTTAACTTTATATTTTTAGGTATCATTAATTGATTATTATTAATTTAATTATTTCGTTCAATTTGCAAGTAACATTACTGATTGTATTGTGTTTTGTTCCACTGAATAGCTTTATAGATGGAAATCAATGATTAATTGACGTATATTACACGGAAGATGTAATTTCCTGTCGATTTGGACATGATTATATAAACTTTCACGTTCTATTTATCACGAAAAGACGCTCCGGCTGCATAATTTCGTAATGGTTCTACTCACTTCTACTTACGATATAATTTGTTCAATTGACGATTACATGATACTCGATTGGCTCATCAATACGGAACGAGATTGTCGTTTTATCGAACGCAAAACCCAAATACGAATTTACGAAATTGCCCTCCCGAAATAACGATGTCGAGTAATCGTTTTGTAATTGTCGGATAATTGTCGGACAATGAATCGACAATCGGGTTATCGAATCTCACCCCAGGTTACCTAACTCCGCCCTCCCGGCCTGATTCCCACGGATAATCGTTGACGGTGGGAATAACTCGCCGAAATTTCAACAACTTACCGTCCACCCATCGCCATATTCGTGCAGTAATCTGCGGTTCCTTCTGAGCCCCGATCCAGACTAACTGAGTCTTTAATTTATCCTTCCGCTTTTCTAGGTTATTCAGAATGAATACAGACGATATGCCCTGCGACACAAATATGGTTGACTAAAATTACTGTCTGTAAGAACATTAGATATGTAAACTATTTTAAATTGTTCAAATAAACAATAAGATTCTTATTGGACCGCACATGTGAAAAACACAATAATCAATAGAAAATAAAGGCCTGTAATAGTCGAAACAGGATTCGAATAATCTAAATTCTCTAAATAAATAAAAAAATAAATTGTAAAAACCTTAAAACCGTGAACGAGATCGCCACCACGACCTTTACAGTAATTTCTTGCTTCTTCGAAGGAACCGCCTTTCTTCACCATAAATTCGTAACACGTAGAATTGAAAGCGGTTAAATCGGCGTCGGCAGGTGTGTTAGCATGCGCACATCTATCTACCGAGAATTCTGTGAACATTTATTGAATATTTTTCATGGGAACCGTTTCTTGACTCTTCTGATACAGTTCTGATAGAATGCGCTTCTATGGTGGCTTTTCGACTTTTTTAAATTTTTAATTATATTTATTAATCCTTAATTAATAAATGCAAAATCATTTACGAGCGTATATTACTTATTATTAGAAAAAAACTGTTTGAATTCGAACTTTATAGGAATTTTAAGCTTACCGTCAGTAGCGAAGACTTCCACTTCGCAGAGGCTCAGACTACCCTCAACACCGACTAGTTGCAAAAAAACGTACTGTCCCACGAGTGCTCTGGCACAGACGAAGGTCTTCGTAATACCCTCCTCTGTGAGTTTGATTTATCAATACGTTTTAATTAATTTGTTTCTTCAAGGAATAGAAAAATTAGAACATAATTTTTCAATAAATTGTTTAAATATATAATATTATAGAATAATTTAAAATAAATAGCAGATTGTCTTTGTCTGCCTAAAATAATTTAACAACTATATATTTTTGCAATATAGACTTACGTAAAATTTTTCTAGTATATGAAGAAAAGGTACAATAATAAAAATTGGAAATGTTCTGAATATGGGGTAGTCATGTCTTTAATTAAAGATCCAAGCTAGAATGTTATAGGCTCCGTATTCGTATTATGTTCTGAACATTCTTTTGCTAACAGTTTGTAATTCTTTCAACGTACTTACCAATAGTACCGGGAAACCAAGCACACAGGGGATTGCGCTGCAATTCAGCGCTGCTGTTTCCCACTCTTATCTCAATATCCTGAAGAGGCTGATGACCTGCCGAGCAATCGATAAGTCATTTCTTTAGCTAACGCCAGACAGCACAAAATATTTGTAATAAATATTTATTTTTTGAAATGTTATATAAATAATAAATATTTTATATACACTTTTTTTTTATATAAAGTTTTTTTTAATTATTATTAAAACATGTATGGACTAAATATTTTATATAATATTTATGATGAATATAAATATTTCCAGTTAGTATTATATTTTTTATTTGTAACGTCTTATTTTTAACATTTTCATAGCATTTACTACATTTATAATAAATATTTATGATCTGTGCAATGTAAGACAAAAAAATATTTATAAAATATTAAAAATAAATCTTATAAACACTTATACAAATATTTTCTAATTATTTTATAAATATTATGTGATGTCTGAGGCTGTACTTATTATAGACTTGAAATCAATTTGCAGTTGCACAATAGAAAGTTAAGAGAATCTTCGGACATTTAATTACCTTATTTCATTTTCTATTCAATTTCATCTTAAAATCAAGTGAATTTATTTGTGCGCATTTATTTCATTTCGGAAAAAAATGTTACGCACACATATCCGACGAGCTTTTTATAGAAGTGCCTGTTTTATAGAAGTGATTAATATGGTTTTTTTTAATGAAAATTATGTAACTACTGTCTCTGAGAGACTCTGATTCTCTTAATATCTCAGTTTGGACAAAAATTGATTTTTGAATTAACAGTTTTAAATGTAAAATAAAAGTAATAAAATAATATGCGGATAACTTACCGCAACAGCCTCGCGTCGTCACTCGGACAACTTTGACGGAATATGATTTGAGAAGGTCGACCCTCCACCAGGGACTGGGCTCGCTCTGAGTTTCCGTGCATCTTTTCCCATCGTGTTCCGTGCCGAAGTCACCATCATTACCGTGATTCGCGTTTCCACCCCTCACGGTCGTTGATTGGTTTGCCGGTTTGCGGAAACCCACGTTCGTACCTATTGCATAATATCCTATTGCAGTTTCACCATTACGGTATCTCTTAATTCAAACCACAGGAATCAGAATTCCAGTTAGCTTCTATGTTAGTTTTTACGTCTGCATATCGTTTTTGCGATAATTATATAGGGCTTTATGAAATGCCGCGCGCCGTTTGTGTAACATTTATTAATTGCGGTTTAGTCACGATCATTAAACAAAGGTGGCAAAATGACAATGTGCTCGTTAATACCAGGATGCTTTTGATAATAACAGTAATTATCGCCGATAATTAGTCCTCTGATATCAATTTCGCCACTATTGTTGTTTCACATTGTACACCGATGTAGTATCTTTCTATATCGATGTATATATTCTGCTTCTAGAAATAATTTTCGTGGCGATCCACAATAATGCGTCGTCGTTATTACGCGGAAACGGCACGAATCGTTCCGCTACCGTTGAACAATAACAATTGTATTTTCTTGCGGTCGTACTTTTTACGTAGGGAAAGTAATAGAAGCTAGAACAAAGTCATTTTTTACGGCAATCGTGTAATTTACAACAATTGTCACCAATCTGATATCATTTATATTGGATAATGCGGAGAAACTTATAATTAAAATATATTTCATACATTAGAACATTATCTACCTTTTTAAAAGATATCCCGGAATATAACTATATTATCTCTTGGTTGAGAAATTTTTCGGGTAATTTGCTCGCAATTATTGTTTAGATAACAATTATGCAATGCATGCAATTGATATTTTAATTTTTATTATGATTAAATAATTTTCATATATAATAAAATTTTATGAAATTATTTATACACAGTAAAAAGTATTTTATATTTGTGTTAAAACTGGTCTTTCTAAAATTTTTGAGAATCAGTGACAGTGAGGCATCTTGCATAAAGCAAGGGAAAGTGGGTTGATTGGCATTTTAAGGCAGCATGGTGTCCTCGCTGACGAAAATGCGATTCTCGTTCGACGACCCCTCTCGCGTTCATGCTGCCAGGCATATCATGAAAATGAATTCGTCCAACGGAGAAAGTCGATTGCCGTCATCGAGACCGATAGGAAACGAATGCGACGATGGGCGAATTATGGAGATGAACATAATTAATATAATTGAAATAAATATTATGAATGACGAGCATTAAAAATTAGCCTCGTTAAAATCAATATGCGTAGCAACGTTGAAATACTATGCCGTTCAGAATATCACTATTCGGCTTCCATTGAAAAGGATCAAGAAAGTGAATACTCACCGCAGAACGGTAGGTCACCCTGCCATTTTCCTCGTGGACTGCACACCAAGCTACCAATTCTGAAAGAAAGTAACAGTCATCGGGCTGGAATGAATATCGAGCGTATATTATCGGAAACAGGGACCGATCATCGAAACACTCTCTCTTCCAACGTTACACAACTGATAACAGGTGTAATTTGCCCCGTTATGCGTATTATGCCGAAAAACTTTTGCCGAGCCGTTGGAGCGAAAAACATTACTTATAACTTTCTGTATATAATCGGTGCAATAACATTCTACGTTCTACGAGAAGGAAGTGCAAGGACGTTGCAAGATAGCGATATTCGTACTCGTCCGAACTTTAAAGAGAAAAGAGAGAAACTCGATAAAAATGGCAGCTTTGTATCAATAAAAAGAATTAGGTAGATTTCTAACGAATCTTTTGTGCGTTTTCTTTGTGTGCTTTGCACCTAAGAAAAATTCCGGTAACGCTACAATTACACGCTCATGCGTGTAATTACTCGATCGACGTGATCATTTGCCAGATATGCATTAACGTCACGCATCATGGCGTGCAATACGATTACACGTTTTATTAGCGAGCCTAACTCCAATGACTAAATCCGAATCGAGTTAGCTAATTTGAATACGTAAGAAATACTTTTTCGAAGTGGAGAAGAGAATGTAGTCACCGGAATCTTTTCTTATCGTAGCTTCGTACGACCGTCAATTTTCAGTTGCGTTCTCCATGGACGCGCGCGACAGGAAATTAATTTTCCCCGTGTTTGTTTCGTAACAAATAGCCTGTTTCCTCGCTTGCCAACTGCGTTTTGTATTAGTCTTGTATGACAAAAGTGTACAGTTATTGACACCTCAAGTGTTTTCCTTTTTGCTCGTCACGCTAGTCAATGATTTTTTCAACTTCTTCACAAATCATAGTACAGAGAAACAAGGATTACTGTAATTTTATACTTTTTTTCCTTTACGCGATCTTAAAGAATGTTATAGAATGGTTGCGAAAAAGATGAAATGCAAATCCCCTTTGTAGAAGAAACATAACAGTTACGATGAAATTTCGACATCATTTAATTCGTTGAATCGTCGGATTTAATTTATTGAATATTATTCATAACGCTTCAATTAGTTTTCAATTAACCATATATTACGATGTTGATATCGATATTTAATTAATTTTTAAATAATATCGAAGTAGTCTAGATTTAACCTTTTTATTGTTTTACAATCACTTAAGAAGTCATTTGTTAAACGAAGTGTACAAACAGAGAAAAATTTTATTTATTTTTACGTCTTAAATTTATATTTTGGTGATCGAATCTGTGAACGTTATGTATATCTTACTATGTATACTGTTTTTCTTTGTTGCTTTTTATTTTTTTCTCTTTCTCTCTTCATATACATGTTATTAGCCTTCTTTCTAATTCATTCACAACATGGAGAATGGCACGCCTATCGATTCAGATTCTTTCCGGGAAAGCAATATTATCTGCGAACGATGGACGCAGCTCCGTAAAATCATTATCAAAAAATAAAATAATATTTTATCATAAATAATTCATGAAGAGAAGCAACTAATAAAACTGATATCACAGTAGAAACAATCGACACTGTAATAACTGTTGTTCCAATTGCATAATGTATTTTTTCTATTCTCAGGTTAAAATTTATAGATTCTTTTATATAGAATTTTTATATAAATTCCAATATTTAACATTAATTTAACTTATTATAAAATGCAATTTAGCATAAAAATTTAACAAAATTATTATAAAAATAAGTGAATTAAAAATTTTTCCACTTTTGTAAAAGGCATTTTTTGAAAAAATCATTGTCTTGTAATTTTTCGAGAAACTATAAATTGATGGTTTCGTTAATTTCTTCTAATTTAGAGATTATTATTTTATAATATATATGATGTGAAAGTATACTTACCCAAAAAGTTCGTAGCCTGCATCGCAGGTGTATTTCGCTATGGTTCCGGGCGTCAAGGATTCATCAGACAATGACACCTTGGCGTTCATCGGCACAGCCGGATGGCCGCACTTCAGTTCTGTAATCAGCAAAATTACAAACGCTTAGCTATTTGAAGGCGAACCGCGCGAGCGTTCAACGGCATTCTACCGATAAAAATATCGAACGGCAGACGTGCAACCGTCCATTATGTTTGTAATTTGCGCGAAATCATTTACGGGAGTTCCCAGCCTTGCAGATGCATCCGATTCTCATTGCGGACAGGAATTGTGTTTAAAAGCTTTTAGTGTTCAGAGATAATTTCACTTGAAATTGCACTTTAGCAAATAAGCATTCAACAAATATCGATTTATTTCTTAATAACCGCAGCGAATTTAATAGCCGATTCTCTTCTGACTGATTTTATTATTATTCATTTTATTTCTAATTAATTCGAATGTTGAAAAAGCATTCAAGTATTTGTATTACAGCTAAAGATAGCTGAAAATTGTTCGCTTCTTGATAACTATATCGATATTGATAACTATAACTACCTACATGTGTACTATGGGTGCATCGCGTTTGCTGATTTGCAACGCTTCCGTCGTGACTTCTATCAATTGTAATCTATTCCCTCAGGTCGCCGTTCGTAACGTTCGGTCAGTCAAATTTTCAGGGCATGACGTGAATCGAGTCAATCCAAAGTGGTTAAGATCATCGGCCGGTCATGCACGAAGAGGCAGACGGGAATCACACTCACGATGGCAATTTAAATAATAGCAAAAACCCGTTACAGCGATCTCTAGGGAAGTCTTTAAAGAAATGCATATAGCATCCGTCGTATATTCGCAGATGCCGTCATTTAAATCGCTGACTTGGTAAAAAGGATCAAATCCACATTTACTACCAGCGACTCTACAATCGGTTCAATAATAGAACGATTCTCTAAAGCGCGCGAGGAAGTCGCTCTTTAGTTTTCTCGAAACTTTTCTTGGAATGATTTTGTTCCTTTCTTCTAATTATCTATTCATCAATAAAGAAATAGCGTGTATGACTTTTCGTTCGAGTGTTACTTCGTGAGTGGCTCGGACGGACGTCGTAGGAGCCTTGGATGGGATCCCACGCGAATTCCATTATCTTTGACTACTTTATATCCAATAGTTCTGCGATTTTCACTTCTATAAAGTAAATTCGCACGTCAGTTAAACGTGATGTCGATTATCTATCGTTATATTGTGATCTTTATATATTCTGCCTTGATATATTTCTTTCGCTTTTTAATCTGACAAGTGAGTGCAGTCACATGTATATGATCTAAAGAGAAAGCGCACAACTTTCAGGACACCGTGTACATCACGGTTAACTAGGCGAGATATAATGCATTCCTGAGAGACCTGCTGATGCGCTCGCACAAGACGAACTTTTTCTCCATAGGGAAAGTCTATTGGATCGCGATGGAAACGCGCCAAAGTCTCGCGATTTATGTCCCGAATCGCGCATAGCAGCCGCATCGCACGACGTGAAATTCACCTTATTTATTCCCATTTCTATGGGAAATCCTTCATGGAAGCTTCTTCACGCATTTCTCTCAGCGCCCTTAAATGCGAAAGCGCCTTTCTCGCGTTTTTTTTATTTCAATCCCGTATGTCGCGTTGATCTCATCCGTCGCCGTTTGCGTTCTCACGTATAATCGATTTCCTTTAACCCTTTGCGCAGTGTGATGATCACAAAACCGCTCTCTCAAACTATGTAAGTACCTATGTTTTCAGATTTCACGCGTGTTGTTCTACTTACTGGAATTACCTGCCATAATGCACCGCGTTTTACTTTGCCTGCTATAGCTTGTACCTATTGGCTGCGTTCGAAAACGTCGTCCGGTTGCCTGCACGAACGTTTTATTTTTGCTACTTCTTTATTTATTCAATATTAAACAAGTACAAAATAATGCATCCGAATTATTATTCGAGTGATACGTATATTTTCGAATGCAGCTACTGTGTCCGTATGATGTCGAAATCCCACATCTCACTAAATATTACAGTTAGTTAAAGACGGGTTTTGTATTATAGTTTATAAAACACCAGAATTTTATCTATGTTTATAATATAATACATAAAATAATATAATATTCTAATTAAATAAACGTTTTTAATATGTTTATATAATTTGCGAAAAAAATATTCCTTTAAATAATGTATTAAGAATTATTAACGTATTTAAATAAGCTTAATATCCAAGTATGATATACTGTTTAAATATGAATAAAAAGTTGAGCGTACATTCTTTTTAAATTGAATTGTGAATTTGTCTTTAAAATATATAAAATGTATATCTGGATTTTCTTATTATCTCGGTTGAAATATATACATCATTCTTGCCTATCATAAGCGATTCTCAAAGAAGCGATACCGATCTCCTCAATTACATGCATGAGCGAGGTCGCGCTATTCGCGGAATAATTTCCGTATTTCCCATTGTACTTTTAAGGCCGATCGCAGCGTATTACCTTGCATTTTTTCTTCGATAGATCAGCATCCATAATTGCCATAATAATGATACTCTGATTAATTAAGTGTAATAAATCCTTCAAGTATTAACGGTAAAAGTGTTTTAACGGTAAAGGTGTTTTTTCACGTACGATAAGACACTATCATATTTTATTTGCAATAATTTTCTCAAAAGTAATTATAATTAATATTACTACAAACATACAGTTAATAAATAATAAAAAGAGTTAAGAGATAAAAGTTATCTAAAATTATTTATATAACTTTTAGATGACTTCTTTTCTATAATTGTAAAAAAATTGTACAAATTCAAAGGAGTCATATTTTCGAAGAAAAAATCAGCAAACATTAAAAATTATGAAATAAATTATTTCGAAATAAATTAAATAAATATCTCATTTTAAATTGCGGTATAATATAATAATACAAATCTTAATAAAGAAATAAAATAATATAAATTCCCTTTTCACAAATGGTTTAAAAAAATATAAGTTGTTTAAATAAAATTTTTTATATAAAATAATAGCAATATATATTTCTAATTCGATGTATACTTTATTGCTCTATAATTTATAAATCTGAAATATTGAATTTTTTGCTTTTCAGGTATAGACACTTCTTAAGGAATATTAATAAAATCACGAGAGAGGACTTTCGCGCGCGTATACACATTCTTGGAGACAGCGTGATCAGTAATTTGATACTAATAGAAAAAAAAGAGAGAATCTTTATTTACAATGATGTCTCCTAGAGGCGTTTCGTTAATTTTAACTTTGCGCGAGACTGACATCTTCGGAGTGAAAGCCTCCGGTTATTATATTCTGATTCGAAACGCGCGCGAGAGAGAGAGAGAGAGAGAGAGAGAGAGAGAGAGAGAGAGAGAGAGAGAGAATCATATTTCTCACGAAGTGGAACATAATTCTGCATGCCTATGCACGCATGCGAACGCTTTAATTAGTAGCCAAATTCCGCGTCAACAAATACAAGTTCAGCAACTTGAAAGTGAGACAATCTTCTCGCGCACAACCTAATAGACAAAATGTTCAAACATCACTCAAATATCAATTATCTTTTCTTTTCTATTTTCAAGTGAACATTTGAAGTTGCTTTTAATTAACAAAATCTACGATCGGATTGTAAACTCAAAGAAAAATATAGTCATAGCAACTATAAAGATGACAACTATATAAATTTTATAAGTAAAATTAATAATTACATATAGTTGAATAAACTATTTTATGATTGCTATAGAATAGTTTACTTAACTATATGTATATATTAATTCTATATACAAAAACTTACATAGTTGACATCTTCATTATTGTTATGACTTTTTCTCTAACAATGATTTTTGGTTATATTTGCCAGTTCATTAAATGTATTTGAATTTCTATTCGCAATTGAATCACTATTCACCAACTGTCTCATACATTTTTTTTCTCTCTGATTCCCAGATGATAAATTATTTTCACTCAGATGATTCAGCGTTTGTTTTACTTCAGACAATCCCAACAATAGAATCTTTTCTTTTTCTCAAAGACTTTTTCTCGGATTTTAATTACTTTCCTTATTTTATCGCGATCGATTCAAATACACACATGCGGAGCTACTTTTTTTCATATACGATTAGCGCCCATGTAAATTTTAGCTAATTACCAATATACTAGATTTCAATTCGATTGAAGTAATTAATTATCTCATATTATATCTCTCTAGTATTTTATAAAATTTCCATGTATATGGCTTAGCAACTTTAGTATCAATTAATACATTAAAATGTGCTGCTTAAAGATTCATTCTTTCTCATATTACAATACCTAATGAATTAATACAATATCACATTGACGGTGAGTATGAATTAAGCAACTTTCACATTATGGTTTGGAAAGTTAAATTTTTAAGGGACAATGAATTCTTTAACATTACATCCTATTTCCTATTTGTTAATTTTTCATCAAGAAATATTTTTTTAAAGAAAACATATAGAAACGATATCACTAACAACGTCACGAGATTTCACTCGATATAATAAAATAATTTAATTTATGATATTACTATTTCAGCTCCTGCAGTTTCTTATTACATTTCATTTAGTAGGGTAGCCTTGAAGTAACATGTTGAGGGTTAAGATAAATGTCTCTAGTTGTAACCATGACCAGAGAGAATGGACAATCCCAATCTTGTAGAAGAGATCTGGCCAGGTTAATTGTCACAGTTTTTGATTAGTGATTTTTAGAAAACAATGGATACTTGATTTTGAAATATTATATTATATACGTCATAATTTACCTACATTCTTATTTAATTTTAACATGTGACAATTAGCCCCATGTTCCGGATTGATTGTCACATGTTCTAGGATTGGAAGTAGCATATTTATTACGGACAACACATATAAAAAATATTAATTTAATTTAAATAAATTACTTAACAAATTGTACGATAAAAATGAATTTACATAAAACAATATGCGAAACGTTTACAAAAGTACTTTACGAAGATTTACGAGACATTGATTGTGAATAATAATGCAATTAAAGTGTGGCAATAACTAAAGGAATATAGTTAAGTTTAGTGCTAAATCGAGTCGCGAGTACATTGGAGTAGCGATAATTAGGAACTAGTTTTGTGCTGGAGAGCTTCGACGATTGACAATAGAAACAAGAAAAGTTACGTGAAAAACCGGTCGACGGTTCTGCGTAATAACGATGCGCTAGCAACATGAGTGAGTCTTCGACATGGCTTCTTCGGGTCTGGGTCACTCGGTTACAAAACCTCGAAGCCGAAATAACGGTACTTATACCGACGAAGCTGCTTCGGAGTTGATGGGGATTAACTGCTGTCAGAGCGTGTATGTCACGGTACAGTTCTACGCGCATTATCATTAACGATCGACATATCGGCTCTGTCCCTCCAACGGTATATTGAAAACAAGAATATATTTTTCAAATTCTAAATCTAAGGCACGATCATAAATTCGTGAAACAGAAAGGTGATGGCTACTGCATAATTCAATTAAATCGAAGAGACTTGTATAGATCAAAAAAATATAATTACTTAAAATTCAATTCTTTACGTTAATGCGATAATTTCTAAACAAATGTCGTCTGTTTCATTTAAATTTGCAAATTACTAAATTTTGAAGATTGATAATTTTCTGTTAAGTTTCTGTTTTAAAAGGTCGACATTCATTCGTTAATGGCTAAAAATTCCATTTATGTAGTGTATCAAACATGCTAACGATCAAAGTAATATAATATTGTCATTAATAATCTATTATGATTTAATTCACATTTATCTTCTTTAATTCAAAGTAAGCTAAAAAAAAATTGTTATTCTAAAATCTGTTTGTCATACACTGCCTTAATCATTAATGATTCTAGACATATTGTCTTCTATCGTTCGTTTTATTCTTAACGTTCATTCCTATTATTCGAAACTCCGTTACATGTCCCTCATTTATATACATGGTATCTTATTTACATGCAAATACATGAAGGAATTCGAATTACGAAACATGATTATGATATATTTTAAGATATATTTTAAGATATATCGATGTAAGTCACAAGCTCTTAGAGCTACTCTCTACCATTCGATTATAAAATATTTATTTATGGTTTAACAAAAAATATTCGAAAGTAATTTCATCGAAAGTAATTTTTCCAATCGAAATTGAAAACTCAGAGATTGAAACGACAGAGCAGCAGAGTATCTTATAAGTTAGCGACACAAAATGAACAGAATCAATTTTAATTAATATTTATTTGTGGCTAAAAAGTTACTAAAGAAAAAAATGTGTTCTTTGATAAGTTATCTTAAGAAAATGACGTTCCGCAAAAAAAAATATAGATAGCACTTGATAGTACTTGACGTAAGAATTTGTTGCTATCAGAATATTCAAATTTTGAATCTGTTACTTGCAAGATACATGTAAATAACAATGAAAAATACAGGCAAAATTGCAGCAGCAAAATATTAGAAAAAATATTGTTGCTCGATTAAATTTGATACAGAGATATTGTCTGATTTTTCTGTTCCTGAAATCTATAAGTTTCAAATTTGTTTTTTTGTAAAATAAGTCTCAACGTCCCAACGCGTTGCGTGCGCCTGCGCCTTACGTGCAGTGCAGGTATAAAAATGAATACCAGTATAAAATTTGTTACGCGTTGAAAAATTGATACTCAGATTATTGCTCTCGAAGTACCACAGACAATATCTTCGTACCAAAGTTAAGTTAGTAACAATTTTTTTTATATTAATTTTTGTACCGTCTGTATATGAAGAGAAAAACATTTGATATGAACTCTAATCCTATGCCATACTGACAAATTCTAATTATTAAGAGACTTATAATAACAAAATCTTATAAAAAAAGAAAGATCACAACATCAGTTGTTGCTGAATTTATGTCGAGATTATGTGTATAACGGCAGAGAAGCAGAAACAGTTGTAACAACGTATACGATAATACGATAACCTGTCCTGACTTGGTATATTTACATATTTTAATTGTTGTTTAAACAAAAAGTATATTTCGAGACAGTCAATATAACTGTAAGTTATTACTTATAAAGATTCTAAAGAAATAATTGAAATTACAATATAATGTGTGTGAGCATATTAATAAATATAATATTTGAAATATCATTGATTTACTATAGCCAGCATCCTATTATATTTATTTTGATAGTCTAATAAAATTATTTTGAATCGTATCTGGCTAAAATTTCAAATACTTCAAATGTAAAAATATGAAAAATATTTTTACAATAAAAATAATTTTGAATAAATAAGGCTTTTTTAACTGTTCATTCAGACAAGTATGGTGTTAAAGTAACGAAGGATCCACGACAGTAATAAAAGATTAATAATTTAATAATCTGAAATTTTATTGATTATGAACTTAGTTACTTACGAAGTTATTTGCAATTATTACGAATTCGTTTGTGATATACTGTTATAAATCTTTGTAGGCTTAACGAATACTTAAATTCTCTTAACGAAATAATGCTATCAGCTAAATTAAAAAATTCGATTTCAATAATTGTATCAGGTCCAGTTGAAGATGTAAAAAAATCACGCGATCGACTTACGAGATGGACTTTTGTAATACCTGCACCTCTACGTGCGGCATGTTGTCGCTCTCCCGCGTTAAGTAAGAACGTAAATATAACACGATCGACCTGTGCACCGCGGATCTGTAACGTTGCACACATGCGCACCTGGTATCAGTAGAATCGATTGTCGAGGAAGTTAGAAAGTAGGTGTGCCCGTGATCTATCGCAAGAGGGAGAGGTCGATCCACCGGGTGTACATGTCGATACAATAGCGGAAGAAGGCTTTACAATTATAATTTCTCTCGCGTCAAGATTACCATTACCTAACGATCAACACATAACATTTTTCCACGATTAATTCGCGAGATCTTTGAGCCTTTTCTTTCGTCGGTATAAATTCAAGTACCGCGAGTACCTAAAGGTACAATTCAGCCTTTTGCAACAAATCAGAAATTTGCCGCTTAACGTTACAGCGAGTATCGAGGTAACGAACCTATCTTTGCACGCTGCACTTGGTTACACTTTCTGCGTCTAAAATGAAACAATGTATTCATATTTATGTGAAAATACACGCAATGCAAAATGTAGAAAGTACAATTGAAATGGATGATTTTGATGGGAAAACAAGGAAACAAAGTCTGTTAAATTATTAAATTAAATTTACATATGTACTCTATGTCTTGAAAATGTAAGGAATTTGATAATTTCCGTTCTACTAAAATGTATAGAAGCAGATTTATGCTTTTTAAACTAAGCTTTTAAACAATTAAATCTTTTAATACTGCTCTCGGGAAAAAGTATCTCAATGTACTGATCGACTTCAATTATACCAGAAGGTTTGCGGATTATCACCGTGTCTTTCTTCATTATTAATGCCTCAATTGAAGAAAGTACCCGTGAAAGCCTCAAATGCGTAATACTGATCAACTAATCACAGTAATAACTGATGAAGTACAATATCATTAATTATTGAATGTTTAATCAGTTTATTGAAATACTTTTCACCTAAGGAAAAAGTCTTATTTCCTCTTTTCCTTTATATTATAATAAATAAGGATATTGTATTTTTATATAATTATATAGGTTTTTTTCGATGAGCTCACTTCTTTCTAACAATTGTGCATTTTTCCATCACTTTCCCTTCGAACCGGTCGAACTTACGACATGCGTTGCCAGTCGCACGCTTTGGGACAATAAGAGCTTTCGGGACTGAGAACAATGGCGATCTGATCACATCGAATTTAGCGGAAGTTGCCTGCGGAAGACAAGGCTCGTCGTGCCGATCAAATCAGACACGCGACACTTTTTCTCCGCTCTAACCAGCGATTTTTGATTGGCGTAATCAACCAAGCTATTACGTGTCGACTGTTTATGTAAAAACGATGCTATCGAGAACGAACTTTATTGTCGAGAGAAACCGGTTGAGAATTTTATTTGCTGTTGTACCTACTTTCAGCAAAAGATTTGACATCTGTTATCGTATACATGTTTACCAGCAATTATAACAACTATTCGTTACGTTTTATGATTATTGTTGTGAATATTTATTATTTTGTATATGCGTACCATTACATGTAAATATAAATAAGTTTTAACTTTAATATTTTAAATTAGTGTGGCATTTCTGAAATTCTGAATATTTTATTAGATTAATCTGCGCGAAGAGAATCTCATCGATTACATCATCAATGGATATAGTCATCGTTGAACAATACATTAATACGGTAAACCATAAAATTTGCATTTATATTGGAAATCATAAAAATGTACAATATAAAAAAAAAAGGTAAAAGAATTGTAGTAAATAATATCCTCCTCGATATTTTTCTCTTTTGAGAAATGTTCGTTCTAACTTGATCGAATCTAACTTGTCTCTTAATGAAACAATAGAATGAAGTAGAGCATTCCGTAAACGTTTACGACGTCGTTTTAACGGACTATCGTGTTCTTTTTGTCGGTTGCACAGACTCCCGTTTTTTCTCCGTTGTCTTTTTTTTTTTTAGCACTATCGCAGGAAAATTCGAAGAGAGCCCGTTTTATATCAAGGTTTCCTAATCCATTGTACAAAACGCGCGTGGTGTATCGAGCCGTGTTGCACCATCTTTCTACGCTTAACCTGCCGTGAAATGTTACGAAACACGCCGTAGTGCAGTGACTCGATCCGTCAAAACTGCACGCCAAGCAGCGGCTTTCTAGGCCGATTCGGCAAGGGTGCATCCTCACTGCTTCGATGACCTTCAAGGACGACGACGAGGCGTCACGATGAGAGTATCGTGAAAACCGGCACGTGCGATCTTTTTACGTGCAATTAGTACAAGTTTATGGAAGAAAAAGGATACAACGTATGACAGCGTGTTCTCAGAATTTATCTTTTAATGTATTGCACAATACACACATATATACATCATAAATTATAAATTACGTTCTACGTTTACACGCTATTTTATTTAATCATCGAAGTTGTAGTATGATATAAAAATATCTCAAATGGAGAATAGAAACAAATGGAATTAGACTTCTTTCGTACTTTTTTTTATAATACTTATATGTCCTTCTTTGTATATGCAATTTTTGTGACTAAGTATGCGTAAATTAGAAAGAAAGTTTTGATTACTAATGTGAAAAAATTCTGAGACGTACAAATTGTATTAAAAGGATATACTTAATTCGAGAATTATAGGCGTGTCATTTCACCAAAATATGTATATTTTTGCACATATACATATGTATATGCTATGGTAGGATACATATATGTATATTATTGTAAAAATAAAGATGGGGGAGTCTCTCTCAACGATCTTAACCTTGACATATATTATCAAGATCATGATCTTGAGTGATCTTGAGAAAGTTTTAATCGTCGACCATTATTCGAAAATTACTAACAAAAAAGTTTAGAAAATAACGTTTTATTTTTAGAAGGATTCCGTTTGTCTACGAGTCGATGGCCTACAACACATTTGTCGATAGTTCGTTCGCACACAAAGGTTATTGCTTACAGCATAATTATCATACACTATATGTGCATAAATATTGATCAAATTAAAAGGAAAGAAACATACACGACACTACTACGCACAAACTGCATTCCACACATTACATTATTGTCTAGAGATCGATACTTACAAGCACTTTTACGCATAAATAAAAATTTCAGAAACGAAATTATATTTGTCTACGTATATTATTACTTTATGCAGCTCGATTGTCTACATGCACTTTTGCGTGCAAATAAAAATTTTATGTAAATAAAGTAGCCAAAATTTTACGTTTTTTTCTTTCATTAATTTCCTCTTCATTAACAGCACAATTCACGATTTCGTTCAATAAAACTATTCCAGAGGAAAACAAATTTTTATCGAATCTTTTTATTTCTTCTCTCGAAAATCCAAACGGAAGTGAATCGAGCAGAAATAGTTCGTTTCATTTGCATCTCGTCACGGCGTTCGCGCCGCATCTCAAGGACCCCACCTAAGCATGCGTTCGATTATGTTCATGGCGCGCTTCGCATTCCGGTGTAGCCCTAATATCTAAATGTTACAATCGTCCCAGCGTATCTCGTCTATCCGTTTCCTCTTTCCCGAAATGGAGAGGGAAAAGAGTTCTCCTTCTCTACCGAGGACGTAGTTTTTACTTCCCATCGCGCGAACGTGAACGTTACATTATGTAGGGCAATCGCGGCTGACCTGCCATGCCACCCGCGCGCGAATGCGATCCGTCTGAATCGGTACTATTGGCAGCAATCGGCAGCGTGCGAACTCTACTATCTCTCGTTAGACACCTCTCGCGAGCAAACACCACTACTATACTTTGTAAAGGTGAAAAATGAGAAAGGGATGTGAGAAGGCGATCGTGTATTACAAAATCAACCAGCGTGGCTGGTGCGAGTCGAAGGTGGAAAACGAAATTTGCATATTTAACTGAATTGTAAACCAAGATTTTTTTCTTTGCTTATTCTCGAAAAGCATTATTATTTATTATGTGTCATTATAGAAAATGACGGCTGTATCTCTTATGTTCGACATTGAAATTTGTAACCGTGTAAATGAATTACCTATCTTTCAAGCAGTGCCGTTCATTCTTCCTCTCTTTACCAATTTAAAATGTATTTCTTTTTAATACTTTCCGTGCCGCACAAATTTTTAATGGATTTGACCATCATGGACTCATCACCGATAACTCATGATATTTTATTTCGGGTCGTTATTTCATGATAATTAAAAAATAATTATAAAAGAGTTATTATTATGAAGAAAAGAAGCTTTAATATCAATATATTGCATCATGCATCAATTATGTGTATCTCGTATGATATTACAAATTATTTTGTAATTACGTGATTGTATTAATTATTTAATTATAAAATATAATTCTCCAAATGTACGTTATGTTATTATATATAATTACATAGTTGTATTAATTATGTAAGTATATCTAGCAAATTATATTAGATTGTTCGTAGAAAATTTGTTTAAAATCTTCTATGTAAGTTCAGAATAAAATACAATATTTTATTAAGAGAGTAACTTAATTTTTTTTAATTATTGTGACAAATATGCACTGCTTTGTTCAATGACTTTGGTATATGTTTCTAGTAGCTGCATGATGCCTTTGCTGAAAAATAAAGGTTCTTTATTGACAGAATTAATCGAGATGAATTTTGAAAACTTCTTTTGAAACGAATTTTTCGAACAAACTAATTATCTTTTAAATTTTTACGCGTTATCTATGCTCTCGTTTGTTTTCCTATTTTAGTTATTTTGTTTTCCATAATTTCTTTTTATAGCCAAAATATCGAACCACTTGAACGGAAAGTCCAGCGTAGGTCGTAAGTGACCCACGCGACGGAATGTGTTAATTGAGATTCATAATACAACCTCCAATGAATCAAATTGAGAGTATAACCGCAAGTAGTATTGTTCAATAGACAATCGCAAAAATCTGAGAAACGTTTGATTATAAATAATTTCATTTTTACAATCTATAATTGTTTGTCTTGCAACAGTTAAGAGAAAACCGCAAGAAGAATTGCTGTTGGAATTTTAAAATTATAAAAATTTAAGAAAGACCAGTGGATAAAATAAATTCATCGTTACAAGTTATAATTGTTTGTCTTGTAACAGTTAGGAGAAAATTGCGGAGAAAAGAATCGCTGTTGGAATTTTGATATAATGTGAACACTTTCACAAAGTAGCGCTTTTCTCGGTCACGTATACATGCATACTTATATTACAATCGTCAGCACGAGGACCAGTTTCTCTGCAAACCTTCTATCAAGTATATTGTTACTAAACAAGTAATTTCACGAATCTGTCGAGACTCGTTTCTACCAGGCTATGGCAGGAATTTATTTAAAAATAGAATAAAAATGCAGTGACGCAATGTTTTAATATTTTAGCTGTACCAGTTCTATTTATTACCATATTATTAGTTTATTATGTATAAATATTGAGAAGGCTGTATGGAATAAGAATTTAAACATGGTGAAAGGTAACATACTGAGAAAATAGAAAGAGAGAATTAAATAATTAAAGACGAAAAAAAAGGAAATAGTGATAAGAATGAAGATATAGGCCAAGAATAGAAAATTATATATATAAAAAGAGAAATAAAAAGTTATGACATCGCCAACTAAAAGTTTGAAAAATACTTGTGATTTTTTTACATTTCGCCAAAATAGTTAAATATCTTGATAAAAAAAGAAAAGAAAAGTTCTCTACCACGCATTTCATGGAATCGTGTGCTATTAATTTTGTCTTGTTGTCACAAATGGAACGTTATTTTTACAATTGCATTTGTGTTTCATCGGAGGTATATACGTTTTCTCTGCCTTTTCCATTTCGCAAGCTCAGTTGAGCGCAGGTACATGCCTAAATGGAATTCACGCTCGATTATTTCCGAGCACAGGAGTGTTCCCATCCGGGAATCTGTATGGCTATAGCGCCAATCTCCTCCCACACTTCGACATTCTACTCGATATAACGGAAAGTTCAAGCAACTTTGAAACAACTATCAAGTGGCACTGTATTAGACTCTTCCAATAACTTGAAACTTGAATACTCCTCCGGAATATCTTGATTTATTAAGTTTTCGTTCGAGATAAATGTTTATCTTTTTCGTGTAATATATATCATACTTAGAAGAATTCAGTTATATCTAAATTTGTTTAATTTATTTTTATTTAAACACTAGCTATTTATATCTTAGTTTTTGTTGGAAATTTCTTAGATTTGCCTGTTAAATAATTAAGAAGCATTAAAAAAAATATTTCACGTGTCAAACACGAAGCACACCTTGTATTTAGCTTTTAGACACTTTAAAATATTCCTTAGAGGCAAATAATTTCTTATGCAAAAAAAACTGCATATTCCCAGTGGAATTCTCGATTACGTATACATCGAGGAAGAAATAAATGCGGGAACAGGCTCGCGCGAAGGACGAAATCAATCTGGTGATAGTAGCAGATCGTAGTGGGCGCGATCGGTACGATCTACTTAGTTCCAGACATCGTTAGATAACTCGGCGTTTCAAGGATAACGGTTCGTGGAAATATGTAAAAGCGGCTCGCCTCGACGTAAACGTATCATCTACATATCCCGTTTCTCGCGCCGCTACCGGTCTAGTTCCGAGCCTGTTTATTTCTTATGGAGGAAAATAGAAGGTTCGAAGCACAAAGTAGGTCGGACGTCGCCGCCAGATCGTGTTTCGGTTGGGACAGGTGGGTCTCCCCTACTTCCGGTGTACCCTGCCACGTACATACAACTCGAACTCTTTTAACTCTGACTCACTCTGGAAGTGCATAATGTAACTTATGCCGTTTAATTTTAGCGAATTTTCAACTTGAAGTTTTGATGTTCTAAAACAGATATGATTATCGTTTGATGGAATTTTAGTCTGATTCTCCGATTTTGTATTACCGAGGATATCTAGAGTGGTGCACGAAATATCATTAAAGAATGTAGTGTAAATTAACACATTTATTTTCAACAAATTGACACAGAACTGATATAGAGTTGACCAAAGTTTGGAAATTGGATAATATGGCATTATGATAAAGACGGCCAAATCTGCTCATCAATACATTCTTTGGTTACAAAAACTATAGTATTAAATTACTATTATGATAATTGTCAGATTGGCACATCTTAATGATTATGGCTGTCAAGATATGTCCATCTTACTATTAACACAAACAAATGTACTGATGGGTGAAAGTTATCATTATTTCAGGTCGTGAATCGTAGACTGTCTTTTCTGTGATTTTATATGCTTTAGATTTAGACCTTTAGAGCTCCAAATTTAGATGCTATGAATTTCAGAATATCTTCGGTTTACTTAGTATTTATGCGTTTTTGGATACATTTTGTTATAATCGCGTAATCAAGATCTACGAGATCGCGTGAACGCATTTATCATCGTATGTATTTCCTCACATTCTCACATGCGAGAATTAACGGCTGACAGCCCGTTTGCGTCATAGCAAAATGTATAATTATATTAAGTAGAATGTGTGCAAAGCACTTTTAATCCATGGCATTTGTTGCTGCGATGAAAAATATATTTTATTACGACGAATTAACGCGACTGTTAGACGGCAACGAAACGCGCGCCACGAAGTAGAACGGGATAGTATCCCAAGACTTTTACTTGTTGGCATTTAGAGACAAGGTGTTTTCGCTTCCGAGGGAGTATCCGAGGGAGTTATTATAATATGTTCCGCGACATCGGAAAAGAAAAAAAACTCTGGTTTTCGAGGAGCGTTTTTCGACTTTAGCTATTTTACGAACCGACAGAATGCGTGAGAAGCGACACGAGCGACAGGACTCTACGCGGATATACATCGGGTGACCTCGAGACATCAGAAAACCAGCGAGGACGAGAACCGAGAGTGGGCGGTACCTGTTTCTGCTCGCTTATACTCCTTTCCTTGCTCGCCAGGGACAAGACGGATAAAACCAGCGAGTCCGTAAGCGAGTAAGGAATCCCTTACCTTCCTACTTTTAGGAGACCGCGTTTGGCAGTTTTAATAAAGGACGTTCTCACGAATCGAGCAAAACAAGTGGATATTCTCTCCGCTTCAGTCACTGTCAATCTCATTGCCGTTAAAGTGTCTCATTATATGGATAATTATTCTCGGAAACTATGGCGAATTGAATATTCATTTGCAATCATCCTTAATTCCAGACGTTTGAGGCTTTTTCTAGTAAACATATGTGATTCGCAAATAAAGTAAAATCTAAAAAAAAATTAAGCAGATTTATTCCGACGTATTTGTGGAGGAGTCTTGCCATTGGGAATTGGGAGTGCTGCACTTGGGGAGCAGCATGCACTCTCCCGAGTAAGACGCGCGCCGGGGAGCGACGCAGAGAGAGGATGCACGCGTACTTGCATCTGTTTTGCATTTTGCAAGAGATTTGATCGCGAGCGATAGGTTTTCAGCGAGGAAGGATTCTCTTTGTAAGACGGGCATCTTTTTTTTCTCGCGTGAAACGCTTCGATTATATCTGAATTGTGTAATCGCGTCTTTTTATTTGTTTGCAGAAAAAAAAACAACAAAGAGAAAAATAGAAAATATAATTCGAAAGTGGCGTAATTGCTTATTACTGCAATAAGGTTTCAATTAATTAATTGAAATTAATAAAAAAATTTAAAAATCTCTATTTTCGCGCGCGCGTATTTGGATAATAAAACCTAAGCAATTTTTTTAAATTAAATTGAAGTTTATACAGATTGTGAAGCTTAGTTAATAAGATCTTATGTTTCAAGTAAATGATAAGTTCCAGAGGATAATAAACTTATATCACGTTTTTACAATCGAAGTAGATTTCGTCACTTTTAAATATCACATGCAGATGAGAAATTGATAGTCTGGATTTATAGTTTCTATATGTAAGCCAGAGACAAGTTCATTAAATCTTTTCAAAATATAATGCTATATAAACTGTTTCGGTATTATAGAAATCGCGTAACCTAGGGAGTTTTATCACAAGTGATTTTATTAAGCAAAATTTTATTAATTCTACGAGAGACCCAAGTTAATAACTCTAGATACACCTTCCGAAAAATTCCGAAAACGCGCACCAAGGTCTGAAAGACCCATTATAATTTTGATAGGCTTCGATTTGGATTAATATTATTTTTACACTTTTTTTTATTTTAAAATTCTGAGATTTACAGGAATATAAAAACATTGTAAATGATCTTTATATAATTGATGTAAAATTTCTAAATATAATACATTTCGTTTATTATTACGCACAAATTACTGCGTTTATTAGTGTTCTCAATCGTCTGTTAATTAACAAATTTAATTTCTTTCATCTCAAGAACTCAATTTTTATATTTTTAGAAATATATATATTTGCATAGGTTATTACACCAAAAAATGTTATATTATTAAGTTATGCAATAAAACTCTCTCTTTCTTTTCTTCATGTATGGAGCAAGTGGAATTTCGATTTGGTCTGGGAGACCATATGTGTGTTCTAAGATTAAAATGAGATAGTATATATACGGGGAAAAAGTATATACACCTTTTTACATCGCACAATTTTGTGAAATTGCTACAAACTCTATTAGAAACTTTATACAGCTCTAGTTTTAATCTTTGCCTTCACTTCGATTCACGCCACATTCAAAATTTTGGAATCTATAAATATCGTGACATATATACGTGCCTTGCGTATACACGAGGTTTGCCACGAAGGGCAGAATAATCCCGTACATCAACATCATTCTCCACAGATCAGCGGGACGACGGCGCGATCACATTGACGATCCAGCGAATCAGGAACCACCTTAGCACTCGAACATTCGCGGGACCCACTCACAAGGATCTCTTGAAGGCACTCGCGCACTACGAACTTTCACGAGAAATGGGTTTCTTCCCTCCGATAAAGCCAATGAAATTAATGAAGCCGAAACACCGGGTAGAATAATCTGATAAGAACGTGTTTCCACCAGAACCTGAAAGCCGCTCGCCTCTTTAGATCCTTCAAGATTCGGTACTTTCCTGATTTTTCAAGGCGCTTAACGATGCTACAGTTAATCCCTTTGTACTATGATATTTTCAGTGTGCAGTCCCGCGCTTCTTTGATATTTCCTCGACTATCTTACGCACTCGTCACCATCGGTCACTCCTCAATCATAACCGAATATACTACTCGATCCAAGATCATTCAGATGGTTAAACCTCGAGCTAACTGCGACATGGTCGAGCGATTGCTACTTCTTCAGGATTCTCCATGACGCGTTTCGGCCGTCTTTATCAGCTCGCACTCGCGAGATTATATTCTCGAATCTGATATGACATTCGGTTGACACGCGAACCTACGGTGAATCTAATGAAAAATTCGCGTTTAACTTAACGACAACGACGGAATTAACTAGACGGCATTTTACCCGTAGTTTTGCTCGCCGTGCAACGAGTCGGGATAACTTGACGATGATCCGTTCCCTTCACCGGTCGGCCGTCGAGTGCCCCGGGCCTCAGGCCTGCTTTGCTCTCTCGATGGCGATGAAAGTTTCGCGCCGAGTAGAGTCGACCAGCCGAGTCGGAGCAGCAACTACGTTCAGCTACATTATGCTGCTACGTTTTCATGTAGCGTAACATCAGCTTTAGCTAGTTCATTAGACCTTTATTCGTGTACTTCTTCAGCCGCCTTAGTTTCGTTAAATGCCACGAGAAGAATAGTGAGTATTTTTGACAAGGAGAGGAGTTAACTTCAATTGAACCAGTGATTTCGTAAAATAAAGTACAAATTAATTTTTACATAAAAAAAAAACTGAAATAATAATTTTATTTTTATAACCATTACAATTAGAGATAATTAATTTTTGTAACTTTAATAAGCATATGGAAAGAACAAGTTTTGTTGAAGTATTATAAAAATTTTTTTTATTCTAGTATCAATTTGAATCCTGTACATAATTATTTTGATAATCCAACAAAATTATTTTTTTATCTGTATCTATTATAGCTAAATTTCAGAATGGGATCGAAACGTTTATATTGTTATCTTTGACAGAATGTTGAGATTTTTTTCTTATTAATAAATTGAATTACACACGCATTCAATGTCAGTTCTTATTGGCAACTTTAATTTTTGTTTTTATTTGTTAGAGTCTATATTTCTATTTTTGTTATTTTAAATTTTTTAATATTTATTCAGTAAACTGTTCTTTTGTGCATGTAAGATTGAAATTCAAGAGGAAATAGCATAGAACTTATGTTGTAAAGAAATAACTTTTAAAAAATAGGATAAATTGATGCGTTCTAAGAATAATTGAACAATAATAATTCGATAATAGAAATGTTACGTTTGACACAGATGCTACTCTGATTAATAATTTCTTGTATTAACGCATATATTATATTATGTAATCTATAGATGCAAAATGCAGCTGCGTGAACGGATTGTTTTATTTATTTAATAACTTTCACATGGATTTCTAAAATTAAGTACACCTCACTTTAAAAAAACTAATTCTGTTTTTTATAAATAATTTTATTTAAAAAAATGAACTTTTGAAATTTGATGCAAATTTCGAAACATTTCGTACAAATAAAAAATACTAACTCTACTCTCTGAATTCTTTGAAGTAGAATCTTACTCTAAGGAATGAAAATTAAGCCAGTCTCTCGAAAAAGATCTTTAAAGATTTCACTTTTCATAGTGACGATTTACTTTGAAAGTTATAGCGCGTATTATGATGAGAATTATGAAGTATTATTCTGGTTTAACACATCATCAAGCAAATTGATAGTTACTCAAATTTTAAAAAATTCATAGATGCTAAATCCTGTTTAAATTTCTTGCTCCAATTATCTCTGACAGCTTAGAAACATGAGTAAGTTCTGGTTCAAAACCGGATTAGACTAAAAAATCATTTATGACCGATCGACCCCTTTTTGAAGCTTGCAGTAACGTTGGACCGGTTCCATCGTAGATAACATCTACGAGGGTGGACCGCTTTTAAATTGTAATCCGGTATAACTGCGGTAACTGTCGATCGACAATAGCGTAACTGACATGAGAAAATAAAAAGTATTCAGATATCTATAAGTAACCAAATATATACATTTTTTAGTAAGACTTGAGATAGTCATACATTATAGACTAGAAAATCTCTTTATAAGGTTATTACTTTTTTATAATTTATTTCTTTTCTGAATACAATTCTATTTATAAAACAAAAAATATAAAATCTATATTTTTTCTGAAAATTATTAATAATAATAATACATTTCACTGTTCGACAAATATAAAAATTTTTTCTAGACTATGAACGGGACAAAGTGATTTTTACAGACAATGTTTTGTCGCTGAAAATAAATTTGTAAATAAAATTGAATCGAATAGTACTGAAAATAGCAATCTTTGGTCTAAAGTATCTCAAAAATGTGACGTGTTAGAGCAATTTTATTTGTATAGGTTCGTTTTCAGTAAAAAAATTTATAAAAAACAACAATTGCATTAGCTGCTTTATAAAAGAAGCAACAGTTACATTGAAAAGAAGAAAACTTAAATTCGTAGATAAATATAATCTTTCGACTATTAGTGCAATTTAAATAATTATCTGCATGTAAAGGTTTGTGTGATTACTGTATTATGAATCGGAAATCAAAATTATTGTATATAATTTTTTTAAACAATTATTATTTAAACAATTATCACAGAAATTTAATTTGATTGAAAATAACAGCATTCAGTTTTCAGCAGACACACAACACAAAAAATCTATAAGAATCACTTTATCCAATTCGTGGTCTAAAATCTGTGTCAGATAATTATCTCATTTATATATTTTCCTGTTTTGTAAATCTAAATAGAATTTTCGAAGAGATATTACACAAACACACAGTAAATTAAAATAATCTCAATAATTTTGGCGCAATTTTAAATTCTCCGATAGAAATATTTACAATTCCTATGAATCAATATATGTATATACATATATTTTTACGAAAATCTAGTTTTCTCTCAGAGGATCTTCAGACTGCGCCTCAAGATGTGATCAAAAATGATTGAAATCCATCATGACATCTTGACTAAAGTAACGAAGTTAAACGTACGAGGAACTCTAGGGAACCCTTTGATCGACAGTCTATTAATTATATTCTATACGAAATTTGAAGAAAATGACGCTACCTTCGCGGATATCGACTCAAGGAAAAAACACTTCAGTCGTGGTCAGTGACGCGAAGTCGCCATAGTAAGGTTACCGCTGCTTTACCGTTAATAGTCCCCTCTCTGGGCCTTCGGCCCCCTGCCATTTCTCGAATCCATTCCTGACTCTCCTTGTAAATCCGCTGCGATATTTCGCGCGATCGCGTTTCTACTTCGATGTCTTGCTCCCTTCCTTGCTCTCGTACGCCGTCTTTTTTTTAATCATCTACGTAAGCCTGGGCCCCTTTCACCTCCAGCGACGTTTACCTCTTCTCCGTAGACTCTCGAGAAACGGAGGCACACTCTCGCACGCACAGGTATTTCTTGATGTGTCGTATTCCTAGAATAAGAAATAAGCGTAATTTTATTAAAAACCATGATAGTACTGTTATAGTCGATAGGATTCCAAAAAACTGATCTTCCAAATTAAAAAAATTAATCATGTAATTGAACATACAAGCCGTTCTAAATTTTATGTCATAATTGTCAAAATTGTATCTTATTTTTCTTTTAAAAATTATATATCTTCTTTATAAAAATTTCCATTTTAGTGTCTTTTCGAAATAGAGGAATTTGTTCTCAATTTTTTAATTATCTAGATATATTGACGTACTTATATTTGAAATAATGTGGTAAAAGAGATATATATATTTAATGAAAGCGTATATAGTTTTAACAAAATTTTCTGATGAGTTAATGATAACGTCACAAATGCAGTGAAAATGCACGAATTTTCGGCTTTCCGAAGAAAGATCACTTTTTTTAAATAATAATTTCGATTGTACTGCACTTTGTGACATTGACAAGATACTAATTAAAAACGATCAGCCTTGGAAATATTTTTGTGATTCCGGAGGGTCTCGACGGGTCTGAGGCATCTCGGGATAATTGAAGAATGATGACATTACCAACAATTGATATTTTGCAACTATTAATATAAATATTTTGATAATGTACGTTATTAAATTTATCATTTTTTATTATATATAAATACTGCATAAATAAATATGCATACTTGTAATAAAATATTATAAAAATATAAATATTTTATGTAATATTTATAATTAATATAAATATAAATATTTCCAATAAGTATTTTTTATTTGAATTATAATGTCTTATTAAGTATTTTCATAGCATTTACTATAACATTTACAATAAATATTTAGTAATATTTGTAACAAATGTCTATGATCTGTGGAACCTAAGACTACAAAAATATTTACAAAATATTTAAAAAATAAATTTTATGAATATGTGTGTATAAATATTTTGTCTAAAATCGCAAAATAGGTAACATTAATATACAGATGATAATGCCTAGATGTTAAAACAATCTTATCTCTCGATTCATGTTCGCGCGATTCTTTGACGAGAAGAGCGATGTAGCTGATGGCTGGCGGACTCACTATATTATTCGATCGTTTAGGTATACCGCATGATCATTCGAATTCCCAATATATGAAATAGCGTCATCTGACAACTTCTCGCAGTACTATTTTAGGTCAACACGCGGAGCGATGACAAGTGGAGCAAAAGTAAAGGCGCAATGCGCACGCAATTGCTCCGAACTATCATCCGATGTCTCTCATTTTCATATGGCGGATGTCCGAGGGACGACGCCGGTGTCATTACGGAAAATAATTATGACCTTTCCACGGGACAATCGATAGCGCAATCCTTGGGTCTTTAATTCAATTAGAAAAATGTGAGTATCGAGATAATATACTGTCATTTAAAGACAGTCTCATTTAGCGGCGCTCTTGTATGGCCTACTTTTTTTTTTTCTTTCAGGAGAGGTCAACGTTATATCAACGCATCAACTATTGGCTTTCCACAAAGTTGTTGCTTCTATAACATTCAATGCGATAAATGTTATAATTAACTGTGTATCGTGTCTACTTCCTACGTGCTCAAAATGCTTGCGCGTAAGGCAATGATGAGTTTTATCAGACGATTTGTCTAAAAGAGAGTTCAGCTATGGCTGAAGGAACGGAGCCAAAGTCTATTGACGGCCAAATCTCGAGGGGTCAGTTAGAGATAAATGAATGCCTCGGTAACTGGTTAACGTACTTACAGGTTGGTGTGCTTACGGTAGTACTTTCTGCTGCCATGTAAAATCAAATCTTATATATAAAATCGAATCTCTCATACTACAGACACTTAATGGCCTATGTACAGCTGGTACTAAACTGGCCCAGTCCCTGCAAGCACTTCTCTCAGTGCACGATACAGTGGCACAGTGCCGTCTGACGGGCCAGTGTCTAGCTGGGTGGAAAGAATTGGCAAGAGCTACGCACATAGCAAGCAGCACTGTTAAAAATCATGTAATCACTGCTCTGAGGGATCATGAATCTCGCGACAATGACGGAGACAAGCATGTCAGTAATTACAATATTCATTTAGACTTTGTTGTTAAACTGTTAGCGTAACTGATAAGTTACTTCTGGTCTTTCAGGATATTCTCAGAGAAAATCTCTTAACATTCATAAATTTACAATATCAGTTCTGCGTTGCTTGTTGCGAGTGCTTGGGTAAGTCTATATTATTAAAATTATATATAATTCTCAGTAATGTGTACAGTTATTCAAATATAAATCGAATAAAAGTATAAGATTATTTTTGAAAAATATTAACCTTGACTGTCGTACAGATTTTTGTAATCGATTCTTTGACATGTTATACATTATCATTTTTTAATATAATTGATAATATCATTTTAAGTAGACTTTTCACATTAAAATATATATTTTCTAATAAAAAATATGCTTTTAAATAAAAATCTTCAGTAGCGAGTTAATAGACTTCTCTAGAATTTACAATATACTGTATAAAAACAATTCAAAGTGTTCTCAGTTTATATAAAAATGGTAGAAATATGTGTTAAATAATACTAAAATCAATATGGCCTGAACTCATATAAGTGAATTCAATTGGCATATTATTACATGGCAGTTAAAATATTAAAATAAGTGACCTAACATTAAAGCAACTATAACAAAAATTGAAATTGTAGTAGAAAATTTAGTTTTTTGCTTATATTTTAGTTTTTGAAATTAAGAAAATTCTATTTTTAATTGTCGATTCCAATTATTCAGGTGGCATGGCGGAATGCTCTTGTCCTCAGAGCGGTAGTGGCGATTGCGACATCGCTGCGCTTCAACAATGTTTCGAACGTCTTTACAGTTCGCCAGTACCGCCAATTTCCTCCTCGTCCACCCAACAGTCCACACAGAATTGTCGAAGGTCCCCATTGCCATATTCGTTGTTTCCTTTGCAGGTAATTGACATTTTTGTGAGCTCGGCATGCATTCTTTATCGTAGTGATGCGTCATGCTCGGCTGTGTGTATTAAGGTTCAAAGGAGATGGTCGGAAACGGCAGCAGCGGAAATGTCAGGCGAGTCCGTCGAGAGCACAATGAGACGCTGGTCGATGCCTTGGGATTGCAAGCATGTTATAGAGTGGCCACGCCAGGATGCGAGGTCGCGTTTGAGGGTGCCTCAGCAGGATCGCAGTAGATCTACCACGCCTGACTCGGTGTGGAAAACGTCGATGGCCAGTCAGGATGGTCTCCAAGAAGCTATTCAACTATTGTCTTGCAAGCCAGGTAGCAAAACCTCAGTCCCTCAACAACGGTTTGCAACGACAGTGTAGATGATTTTACGAAGGAAGTTTTGAGAGAAATTATATTCTTTACGATATATGAGTCGAAAATTGTGACTTGTATGACCGAGCCTTAATCTCTCTACGAGATTTAAAATTTAAAATAATTATCTGAGGTGAACGCTCGATTTTTCGAATACCGAACATTCTATATTTTTGTATAGTAAAACGACTTTTCTTTCCTTCGTAATTTTGTCTTTAGATCAAAAGGACATACATGACGAACTAAATATAAATTGTAGCTATCTCGTTTTTCGCGTTCTCGAATCTTACGATTCGAAGGTTGTACGTTGTGCAGGAGTACGGTCATCCAATCAACTCTCGGCTTACACTAGTCAACATATCCCGGGCGTCACTTTGACAACCTGCAATTTCGACTCGAATTACGACTCTGCTATTTGGTCGGGGTCGCGTAGGATAGGTTCACCTAGATGCTGGCCTCAGGACTCCAGTGATCATTCCGATCAATCCGGGCATCGTGATAGCGATCACAGTGTTCACAGCGAACACAGGGACTCGGGTAAGATTTCTCTCATCGTTGTTTACCGCGATGATAAAGTTGTTAATCTGATAAGAGATCGCAAAGGGATTGATATTGTGGTAATATTACTGCAGAACAGAGCGGTGCCAGCGGCAGTCACGGCGATAGCAAGGACAGCATTCACTCTCATTGCGATCACAGAGAAACCGAAGCTGGTGAGTGCATTAACCATCTCATATTTTATACCGCTAGAATGTTCCGAGAGTGGCGTTAAAGGCGATTTAGAGCGATAATTTCAGATCGAATATTTTTTTGAAGGTACAGCTGACACATTGCCGTCTCGCAAGAGCAGCTCGTCGACCGACTCTTGCATCTCGGCACACAGCCGATCAGGTTCTGAAAGCGCGGGTGGCGGGGTAAATAAATGAGTTCAGTTATTTCTTCATCTGTGAAGAGAAAGAAACGTGAGAATGAATGAGTGAAAGAGGTGGAGGGAAAGAAAGAGAGAGAAAGAGAGAGAGAGAGAATACAATGTTAGTAAATTTAAGTTTATTAAATGGTATCTTCTAAGACACCGATATACAGTGATAAAAAAAAGATGTTCGTACACTGATATTTTCACATCACAAACTTTGGATTTCGTGATCCAGAGTAATAGATAAATTCTACGTATATATACAAAAAAATATGAAAAAGAAGATTTAAATAAAATAGCTAACAATAATAAGACGCAATGCTATAAGATGATACATATAAAATGTAATTGAAGAATGATAGCGTACGAATAACTTCGAAGTCCGTGTCAGACTACGAATTGAAGATTGAGAATTGAAATTCGATTAATTAGTCTTTTAATTCTAATCCGTTTTATTCTGATTGGTCGAATGTTAGTCTTCAATTCACAATCCTCAGTCTTCAATATATAGTCTTCACTAATATACCGGCTCGCTGCGGTTGCATTCTTCTATTTACACTCTTTTTGTTATATTACATTATGTTCCGATGTTATTATAGAAACTAGTCTGTTGCTTATTCTCTTGCCCTCGTCTCACAGCATAAACATCGCTGATTTTAGGACTGCACGAGATCACAATTGTACTCGATGTGGAGCGGCGGCGATCTGTCCTTCATCAAGTTGCCGGAGAGCAACGAAGTACAAGACGAACATCCACCCACTTAAATATCTGATACTTTTACTTTATATCCACAATGTATCCGAGAAAGCTCAATTTTTGGATTACTGAACCATGAAATGACCCTTTCTAAGAAATATCTTTGAAGAAAAATATTTTGCATATTGAGAAAATACAACAAACTCAATATATATTTTTTAAAATTATTTTTGAAAAACGTAAAGCTTTTTTAGTTTATACTTTATTTTTCACAAGAAATCTCTTTTTGTTGTATTCGGAGAAATTTTCGCGATTCATTCAAATGATTCAGTGATCCAAAAATAAATTATTGCCATGATAAAACTTGTTGATCCGTGAATTCACTTAGGGATGCGATAAATTTTATTTGTGTTGTGTACATGTTTGATATTTGTGACGGCGCGAGTTAGTACGTGCATATTGAGTGTGCAACTAAAGATAGAAAAATATATGTATAAAGAACGTTATACAGACTGCTCACTTTGTAATGCTTACGGTACAATCAATCGCGATAGAGTTCACAGAAAAGCATTTGACATTAAAGCTACACTGGTGATCAATTCCTGTTATATACATATATTTTTTTTTTAAAAAGAGGTAAAATAAATAAAATATATGTATAATTTTTTGGACAACAGAATTGAAAATCAATTTAAAAAGGTACCAGAAAATGCACCATTATAATTTTAAGTTATTTTTTTATTAGAAACCAGTTATTTTGACTACTTCGGTCATTTTAATGTTAAAAGTGTTTGTCGTATATTAATTTAGTAAGTATTACGAAGTGCAGCTCCGTCTGCATTAAAAAAATAAACGTTCTATATATTGTTAAAACTCGTATATACATATGTACGCATAATCCAATTGAGGAATATCATTTCACTCATTTATGAGGATTACTCTTCTCTATTCTTTCAAATCCCACTTAACATTAAAGTGCACGAGCATGCGATCGTTATTCACGCGCTCTGTCGGATAACGCGAACTTTGAGTGTCTTCGCATGCATCTCGTTAAACATCATTGGATGCTTTCCATTTAATGACATAAGTTCATAAAAATATTATGTCTTTGTTATCTCAGGATTCCGTTCTCGATTATCAAAAGCAAAACATTTATATCAAGCTACTGATTCAAATGGCCAATGATTTCTAAACGGATCTTTCACAATAATTAAGTGTTTATTCTAAGATTATTCTCCTCAAGAGTCTGACTTAACTGTTTATAAGAGAGACTGTTCCTATCCATATTATCGATTGGCTAAACCTATTACGTCATACGAGATGTAGATTTCCATAGTCTCTCGTCATTTTGAGAGTTATACATCAAAATTCCTGTGGAGAGCTAAAGGCTTGCAAGATACTAGCTGTTGTAAGAAAAGAGTTAAATTATCCAATAATAATTAATAAGGCTCTATATGTATAAAACAATGTAAATATAAAGAGGGTAAAGAGCCAAATAAATTAATGAACTATTTAATTCAAATAATTATACATAATTAAATTATCCAATTGATAAATCTTTGCGACTTTTGACGAAGATTCGACAAGAATTAAAACAGGTCAGCGATAGAAGTCTCATTGAAGTTCATATAATACAGATAGTAGATCTAGTAAAAATCTAGATCTACCATCTATACTTGACCTTCACCGAAAGTACTGTCGTTGACTGGTTCCAACTCGGGTTGGATCCTAGAGTCTTGAACTTTGTTACATAAAGTCGCGGTTTTGACATCAGGACTCAGGAATTCTTCTTAGTTAGGAATTCTAGTTAGATTGTTAACGTGTGGCCTCTGCTCCCTGAGAAGGCTGTTACTGGATTTTCATTTTCAGATTTGTTTCATCGCATGGTACTATGATCATTTATAGTTAGAAAACCATACAGAGGTTTAAACAGAAGAAGTACGTCTTTGTTACTCATTAAATATCAAGAAAGATGATGTTTTGTGTCATTAAATGAAAAGCACTCATTACTGAATCGATTCTAAAGCATATCACATTCCACTCGAAGAGTCGCGTTCTTACCTGTTGCATATACATCAATTGTTCTAGAGATACGCAGTGTTACCGCTCGTAAATTTTCGAACACTTCATACATGTCCCATACTACATAAATAGAATTCAGTATATCTGCGTATTATATAAATAAAAATCAAATAAAATAGTCATTGTTAATTTATCTCTATGATTTTTATTTCAAACAATTTTTAATTTATTTTCGGAAATCTTAACTAGTCTCTCATTTTTCTTGTCAATAAAAAGTGTCTAAAATCGGATGATAAGACGTTTTTTTGCATCTGAAGGACGACTTAAAGACATCTTATATATCACAATTTTAGCCTTTGTGTTGCTTCTCGAGTTCTTATATGCCTCTTTTACAACTATTAAACAGCTTTTATATATAATATAGTTTTAAATAAAATGACATTAAACTTTGTTAAAATAGATGTAAAAATTAATACATCAATAATGTAATAACATCGTCGTAATAATAGCGTTTACACAGCATTTAACGTCCAGTAGTTATAACACATCGGGTGTTATAACTTCGGCATAAATCAAGTCAACTAAACATAGTAATGTATACGGTAAGTAGAAATGTTTTAAAATTGTTCCTCTGCAAGCATTGTTTTACAGAATGTCTGAACATTTATTAGCTATACTATAGTTTGCGATGTCCTTTTCCAGATAAATTTCCAGAAATGTCTTACATGTGTAAAATGATCTCGATATTCTGATCAAGAGTGATTTGTTGTACAATTTTATGGCACAGACTCGATAATAAAGATTTTCGATGTTATACAAATAATCTAACGCTGCTCGATTGCATTCTTAATAAAAAAAGAACAAAAAGCCTACATTTTTTACAATATTATATATTATATACGTTCCAGTCATATACAAATAAAACCCTCTCCAACAAGATTGTGTCTGGTTGTATTCGCATTTGGCGATACGTCGATTATTTAGATATATATTTCCAAAATCGTTTGTTAGCGATTTTGCGTTTTAAATTACAAAATTTATTAAAATCTTTTTTGAATTAAGGGCAACATTCTAAAATTAGACTCATAATTAGATTCAATTAGAATCAAATCATGAAAGTAATTCGTAGATTTATTAACTTATTATCATGAAATCGCAAACGCTAAACGATTTCCTAAAATATAAAACTCCAGATATTAAGATTGTAGTGAAGTTTCACTTGTACGCGATGATAAAATGATTTCTTTATAAAAACAAATAATCTCGTAATCGTAATTTTATCGAAATGTCTTTTACGATACTTTTCCCTTTATCGCACTTATATTTTAAACGAAAGAATGCCGAGGGAAAGCGTCGAAGACGAACGCGACGGCTAATCCTCTACGTCTTCACCTAGCACATCTTCGTCCTCGTTTTGACCGTAATCGTCATACGCCGTCTGCGTGTCCTTCAGGTCGCCCTCCTCCTCCTTGTCCCCCTGCGAGCACAGCGTGCATCTCGATTCATTGATTCCGTAGTTGATGCACGTATCGCCTATACACTCGCAACAGCCGTCGTGGAACCACCTGTAGCTCGTAGCGCCCATACTCTGGCAGGACGCCCGACATTTGTTCCAGGAATTGCACTGCGCCATAAACGCGACCGTGCAGTTCACCGTCATCACGTTTGGCTTCAACGGATGCAGCTCCTCGTTCGCGGTCTCTGCCAACCAAAACGTATCATTAAACTCATGGCATCTATAATCAACATCGTTCGCATCTCAATGAGCTTTAACCATCTCACACAGAATTAACCCGTCGCGGTCATCCAATCAAAACAAAAAGCTATAATGACATCAAAATGGTTCCAAAATACGATTATGTTGTTCAATTCCTAAATTCTCTCCGACGAGGACGTAATCATTTAATTTAATGTATTATAATCGTGGGATAGAATCCTCTCAAAATCATTATAAAATTCATATGAAGTTCCGATGTATATATAATCCGATAATTACACACGAGAAATAATTGTGTGATGTTAATCATTTATTTAACCAAAATGATAAAATCATTTATTTAACCAAATGATTTAATTAATATACAGTGAAGAAGATTATTTGTTATCAGATAAAATGGTATGAAATCAAATCTGTAGGATGATATTTCAGCTAGTGATTACTATCTCGCTCTCCGAAGTTTCTACGTACAGTACATGGACCTAAGATTTTTTTTTCGCGCTGAATACGATGATGTTGTTAGAATTTGCATAACTCATCGGGATTAAGAATTCTAATTAGAAGGAATCGCGCACTCTCCTCTCAGTGGTGCAATTTCGATACTTACGTATATGATATTTCATTTGGTTGTCGGTTTTCGGCGTAAACACCGTCATGTCAAAGTCTACCGGATATGTGAAGGTGAGCCATCTCTCGTGCGGATCCGCTTCGGCCGTGAGTGCCTGGAAGAGCGCTGGTACTGGCTCGCTGAACTCCTCCACGTGAGATTTCTTGCTCAACGGATTGTCGGTGATATTCGGCTTCGGGCATAAATCTGCACACCCATTAAAAATGCGTCATATCATTTATCAAACCGCGTGGATAGACGGTTTATAAATTGAATACCTGCTTACTTCTTTTCACATTATACGAAATATTCCAATAAATTAAAAATCGTTAGTAATATTTAATAATTTATAATTATCACATAATTATTATAAATTTTCTTTTTTATACAGAAGTTATTTCAAGAATGACATTTACAACATTTAAAATAATGATGGATAAGTGATCGAAGAAAAAATGATTAATTTTAGTTCACAACAGAATGAAATTTCTATTTATTTTTTATTGAAATTAAAAGTAATTTAATCAATTTAAACTAATTTGTTTAAAATAAAAAAAAATTTATCCAAAATTGATGCCAACGTTAATTGTAATCCAGTCTTGATTTCCTCTCAATTTTCTTTCAGTTCATCCTTTTATGCAATTAAATGTTTGTTTATGCATCGTATGTATTTCTAATAATAATAATACAATACATCAAATAGATTGAAGAATATTGAGAAAGATTTAATTATATCCTTGGGCGACACATCTTACCTACGCACGAGCAGCACTCATCGTACAGATAGCTCAAGCACGAGAAGCAATCTTTGCAACAAGTGCAGGTGACCAGGTCGCACTTGCAGCTCTGCGTCAGCATGCACTTGCTCACGACGCTGGCGCAGATCGCCTCATTGCACGCTTCCGAGCGTTTCGTCGCTGTCGTCAACAACAGAATCCCGACGGCGGCCGCGACAAACAATGCACTCCAACTCGTCATCCTGTTTGGAATCACTTCTATTAAAATTCTATCATTTGATTTATACTACAAAACGTCTCACTTCGTGCGGATATTACAAGCTTCTGATGAAAGATAAGGAAAGTCCTTTGGAATTAGACACGCAAATGTAAATAAATGATAAACGTTCTTGAAATCTTTCAGTTTCAAAAAGTGTTTTGAAATTATACTAAATACAAATATTATATAATAATAAGGGACTTGAGTATGTTACGAAATAACAGTTTGCTGAGGTGTATTACTGTCGCAGCTTGGAATCTTTGTTTATATACATATATATATATATATATATATATAATCATTTTTTCATTTAAATTTAATCATAAATTCAATATTATACGTTATACATTTTTAAATAAAAAAATATCTGTGGGAATGGAAATGGGAGATAAGAGTGAGATGTTTTATAGCAATATGTTAATAATATCTTCAAGTTTATTGATCGTTGCAAAATATCTAAAATACAATTTCTTTTATCTAGAAAGATTTTTTAAAGGCTTTATAGAAATCGCGGTGAGTCTAACTCTAACGGTATTAAAAGCTAAAGCACAGACCTACTTTGGTCGTGTTACCGCTGAAAAATTATACCGCCGCGTTCAACGCTGGTCACGTAATTTTTATATGCACTTTTTTTCTATTCATACGTAGATTATTATTGTTTGTCTCCTCTTAAATGTCGGACAAGGTATGATTATAACATTTTCCTGCTCGCGTTACTCCCGGAATGACGTTACGGAGACGAGAAGAATGATTATGCCGACGAGGCCCGATTAAGATTATTAAGAATATTCACGAACGTGAGTCAGGGTGTCATTAAGCGGGAACGCTTGCTAAAAAGAATAAAATTTCAGTCTCTTCTCCTGGCAAGCGCTGCTCTAACGTGCTAACCCGAACAATCAGCGTAATGCTGCTGCTATTCGTTCCAGGGATAACGCCGTGCGAGGTCAACGTTTAAACTCGTTTAAGCTTTCGCAAATTCGGGGTCTCCTTGCTAATGGAAGTGGAAGTGATTTCGCTCTCTGCGCGAAGGAATTGTCGCGGAAATTCCGGGGCTCATTTGTTACGACATAAGGAGCATAAAAATGAATTTTCTTTAAAATGATTAACGTAAACACACTTATAGAAAAGATTTTCGAATGCCATTATTTTCATCATAAAATATGATTGATGTACAGACAATTGTATCGATTATTAACACGAGGAATATTTCCTTATAGAATAAAAATTCTTAAGTCTAAAATAAAATAATCTTAAACATCGGTTTTCTCCAACATATATAATCTCTGTTTATTGTAAAAGATTATAAGCAGTAAAACGTAATCAGTAAGCAAATTGTCCATGATAAAGAACGTAAGGCCATAACATAAGGCTATTACGTTTTAATGCTTAAGTTTTCGATAATACATGTAGCCCTTACGCATAATTCAAAAACGAAAGAAACAGTTTTTACAGTATTATGGCGAATTGTTAAATTAATAATAAGGAATGAACTTCAAAAGTATACTGAAAATTATTTTCTTTCTGTAAAGAAAAATCGTATTGTATTTCCATTGTAAGAACATATGTGATTCAATTTCTTCTCACAAGAAGATAACTTTCGATGTGTTTTATAAATTTATTCCATCGATTGCAAATGTTATTTTATTGAAAATCATTTCCATTTAAATATAATTTGCAAGAATTTTTATTCTATATTTCTTTGTTTTACAATTTGAAAACAGGTGACTAAACAGGAGTCTTAAGATTATTGAGTAAATATCGCACAATTATATTCTTTGTTTATAAAATGTAATTATATCTTTATGAAAAACACATAAACGCGCAAATTATTTTTACATTGAACATTTGGCCAGATAGCGGGGAGGGTAAAGAGACGACGTTAATCGAATGCAAAACGATCGTTCGTAGATTAATTGCACCTTTCAATCGCGCCCGTTAAGAATCTATTTATATCACGTATAATCGCGTCCTACAATATCTCGGTTGAATTATTATTGGAAAAGAATTCCACACTACACAACGACCTGTTACACGCGATGATTGAAAAGACACGACCGACTCGATCTCGTACATGCCGCGCTAGCGACTTTCATGCTCGCTCTCCACATGCTTTTATATCTTCTGTTTTAATACGCTATTAAAAGTCACTAAGAATGAATGTCAGAATTCAGAAAGAAAGAAACATATTCATATCCGTGTTCATGAAATTATTAAAAATTCGTTAAAAATTGTAACAACCTGATGATCTTACCCTATCAAGCGAAGTTTGATCCTTGACACGCACAAAATTTTTTTTAACATTAGACCACACAAATGTACAGCATATAACTTTCTTTTTTTTTACACAGGTATTTGAAGCACAAATATACTTTTTACACACTTCTGTATTTACAACTTAAATTGCACATCTTCACATTTGCGATTTACATTTTTAGTATTTACATTTGTAGTTTACACGTTAACTTGTTTTATAATCAGCTTTTCATAAAACTTTCTTTCCGACGCACTTTAGTTTTTAATAAATTTATTTTTATTTTGCCACAGCGGATGACGGGTGCTTCTAAGTAACTGTGTGTGAATTTATTTACTACGAATGTAATTCTTCGATTGCGCGCCGAAATTTTTTCAGATTTGAAACGCAACACTAATAAACTACCGCAGTGATATCAAGAGTTAAATTGACTAACAATTTAACAATTATTGATGCTGTTTACTCATCTTATATCGATTTTACTAATCTTGAATAACGTGTTAAAAACTGCAAATAATTAAAAATATTTTTATTTTATTTTTATGTACACCTTTTTGTAATACATTTTATTATTTATTCGTACATTTTAAATTACTTATTAAACTATTTCGTTTTACTATCCCCTCGTTATTTCGCATACCGACCGCATACCGAATGACAGGACCCACCAAGGCAGATTCTTGTGGACGACTAATCATGAAGATTTTAAGAAACCCAGAAACGACTGTAGTTTTAAAGGTAGGAAATCCCCACTCCAATTTCGAGACGGTCCTAAGTCATTCGTAAATGAAGGCACACCCACCACTGTGGAACGGTTTACGACGGCTTCCAGGTAATTATCTATTATGTTTTTTTATAAGTCGGCATAAGCAATCACACTTCGGTGATTTAAGTTACTTAAATACCTCCATCATACAAATCTCGATTCGTGAAAAGCCCGTCGAAAAGATCGCACGATAATTAAATTAATCACATTATTTTATCTATGCGTCAAATTGGAGATTAAAAGCTTCGAAAATATTTATTACTTTTGCTGAAAAGTATAATGCCGCTGTATAACGACTTAATTAAAACAAAAGGCGGACTATTTTTTAAATCTTATTGTAAGCGGTGATGCACCAGATATCCGGGAAGGATTTCCGAATATCTAATTTCGGGTAAATATATCCGGCTGAAACTTTATGTTGAAATGACGTGTATAATGGTATAAATATCTGAAAACTTTTATTATCAGTGATATATCCAGCGCCGGATATTTGCCATGTATCTAGTAATTTTAAAAAAATATATCAGCGATAATAAAAATTTTCTGGTATTCATACCATTATACATGTTATTTCGACATAAAGTTTCGATCGAATATATTACTATAGAAATCAGATATCCGACAATCCTTCTCTGATATTTGGTGCATTTCTTATTCATGATGGTATAGTGAATCTGAATAGCAAAAGTTACCCGGGTTATTTTGCTTTCTCCGTGTCAAATTGATATCCTTTGTATGATTCCTTTTGGACTACGTTCCACACTTTGGTTAGTATTGACTCGGATTTAAGACACAGTACAAACGTTTGAATTTCTAGAAGAGGGACATTTCTATTTTCTGCTGTGTTAATCGCTACTGTGGATTATGGCGCATTTTGGAAACTATACATCCGGGTTCCATCAGGTCAAAAGAAACTTCTTAAAAGCGATTTAAAAGCTTTCAACTAATCAATTCAGGGATTATCTGTCAAAACGGTTGACAGATATTTTCTGGTTTTTCGCTTGTTTGTCGAAACAATATGAAATGCTATCCTTTTGTACCACCGAGAGAATAAATATAACGTTAGTCGACCGTTAAAGTATGGGAAAAATTTTTCTATAATTTGTAATTCTGTCTATTCATCGCGATTGATTTAATACAGATCTCCTGTATTATTTTTTTAATATTCTTACTAAAATAGATAAGGAAAAAAAAATATGGAGTAAGTTAAGGAATGAAGATTTATAGATGTTAAGGTTCTAAGGAAATTGTGAAAAAGGAAAAATAAGAAGATAAAGAAAAGAAAGAAGAATTAGGACAAAGATTCAAGCATAGGATAGGAAAGATCGAAATCTATTGACACAAAAAGCAAGTTGGCATTATGTATCCATTTATAGTATACAATGGAAAAGTTATCGCAAAATACCTCTTTTAAAATGTAGATTTTTCCTAAATTTTATTTAAATTAAACAAGTATCACGATAAAAAAAGGAGAAAAATCTAATTTAAGAGGAAGGAAGTAAATTTTTTGAGCAAATAAATTTTATAATTTTGTATTAATGTTCTTCTTCTTCTTATATATGTATACAATACATACTAAATAGAAATTAAAAATACAGGTCTTGGATATTAATAAAAAAGAAAAATCAACTTCACAATTCAATGTTTAAAGGTAAAACGCGTTAACTCACTCAGTAATAATCATTATATCGGTACAAGTTGACCTAAGTCAACCTTATTGTTTATGAAATTAATTTTAGATCATTATATTATAAACTATTTTATAAACATTTTATAAATAGTATTTCGGAGATCAATTATTTATTATAAAATTTTCTTTTTTGTCCAGAATTTCAATATTCTTCCACTCAAATTTATGATGCAATTTATGGTTCGTTATCAGGAGATGTAGTCTTATTTATATGTTGACGGTGTTCATTAATCTTCGGTGTTTGAATTAGGAGATGTAGTCTTATTTATATGTTGATGGTGTTTATTAATTTTTTAAATTTGTTTATGTTGGAAAAGGAAATTTTTTGTTTGTATTATTAATTATATTTTTACATTTATTCGTAATGTCATGTACGTATTAAATGATAAATTATTAATTAATTTTTGAAATGCATTGATTTTATTTTATATTTGTTTTAGAATTCTTTTATTTTTCAAATATAAAATTCTATTCGTTAGCATTTTGGAAATAAATTCTAACGGGTAATGTTGTTATCTAATAAACTTTGATAAACGAATTCCAAATTTTTTTGTTGAAATTCTGAATGTACCAATAACACTGCTTTCGACCAACCCAAAAATTATTTCTCTTTTTTCTAATATAGGGTGCTGGGACAAAAAATTCAGAATCTCCCGGAAAATGTTGGCTCCTGGTACCAATCAAATTTTAATTTATTTTCGATCGTTATTGTGGTATCTAAAAAGTTTATTTTCCGCTGTAATCTGAGGTGAAAATTGTTGAATTTGTAAACTAAAACTTTATCAATTTTACTGATAGATACCATAACGAGACTCTGTCAACATGTCTATAATAAACCTATATATGAAAGTTTAGACTCTACCCAGCATTCTACTTTCCAAGTCCTACCACATCTGCAATTATCAGTGATAGTGGGGAGCCCATTGGAGTCCTAAAGATTGTGGTTTGTAAATCTGTCCATCAATTAAGTTGATTCTAAAACCAATTCGACCAGTTTTATAAATTTGTTCTTTAGAATTTTGCAGTTGGTTTAAATAAAATTCCATTCTCTCTCTCTCTCTCTCTTTCCTCGAGACAGTACAGTGGGGATATTCATAAATAATGATATCAAATATCATGTCTAAAGAAATTAAACTATAACCATTATTTATATAAATATCTAACAGTCTTCTAACAACTCAAAACTGTTATTTATGTGACTAGGAGTTATTGGAAGTCGGAATACTTTCAATTACTAATAAGTAAAAATGCAAGATGTACAATAAAATGGACCATCAATCGAAGTATGGAAAATTAGTTATTAAGAGAGATACACGAGAATGGGAAAAAGATTAGAATTTTGTGCGAAAATTGTGCAATAATTGGATAAATGTCATATTAATGTAAATTAGTGTAAAGTGTCTAATTTGAAAGGCTTGTGTGAGGCATTTATGATACAAAAGATAAGGAAAGAATGTAGTTTTAGGTTTAGGTAACAACAATATTTAGCCATCTCACGGATTTCAATTAGCCGTTAATCATAAAGGTATCGATGAGTGTGTAAGATTAAAAGAAGAAACTGTAAATCGAGTCTTTCTTTGCTGTATCAGTTGAAATAATAAATTTCTGTATACTCTCGTTAGAGACTGATCGCGTAAAGCGGAAAATGAATGAGTACCGCATGGTACGCTCAGGACACCGCGTACGTGGAGACGGGCGTAATCGGATTTAATAAAAATTCCAGCTCGCAAGGGAAATGTGGATGTTTGTCATCCAGGGACAGGCGTACTTGCCGCTGCTGCTGGCACTCACGATCAGCAGCCTCGCCTCTCGCGTTCTGTGCCCGAGGCGATGGAATAACTTCAATAACAAACGCCAATCGCCTTCGTAGAAGGCGGCAGCGAGCCTGGTATCTCTACCTACGTGTCCGCGTCGTGTACACCACGTTCACACGACGCGCGGAGGAAGACTTTCCAATCATTTTCTATTACTACTAGAGTATAAGCCCCTCCGTTCCCCTCCACCTCGCCCGCCGTGGTCCCATAGGTGCAAGCGTGTAACTCTTTAATTATGCGGATAAATCTTTCTGCCGTTCGAAAAGAATTGTGTACCGACGTGAGATAAAATATGAAATAAACACGAACAAGAGGAACCGGCAATGATTTTGGGAATGGCTTGCGGGATGTATGTATTTTGGATGTGAGGCTTTACTTTTTCATAACAATGAAGTGACATTAAACAGATATGTGAATAACACAACGAATAATACCTTATTCGGACCAAACTAAACCTTAGCGTTCATAATTAATAATATTTCAATATGAATATCTAGTTCTGTAAATTGTACGCTGATTTTTTTTTTATGTAGAGTCTTGAAACGTAATCCTGAAGTGAAATTGAGATAGCAATATTGTAAATTAAATTGATAAGTAAGTTAATGATATTGAAAGTAATAAGCATCTTAAAACACTTTGAATGATATTTATTTATTGTGTAAAAAACAATACCTTTTCAATTTTATATTTTATTTCTGCCATACGTTTCGGAAGAAGAAACGTGTGTTCGCATTTTAAATGAAAAAATCAATTTATGTATGTTACGTTCGAATCACTCACGGGAAGGGTTAAAATTGCTCGTGCGGCTTCGATGGAACTGGAATCGAATTTCGCAGAAGGTCAGCCTTTTACATGTCGCGTGACGCAATAACCCACAGATTAAAATATTTTATAACATATTATAATACTGGTCTGAAATATCTTGATAAAAAAATAGTTAACGCGATTAATTCTGTAATGTCATGATTTTTAATCGTTTAGACTCAATCTTTAAATGTAACGAGTAGCATAAACAATAGCATTTCTTTCGGTTAGCGCTTTTCCGTTAAAAAAAAATGTAATTAAAACGAAATCTCATCGATTCAATTAGGCAAGATGATTGGAATGGATAAGTATTGGAATTCAATCGTCCGGCATTTCCGAAAAATCGATCGCATGCGGTGATGACCTCCTTCGGTGCGTTTATATCCGCGTTATCGAAACAGAGCGCTGTCAATTGGCATCGCGCCGTTATTGCGCTATCGCTACCATTTACGGTGTCGTCTACCGTATTATTATTTTCGGTTATTGCAGGAATTAGCGAGCACACGAGAGACACGCTCGCGTAACCGAGCCTCGGCGCTCTGCGCTTGCCATATCAAACGGTCCGCACTTACGACGCGCGGTTAGCGTTAAAACTTGGCTGCGAGTGCTGCGACACAGCCTGTGATAACATCGAATAGCATCTTAATAATGGACAAGGGGCAATCGGAATGGGACGGCTACGTTTAACGCTAAATACGCTACTAAAGATGTCGATTGACAGCGGAATCGTTATTCGCATTTAATGAATGAATTATGATTCTATTAAAGAAAATGAGAAAAAACACATTTTCTTTTTTTTTAATATATTAAGAAGAAACTTTTGAATAGATTAATTACAGTACTGAACGAAATCTGTCAATCTTATTTTTTACATTAATTTTGCATTAATTTTTTACATTAATTTTGTTAACATTGATTTTTACTATAAAATACTTGTGTAGTCGTCACCTTCGTAGTTGCACCTGTTATATTATTTGCTACTATCTTATCCTTTTTTTTATATATTTTCTCTTTAATCATCTATCTACGCCTTTTTGTACAATCATTTCTTGTTGTCAATCTTTATGTATTTCTATATTTAACGCCGATTTTTTAGAATGGTTTCGATTATTATTTCTTGTTCGCATCTTATTTACAACGAGTGTGTAAACGAATTTTTGTGCCAACAGGGTATTCATTCAAATAGAACTCAGAACGGAACAGTCGCGTTTCGTGCTAATTAAGACGCAAATAGAAATGCGAACATTGATTTACGACATTCTGTTTAGCGAAACGTTGACACGATCGATAGATGTTTTCGTCCTAAACTCCTTTCAAAGAACCGACTTCGACCTCCTGGAAATTTCGGCAGTGCATTTAGGTGCTAATTGAATTACCGTTCGACGGATGGCCTTCCTATACTCGGAAAGATGCACTTAAGCGCGTGACACGATCGATCGGCGATACATCGCGGATGTATTTGCGTCTCTCCCAGTTTTCTCGAGAACTGAGAATCGGGCAATGAAAAAATGTGCATTGACCATCACCGTGAATATAGTTCGCCATTGAGGATAATTCCGTCGACGTTGCCGATGCGATCGCGTTCTGAAAAGTGTTAAGGTCGGTATCGCGGGCTACGCATTGAAGATTATTGAGATTGAAGGCTGGAAGATTAAAATTTCGACCAATCGAAATAAAAGAAGCTAAAATATCTCTGTGTTTATTGGTTAAATTTCAATCTTCGATCTTTGATCTCGATCTTCAATGCGTAGTCTAATTTCGGCCTTAGACCGAGTCCACCCGGCCGATATGCGTCTCTCCATTGATCGCGGATTGATAAATAATCGCGACTTGAGTGGCGATCCCGCACCGACGACTCCGAAACTCTTGCGGTCCCGCGACGATTCCGCGAAAGGCGCGCGTTGCAAATAGATCGATCGCGCTTTGTTCCGCGATGCCAATCCACCCCCGATCATCAGAAATAGCTCGCTTCTCTTTAAACGGAGAGTTTCGGCGAAACTCTCGAAGAGAGGAAGAACGGAAACTGTTAGCTAAACAAAAATTACGACAGCGTGGCCGTAATAGTTTCCCCCTTCGGGTTCCGCCAAAACATTTTTCGTCCTCGCGTGTTCCGTCAACAAGCCGACCCTCTTCCAGAAACGATTCTTCCGAAACGAGCGCGGAGGGAAGACAATCTCGGAAGAGACGAATTCCCAGCGGTTCCTCGGCCGATAATAACAACTCGTCGAGAGAGGAATCAAAAGCGTTCGATCGCGCTCAAAATTTTGAACGCTTCTTTAATTGGAGGGGAGCTATTTATTTTCCATGATTATAGAGAGGAGACCGGTCCGGCCGCCGCGATCCGGCACGATCGCGATCGCGGCGGATCCGGGCGGATCTTTCTCGCGCGCTCTTGTTGGCAGCAGGAACGGGGGATCGGGGGAGGGGGGGGGGG